>NC_064648.1:96686525-96994501 GCF_023864345.2 Schistocerca serialis cubense
ACTACTATTATTCTTGAATCATACTGTAAGAGACAAACAACATCATTGAACCAAAGTTCATTATCCTTCTGCCTAGAAGCGAATAACAGATAATAACATAGACACAAACATAGAAACAAGCAACATACTGATATAAGCAGCTGCTGAACACAATATGAAGACGAATGCCTGCTGCAATGTGCTTATAAAGACTAGTGCTCCAGTATATGATGTGGCAGATGCCATGGCATGTGCACAAGTCACACGGCCCACTGCAGACGGCCTCTGGTGGCCAGTCCATGCAGATGCCACTGACGAAAAATTCGAAGTATAGCGTGCCAGGGGCCTGGTGCCACAGCATATACCCAAGTACTATATCCAGAGTTCTACCAGGCTTCCTCAATGGGGAGAGAGCATTCCAATGATGTGGGCAACTCTTGAAATATCCACGGCCTCTGTGACAGACACCACAAATGATGAATGTAATATGGAAGGAGATTCAGGGCTGGAATCAGTGAGTACAGGTGCCGAAATGGTATGGCTGCGGACACATGTGGCGTCTGCTCCCCTGTGAAGTCCCATAAGAGAGGAACGATAACACAAGTATTGGTAGCATCTTGATGTCCAGTTCTCGACATGCTGGAACTGTGCCTACGGTGCAAGTGCTGGCATCTCATTTGGGGGCACCAGTGTCGAAGGGCCTGAAGGCACTGGCTCAGTTGGTACCAATGGCAGTAAAGCACTGCGGAAAGGCCTGGCAGCAGGCATCAGGGCAGCTGGATCCTGGAGGAAAATCAGGAGGTGGCAACATCCACATGGAGGGTGGGTTCACCCCTGCAGCAGTGATGCTCTATGAGGCTAGAACAGGTGCTGATGGTAGAGGCAGCAGGTACTGTTAAGCAGTACTGGTATTGGTGCCACACTGTCAGCCTGCCACTGGTGTGCACAATATAGTGGCAGTGGCCTCGGCAGCTGTGGACCGTGGCCATAATCCACTTCGGTCTTCAGCCAAACACCAAAGCCCAGTCCGTGGAGCCAGTAGCATAGCACAGAGAGAGCTGTGCCTTCGGGTTACGGCTGAGTGGCATGAGCAGATGCAATAGGGTGCATTCCTGGCAACTACAGACCATCTTGGTTGGAATCCGATCCCTGTAGGAACTTGAGAAGCATATCAAGGTCTTGTCTATGTAGGAGGCCACCACAAGGTACTTTTTCATTTGTATGTTGAAATGTGTGGACAAGACATCCCATCTCACCATTACACCACACTGTGGAGCATCATCTGTCATGCATTTTCGAGACAGCCTGAATCATAGCTGCGGCTGATGTCTGAGGGCAGTGAATAACATATGGAAATTTATAAAAAGCATGGACAACCAAAAACCTGGAAAAATTTAGGATGGGTCTCATGAAATCAATATGGACACAATCTCACATACTCTGCAACACAGACAACAAAGAGAGTGTCACTCACAGCGCTGTCTATTGTGTAGCAACAAGATGTACAATGTCAGCATCGATTCCCCTTCAAAAAACACAATAACCTGGTACCCAAGAACCCTCAATGTCCCCGATATAGGAGCTGAAGCACATTCTGCTGTAAGGCAGCCAGAATCACAACCGTAGACGACAACTCATTTATAACTAAGAAGACACAATCGTCAAACACTGAAAGGTTGTGACATAAGGCAAAAGAGTTACGTAAAGAATCAGAAGTCGTACCCAGAGGCCTGTCCAGCCAGCTGTGCTGAATGAGGTGAACAACTTGATGCAAGACCGTATCAGCAGTGCCAACAGCTGCAATCCAGGAGCCTGTAATAGGAAACCCTTCCACTGTACATTGCACCTCAACATCAAAGTGAAAACAAAAGAGTTCACCCTAATAAAAAATAAGATCTGGACACAGTGGAAGGCAAAACAGTGCATCGGTGTCAGTAGGCCGAAAATGAATTTCATGCTTGTAGCGAGTCAGAAATGAGACCCACCAATGAAGGCAATGTGCTGCTTTGTCAGGCAACAATGCAGAAGGGTTAAACAATGAAACTGAGGGCTTGTTGTCAGTGAAGAGGAAGAACTTGCCATGAAAGTACTAGGGCTCAAACAAACAGATCTGTATCAACGTTTGGTTACAGGAACATTATGTACCTCTGAATGTGCTGGTGGGTGTTGGTTTTCTGCAAAACTCTGCAGTCATGCTCTAGATATCACTGTAGATGTAATTGTAGATGCCATACGCCATCTTTTCAGAAGCTTTTCGTATGTGTAGAAACCTCTTACATAATAATCATCGTACATGTTCTCCAGTGTGTTGTCATCAAATACCGTGATGATACTTGCAACTTTAACCTTCTTCTTGGGAGACGGTTGATATTCACTGTCACAGCTTCCATCGCTTCTTCTTGCACTTGCAGTAGCACTACTGTTTGCAAAGAGTTGTTCGTCAGTATCGTCCCTATCATCATCATTATGTGTTAGTGTTACAACCGTATCTATTTCTAACTTATGCTCATATTTCTGCACTATAACAGATACCAGAAAACATGCGAATGATTCATCTTCTACACCAATACCATCTTCACAAAGGAGGGTTCTTCGTAACTTCATCTCAACCAATCGCAATACATTAGCAGGATCGATTACCAATCGCCGAGCCATCTGACACTTCAATACACAAAAAATGTCACAAAACGCAACTTCAGAGGCACACTGCACTGTCCCTACTGGCCCTGACTGGCGTACCAGCAGGTCAGTGTGCAATGCAGCATGGCATACACAGAGGCCTCTAACGAATGACTGCAGAGTTTTGCAGATGCGGGAGTATCACTAGTGCAATAAGAGACCTTTACATTATTTCTCACATGAGTTTGGTATATTTGTGTTTGTTAGAGCCCAAGTACTTTCCTGGTTAGACCCGTACAACACATCATGAAACTTTTTGAGTGCATAAAGTACAAGTGCTTCTTCCTCAACTCAGGAGTTGCACTGCCGAGCGAAGTTGAATATTTACGGCAAATTAGCTATTGGACGTTCGGAACCATCCTCACCTTGAAGTGTAAGAAGTCTGTAATGGAGGTCTCCATAGCCAAAATGTCATCATAGTGCATGTAGAGTTCTCTCACTGCACCTCTACTCCATGCCACGGTCTAAGTCACAAATGTCAGTTTGTTACTAATTCTCATCACAATTGTACAGTCCTTGGCACCATCATTAAGTTGGCTCCCGAAACAGAGATTCCAAATGTAATGTAGATTTCTAAAGCGTGAACACATGCTCCCAGGTCGGTGTCCACTGATAAGAAAGGTTCTTGTGAAGAGAGACAAGAACTCGGAAAACAGAGAGTCTAACTGCAAGAAAGGAACGTGTTCGGGAACAAGATACACCATATGTGAAACGGAAAAATCAAATGTACTGAAAGCATCTAGACCAAACAAATGTGCAGTACAATCATAGTGTCTTCCAAAAATCAAGGAACAAGTCACAGACAATACATAGTGGGAGCCATAAATAGCTCAAAAAGTGGAATGTACTGCTCGTTTTAGGTCGCCAAATGTCAAGTAACTGGAGACAACAATGGAGACACAATTAACGTCAACAGGAGGGGGCTAGGAATGATAAACAGACACTAGATGCCCTTTTTTCCTTCACTTGTTGCCAAGTCACCAAGTGCTTAAGGAACATGGCCTTACCATGTTGCACAAAAGAAAATGTGCAAGATAGGAGCACGAGGTGCTGCTGTTGCTGTGGTGGTTGTTTGGCATGTCACTGTCCAATGTGGCATGGAGGCTGCATTTGTACAGCTGTCACATCATCCTCCCCGAGAACTGACCAGCACACCAACAACCAGGAACAGGAGCCACCACAGCGATGTCACACCGAGTCTCAATCTGATAACTAGCAGCACAAGATACATATGTTGGAACTTAAACAGTGGCAACACTGTTGTGGAGACACTATGCAATGGAATCTACTATTGTTGCTGACAGCACACATTGTTGACATACCTACCTTACCTCCAACCAAATGGACTCGCCCATCCCACGTCACTGGCATGCGCACAGTCGAGAGAAACACAGTCACTTCTGAGTGAGCAGTCTAGTGTAACGGTGCCACTATGTTTTCGAAACAGGAACAACGGAGTTGGATCAAGATTGAATGTGGCAGAGGTTGTACAGTACGACAGTGTCATCAAGGTCTTCAAGTGGCATGTGGGGAATCGGTATCGCTGTGCAGAACAGTGGCACATTGGGTAAAAGCCTTCAACGAAGGTCGGCAAACTGTGGCAGACACACATCAGGTAGGCTGTCCTAACATCTCTGAAGAAGAAGTGCATGCTGTTGCCGTGTTAGTGGGCAGTAATCGGTGCCATACGATTCATGAGCTCACCCGTGAAACTGGATTAGCGCATACAACTGTGCTTTGCATCCTGAAGGAATGCCTTTGCATGTGAAAAATTGCATTACGATGGGTTACACATGACTTGACGGGCATACAGAAATGGATGCATTACGACAAAGTTCAGACATACTTGGACTGCTATGAGTGCAAAGGAGAGCTTTCTTATGCCATATCGTAACACTGGATGAGACATGGGCCACATCATATGAGCCAAAACAGAAAGTCCAATCCAGTGAATGGTATCATTATAGGTCACCGCAAAAGTTGAAAGTGCATCAGAGCCCCAGTATGGTGAAAGTTATGGTGATTCTTGTGTATGACTGTGATGGCATTATCCTAACACATTACATTATTCCATGGCAGACAGTCAATGCACAGTATTACTGTTCATTTTTGAAGCATCTCCTGTGGCTAGCTTTGTGAAAGAAGTGACGACACTTTTTGGGCAACCCACCCATCATTTTGCAAGACAATGCGTGGGCACATACGGCGCAAGCTGTGTCTGCTCTGTTCGGTCGATGGGACTGGGAAGTACTGTACCATCCACCATACTCCCCAGACTTCAGTCCTTGTGACTTTGATTTGATTCCGAAGATGAAGGAACCACTTCATGGCATTCGCTTCAGAACTGTTCCAGAGTATGACAGGCAGTAGACCACTCCATTCACACCATCAACAGAACACACTCTGCGAACAGTATACTATGTCTTCCACATCACTGGCAACGGGTTCTACACAATGCTGGTGACTGTTTGAAGGACAGTAACAGGAGCTAACACGTAACTCTTTTATACCAGTTGTGAGTAAATAGTTGCCACTATTTAAGTTCCAACCCTTGTTACTCGAAAGATTGAACAATATTTAACACTTTGCTCAAAGATGGGTTTTCAAATTGTAGTGCGCACTGACTTTTCATGAGCCAACCAAATGATTGTGCCATGATCCATAGAACCGGCATAGGAATCATGATGAGAATTGGTAACAAACTGACATTTGTGACTTAGACCGTGGTGTGGAGTTCTGCCACATCGGCCCTGTAGGACTGGGGAACAATGACAGAACTCTACATGCAATGAAACATGTACATTCAATGATGATAATTTGACAACTTAAACACTTCGTCAAATGACAGTGACGCAAGTTCCTGGAGTGTGGCTAACTGTTAGGTGCATCCATTTTCATTTTGAGAAATATGGGTGGTGCTCTTCCTTTGTCACACATTAAAAATTCCAATTTATCCAGAATTTTTTGTATTTTAAATCTTTCAGGACTGCTTAGTAGAATAAATTCACATTCTCACTGAAAAGAACACTGGAGGGTGTGATTTTCATTAAATTGAACAAAGGTGAGTCCAGGTGAGAATACCAATAACTATGAAAAGGATACATTGCTACTCAATGTGTCATCTTTATGGTGAGTAGCACTCTTACCCATTTCATTAAATTGAGTGTTTAATTTATAAAAGTGAATTACCATTCACTGTGGACGCGATGTGAGAGTGATGACCTTGCTTTGTTGGGATACTATTATACACTGAGTCCAGCATGTTTTGTATAATGCAGTGTTCTATAATTTATATGACAGCTGGCAAGTTTTGTGTTGCAATTATTCTCTTAGAAAACTTTTGTCATGGATGAAATAATCTTCCTGCAGTTGTTTCCTGACTCATTACATAGCCAATATATTTCTATTGTTGGCAATGTATAATACTGCTTGTAATCCTGTTAAGTCATCAGAGTCCAGATGGTTGGGGGGGATTAACAAACAGTTGTAATGTTTGCATTTACAATGTTAAGAATTGGCCTTCACATGAAAAAAGAAAAGAGATGTAATAACAAATCCAAGCCGTGTTCCTGTAAACATTCTATTAACTTTTGACAGCCACTGTAATGTGAATTTTTAGTTAAGTGACTATAGTAAGAAATTTCTAATAATGGTCATCAATATGTATTTGCTTAAAAAATTAATAGAGAGTGTTTTAAATCTTGAAATAGTCACAAACATAGTGCAAACAAATTGCTAGTAGGTGGAAAAGATGCAGAATGAAAAATGAAATATTGCTGTCACTGTTGCAATAGCAGCCATTAATATTCTTATTATTATTCATGAAATGCTACTTAGCATGCACAAAAAAGGAAAGGACAAATGGCTTCCACTGCAATGATAAAGCAAAATTTTCTCTCCACATCTTTCCCACATACTAGTAAATTACTTGCACTCTGGTGGTGCCTATTTCAAGATTTAAAACACTCTCCATTGATCTTGTAAGCAAATACCCATTTATCACCATTACAAGAAATTCCTTGTTGTTGTCACTGAACTTAAAATTCATATTACACTGGCTGCCAAAAGTTAAGAGAGCGACTGAAGAAATACTGCTCAGATTTATTAAAGGATCTCACTAACATTGTAAATGCAAACATTACAACTATTTGTTTAAACCCCATGCCCCCTGGACTGTGATTCTACACAATGAACTTGTCGTATGACTAAACAGGATTACATGCAGTATCACACATCACTGACAACAGAAATATACTGGTTATTTAGTTGGTTCATTCATGAGACAAGAAAATAAATGCAACACAAAACTTGCCATCCGTAATATCCTTTATGGAACACTGCATTACACAATACATGTTGGACTCAGTATATAGTTGCATGCCAAGAAAGCAAGATCATCACACTCACACCATCACATCCATAGTAAATGGTAATTCAGTTTTATAAATGAAACACGCAATTTAATGAAAAGGATAAGAGTGCTACTCATCGTAAAGATAACACATTGAGTAGCAATCTGTTCTCCTCATAACTGCTGATATCGCAACTTGGACTTTCCTTTGCTCAGTTTAATGAAATGTACATCCTCCAATGGTTGTTGCATTGAAAAATGTGAAACTCTGTATTAACTCCTGCATCTGTACATCATTACTTTCCTGTTCCTTTACCCAGTCCCAGCCTGCCTTCTCCTCCTGGTGTAGAAACAACTAAAAACATCAAAACCTAAATTTTCAACATTTCCTTTTCCATTAATGTGTGTCAGATATACACCACTCATTCTGGATTCCAAATCTGTTGAACCCTTATTCTCCCTGAAATGGTGTTAATATTAAATTTTGACAATATTTTGAATTAAATTATAGACTATATAACAAAATGGGTATAATAAAAACCAGTTTGCGAAAAAAATGATTGCTTCTATGTCAAATGATTTGGTGTAAGCTCATAATGACTCCACATTTCCAATTTTTCAATGGAAACAAAGGATGCCCAAATGCAAGATAAAATGCTGTATATGTCGAGCTATCAGAAATCCCATGAAATCACCAAATTCAGAAAAGAATAAATCCTCAGTATAAATATGTTACAACACCTCTACCACATTCTTTCGTTTTGTCAGTGCACAATAATGCTGTGCTATATTATATTAACCAGCTTAGTGCCCACTGCTTCACTCGTGTAGACTGTATGGCCTGCAGAGATCAAATTTTTATGCTGTTCACAAATTGCAACACCTTCGACACTTTTCACACTAATTAAGGCCACATAAGTGTGGCCTTTTCTGAATGTACTTTTGACCAAAAAAAGCAATTCTGGAAGCTAGAGTCCAAAGTATTCATTAATCATGGCTTTGGCATTTCTTAAGGAGATATTTCTACACCAACTTTCATTCCCCAATAAATATTTCTTTATATCTAACCAAATGTGAAATACCAATTTTTGTAAATTTAGCTTTAACATTTTTTTTAATGTAACGACATATTTTCTTAAAAATTTTTGTCCCCATTTTGTACTCTCTTAGACACTGAATTTCCAGAAACACTGAAAGCTGCATTATTATTATTATTATTATTTCTAACTGATAAGTCAAATACCAATTGTTATAGATAAAGCCTTAAAAATCCTTTAGTAATTACTTAATTTTCATGAACTTTTCACCCACTATTATACGCCCTTACTTGTTGAAGTTACAAAACGTGCTGAAACACATATTTTTATTTTCTGAAAGAAACCAAATACCACTTTTTGCAGTTTTAGCTTCAAAATTACCTTCACAGCAACATATTGTAAAAATGCCTTTTATCCCCAGTTTCACCCCCTTAGGAGTGGAATTTCAAACAATCCTTTCTTAAATGATGCCTACAGTGTAAAATCCACACACTCTCCAAACTTCAAGTTTCTGTCCTTAGCAGTTTGGGTGGGCAATGATAAATCAGTGAATCCGTCTGACCTTATTTCACCCCCTTATGGGCTTAATTTCCAAAAATGTGAAACATCTATTTTTAATCTCTAACCAAAAAACCAAACACCAAATTTCAAAGATTTACCTTTAAAAATGCTTTTGCAATGAAATATTTTCATAAATGTCCCCCCCCCCCCCCCATTTCACCCCCTTAGGGGCTGAATTTCCAAACACAGTGATTTGCATATCTTTTATTCCTAACAGAGAAACTTAATACAAATTTTTGTACATTTAGTTTCAAAAACGCTTGCACAGTGAAATATTTCCAGAAAAACTTTCATTCCCTGTTTCACCCTATAGGGGTTGAATTTCCAAAAACAGTGAAACACTTTTTTTTATTTCCAACTGAGAAGCCGAATTTAGATATTCACAGATTTAGCTTTGAAAATTATTTCATAATAAAATATTTCCATAAAAAATATCATCTGCTTTTTCACCCTATAGAGGTTCAATTTCCAAAAACACTGAAATAAATATTTCTTTTATTTGTACCCGAGAAGTCAAAATACCAATGTTCATAGATATAGCTTTAAAAATACTTCAATAGTTCCTTACTAATGATACACTTTCAAAAAAAGTTTTCACCCACTATTTCACCCCCACAGGATTAAATTTCCAAAAATGATGAAACATATTTCTTTGCTTCTGACCATGAAACCAAATACCAATTTTTGTAGGCCTAGCTTCAAAACTGACTTACAGTGACATTTTAAAAAGAAAACTCTTCACACCCCATTTCACCCCTTTAGGGTTGGAATATCAAAAAATCCCTTCTTAAACAATTCCTACAGTATGAGATTTTCACTCTGCAGCGGAGTGTGCACTGATGTGGAACTTCCTGGCAGGTTAAAACTGTGTGCTGGATCGAGACTCGAGCTCAGGACCTTCGCCTTTCGTGGGCAAGTGCTCTACTGTCTAAGCTACCAAAGCACGACTCACGCCCCATCCTCACAGCTTTACTTCTGCCAGTACCTCATCTCCTACATTCCAAACTTTACAGAAGAAGGTTCGCAGGAGAGCTTCTGTAAAGTTTGGAAGGTAGGAGATGAGGTACTGGCAGAAGTAAAGCTGTGAGGACGGGGCAGGAGTCGTGCTTGGATAGCTCAGATGGTAGAGCACTTGCCCGCGAAAGGCAAAGGTCCCAAGTTCGAGTCTCGGTTCGGCACACAGTTTTAATCTGCCAGGAAGTTTCAATTCCTACAGTATAAGATCCACACTTTTTTCAAATTTCAGATAACTGTCCTTAGCGGTTTGGGTAGGGCAATGATGAGTCAGTCAGTAACGACTTTACCTTTTATATATAAAGATTGAGATATATTGTATCACCTGCATTTATGAGCCATGTGTCCTTTGGAACAATGCAATCAGATTCAGTTTGTACCAAATATTTAGAAAATAAACAATTTTTTCCATAACAGTGTAATAAAAAATGGCAGAACATACCACAGTCTTCATCACTGAAATTTTTCAATTTGCATAAAGAATTTCGACTGGCCACAGTATGGGAATTTATTCGTTTTATTATTGGTTCAGTCTGAACTATACCACTCCTATAAAGATAAAGAAGATAAACAATAAAATGATTGCATGCATATTGTAACACGTATAAAATTAACTGTGTATAGATATGCATTACAAAACCAACATTTAATGCACCACTACATGAAAGTTATTTTTAACATTTATCATATTTTGCGAATCACTGATCTAGTTTAGCAGCAGAATTTTATCCAAACAAACTTAACCATATTTTCTGCTTGTTAAATGTCACAAGAGCAGGGATCTTGCATTAATGAATAGTAATTTTACAAGTCAAAAGGTACTCCACTTTCATTATTTCACAAAACATATTTGCAAACATATCTGCAGGACCTCAAATTACATATGGGGCCTATAAAAGTGGCAAACAGTATGTATTTCTACCATGAGATTTGTTGCGCAAACTGTTCTTATCACTGTAATTCTCTGAACATCCGAGCTTTAGACAATAATTGTCATTATCTTCATCAAGAGAGCAACTGACTGTCAAAGAAGTAACAGGATTGCACAGATACAGCAAGTTTAGTGGTGCCCACTAGGAGCAGAGATTATATTGGTGTCAGCAATGAAATGTAGCTCTTTGCATCTGTTTTCATCACAACATTTAACATGGGATGTGCTGTTAGACATTGTCATGTTTGCCCAAGTATTTTTCCCAGAATCAACAAAACCATCCCTCCTCATTCTATGAGGGTCACTCCAAAAGAAATGCACACTATTTATGTAAAAATACAGTTTTCATTCTGCATGTGTGAAAGTTTTGCAATGTGTAGATACATTCTTTCCACTTGTTTTCAAACTTATTTCAAATTGTTCCCGTGAGTGCCACCATCACAGCATGTCTTCAAGATGGCTGCTACACTTGACGTTCGTCAGAAGCAACGTGCTGTGATAGAATTCCTGTGCTGTGAAAACGAGACAGTGCGAAACATCCACAAGAGGTTGAAAAAGGTGTATGGAGATGCTGCTGTCCATCACAGTACAGTTAGTCAGTGGGCAAGCAGGTTACGTGATGAAAGCGGGCATGGCAATATTGAGGATTGTCCTCGCAGTGGCAGGCCTCGTACTGCATACACTCCACGATCACAAAACTCGGATGGACAACACTGAAACATCCGCCTTACAGTCCTGACCTGGCTCCATGTGACTATCATCTCTTCGGGAAACGGAAATGCTCTCTTCATGGAACAAGGTTTGAAGATAATGACTCCCTCGTGCATGCTGCCAAACAGTGGCACCAACAGGTTGGTCCATAATTTTACCGTGTGGGTATACAGGCGCTGGTTCCAAAATGGCATAAGGCAGTTGAGAGGGATGGAAATTATGTGGAGAAATGAAAATATTGTTCCTAAAGGATATATCTACACACTGTGAATCTTTCAAACATGTATAATAAAACATGGATTTAAAAAAAAAATAGTGTGCATTTCTTTTGGAGTGACCCTCGAATTTGTAAATCCACCAGACATTCACAAAAGTGCCCAGAAATTCACCCATATAAGACATACTTATCATACACTACCTGATCAAAAGTACACGAAAACCTATTAGTGGACATTAATATGGGGTGTACCCTCGCCTTTATGACATCTTGAAATCTGTTGTGGACACTTTCAATGGTGTGGCTGAATGTCAGTGAAGGAATGCCAGACCATTCTTCATCCAGCAAAAAACCAGAGAAGGTAGTGATGTTGGATGCTGGGTCTGGAGCAAGGTCACTGTTTAAACTGTCCCCAAAAGTGTTCCAATAGTTTCATTTTAAGACTCTGGGAAGTCCAGTCCATTTCAAGAAGCGCACGCACACACACACACACACATACACACACACACACACACACACACACACACACACACACACACACACACACACACAGAGAGAGAGAGAGAGAGAGAGAGAGAGAGAGAGAGAGAGAGAGAGAGAGCGCTAGCTGTACGCAGTATACAATGCAGTAAAATGAGTTTATAACCATCCATAATTAGCATTTTTAAGCACAATAAGGTAATATTACCCCAAGCACAAGAAATACCTCCATAATGTAACACCACTGCCTTCATACTTCACTATCGGGACTACACAGGATGGTGCATAAAGTTCTCCAGAATTCACCAAATACCAAACCCAAACCTTTCCATCGAACTGCCACAGGGTATCGTGTGATTCATCATTCCCACTTATTCCCAATCATCCAGTGTCCAGTGGTTTTGGCCTTCGCACCACCTCAAGTGTCGCTCAACACTGACCATAGAAATTTGAGGCTTGTGAGGAGCTTCTCAACCATGGCACACTATTTCTTTTGAGCTCCATACGAACAGTCACTGTGATAGCTCCACTGCTAACAATTTGAAATCCCCAAGTGATTCCCTTCACAGACTTCATGTAATTGTTTACAATCTCCCTCCCACAATGGTCAATGGTACCTTTCCATCTCAACATGAGGTCTACCAGGACTGGTTTACTGTAATTGTTCCTTTACAGTTACATTTCACAATCACATCACAAACAGCTGACTTGGGCAGAGCTTTAGAAGGGTTGAAATGTTGCCGATGGATTTGTTACTCAAGTGACAACCAATCAGTAGTGCATGTTCAAAGTTGCAGCATTAAGCTTTCCTGACTGACTCATTCTGCTGTTAATGATTCTCTACTGACAACACAATATTCCTTGCCTTCTTTTATACTGGTTGTTCTGCACACAATACTCCTTGCCTCCTTTTATACTGGTTGTTCCACCTCTTGTGATGTCTAGTGGTTAATTCCACGTTACATGGAAGTGTTCAGGTACTTCTGGCCAGATAGTGTATGTCTAGCTTGTATCCACACAGTTGTTAAGTATCACTCAAAAGTTGCCACATACTGCAACTTAGTGCATTTGAGGCACAGAATAACACTTCTTTTGAAGTCACAATCAAAGACAGAACTACACTGTATCTTAACCTCATTACCCAGGCACTAACAGCATTTTCATTCATTACTGATGCACGAAAAAAATTTAATTCATTGCAAGATGGACCATTTAAGTAGAGAAAAGGAGAGCATGACACTTTATGCAAAAATTCAGGCCATTTCTGTGATCTTAGCAAATTTAGTTGATTAACTTTTGAACTGTTCAGTAGTTGTACCTAAATTAGAACTTTCAACTACACAAAAAAAGTTGAAGATTCCGTATCAACAGAAGTAGATCCTTAAACATATTAAAACAAAGTATGCTCTGAATACTCAATAACAGCAGAAGCACTGAAATTATCAAAATCAAATATTATCAAATTTTAACACTTGTTCTCTGAGAAGATCTGGGAAACTTGAAAACATGCAGAAAAATGGCAAATAGCTCTAATCCAAACCCTTCATTAAAAAAGAAAATAATAATAATAATAATAAATAAGGTGTTTATAACTACAGAGAAATATTGATTTCATCTATTCTATTATGAAACTGTAAATAAACCTTTGAAAAAAAATTAAGAGAACATTTATCTAAACAATTCCTAGAATATCAGGGTGACTTCAGAAAGGGAAGATTAAATCAGAATCCTACTCTAGATATAAGATCAATAATTTCTCACAGCAGTTTATGGAGAAAACTATACACTTTAATTTGCTGACTTACAAAACATCTGACCCTGTAGATAGAGTAACCCAGGATAAAAATATCACAGAATTTGAAGTGATAGCAAAATTAGTAAACATTATCTGTGAAAGCCATTGTCAAAATTACGGTATTTTCCAGATTTTTCAAGTCAAATCTTTCCCAAGTTTACTTTTTCACTAAATTTGGCACCAGAGCGTCCTTTTTTTTTACAGAAGTATATATTGACAATTCTTAGAATATCTATAATTAATTATTTTTTGAAGTATAAATCAGAGAGGAATTGGTAACAGGTCACATCAAAAATGAAGAGATAAGAAATGAAACATTTTTAAAATATTAAATATTGTATTTTGATTTAAAGGCAACAGAAAATATCGAATAAAAATTACAAATTCTGTTTTTTCAAATATAGATACATTATTAGTTACTCATTAAAGGGAACAAACTCTCAAAATATGTCATAATAAAATGAATATAACACTTCATTACATTTTGTATTTCTGCCGAAATCTCTGACGCTTTGCTCAACATAATTGCTCCTTTTGTTTCTAATTCTTTGATTTCAGCTTGCTTTCACTTGTTCGGTAATCATTCCTTCTTTTCTCATTCACATTCCTTCTAATTTTTTAGGTCCTCTTTGCACAAAGAATGCGCATGCGAAAACAGGATATAAGACTTTTCTTGATATCACCATTTCCATAATAGTTTTCTTTATGAGCCAAGAAGCAATTCTATACTTTCCCCTTTCAGGTGGTCTTTATGTAGCTCAGCAACATACTTCTTCAAATGTGGAATATGTTGTTTAAGTGCTCTCTTCATGACTTACAAAATTTCCAACCCATCTTACAGAACAAAATTTGAGAGGGAGCTTGGAAAACCCTGTAATATTTGAGAAGGTTGTCCTCCTTGATGGAAAATACTTCATAAAGTACAGAATCACCCTAAGAAATTCAAGAACATTCCAGGCACTTTCATTATGAGCAGTTTTCAAAGCTTCATTCACTACATGAGGTGAGCAAGTGAAACAATGAAATATTTGTGTTTGATTATCTTCTTCATTGAATAGAAATGCTTGAAAATCACGAAACATATTCAAGTTCACATCTGGTCCATCCACAGAAATTTGGATTATATTCTTAGGTGACAAATTCAAACCATTCAGATCCTCCAGGAAACCTGATTGTAAATCAGAAGATGTGGGAAAATTCAAAAACACAGATATTAAATATCTTGTGGATATAGACCGATATTGCTCATCCCTGAAACAAACCACCAAATCCGTCTGTGCCTTTTGCACAACTTCGCTTAAACTCTCATCATATGACACACAAAAGAATCAAACTTCCCTGACTTTGTTAAGTAGGAGTTTCAGGAAATGAGGGCCAAGTCCACAAGTAATTATATGTGACAACCTACACTTGCGTAACTGTATTTTTCTGATAATCATGCTGCCAGAAAACATAATTTGGAATACGTCTGTTGTGTTTCCAGAACTTCTCACTGAAGAATGAGTCATGACTTTATTCAAAGACCATATAATCTCAGATTTTACTTTCTCATCAATAACTAAAAAATGTTTCAATGAGTTTGTTTTGGAACCCTCTTCAACTGAAGTTCTAGATATTGTAGTAAGAGCAAGTGATTGCAATTTGTCACTACCATTTAAATTCCTTTCAGAACAAACTTGTGACTGTGCTGTCACTTTTTCTACTATATCACAAGACAACTTGTTTTGTTGCCTTGAAACTAATAATTCAACCAATGCTGAATGTCTCTTTCCTCTTGCATGTGTTTTTACATTTGAAATGCCACTGGTACTAATGTCTAAGTCACATTTGCACAAAATGGTCAACAGATGCCAAATTATAGTCTGCAAGTAGTACTAATATGGTGTGGGAAACATTTTAGTTAGCAAGAAAACAATTTTACTCTGATTGCCCTTAACATCTTTAAAATGAGATTAAAATTACAATAGTTTTATATTAGTAATTAAAAACTTCTAAGGAAGTGTGTTTCCAAAAAAGATGCAGAATGAAGATATTTAAACAGAAGTGGGAGTGGACAGAATTAAAGGAACAGTCGATAATCCTCCAGCACCACATGGGATGACAGCACTGTCATGGGTGGAAATACAATTTATATGTCATTTCCACTAGGTGTATGTGTGGTGTCACATATAGCTCAATGAAGTCACACCTTCACATTTCTCAATTTCCTCTCATGGTTGCAAACTGCAGTAGCAGTCTTTGCTAACGTGGCTTGAACAGATGGACACTTAAGTTTCCTACACATAAGTTTCCTACACATAATGAAGACCTAAGAGATCTGGTGAATCTTTATTATGTTGTTGTTGTTGTTGTTGTTGTTTTGTGGTGTTCTGTCCAGAGACTGCAGCTCTCCATGCTACTCTATCCTGTGCAATCTTCTTCATCTCTAAGTACCTAATGCAACCTACATCCTTCTGAATCTACTTAGTGTATTAATCTTGTGGTCTCTCTCTACAATTTTTACCCTCCACACTGCCCTCCAATACTAAACTGGTGATCCTTTGATGGCTCAGAACATGCCCTACCAACTGATCCCTCCTTCTAGTCAGCTTATGCCACAAATTTCTCTTCTCCCCAATTCTGTTCAGTACCTCCTCATTAGTTACATGATCTACCCATATAATCTTCAGTATTCTTTTGTAGCACCACATTTCAAAAGCTTCTATTCTCTTCTTGTCTAAACTATTTATTGTCCATATTTCACTTGCATACATGGCTACAATCCACACAAATACTTTCAGAAAAGACTACCAGACACTTAAATCGATACTAGATGTTAACAAATTTCTCTTCTTCAGAAGCATTTTGCTTTCCATTGCCTGTCTACATTTTATATCCAATCTACTTCGACCATCATCTGTTATTTTTCTCCCAAATAGCAGAACTCATCTACTACTTTAAGTGTCTCATTTCCTAATCTAATTCCCTCAGCATCACCTGATTTAATTCGACTACATTCCATTATCCTCACTTGCTTTTGTTGACAATGTCTGTTGCGGTCAACTGCTCTTCCAGGTCCTTTGCTGTCTATGACAGAATTACAATGTCATCGTCTAACTTCAAAGTTTTTATTTCTTCTCCATGGATTTTAATTCCTACTCCAAATTTTTCTTTTGTTTCCTTTACTGCTTGCTCAATATACAGACTGTTAGCATTGTGGATATGCTACAACCCTGTATAAGGTAAGTGGTAGGGTCAGTATTGCCTCACGTGTTCCAACATTTCTACAGAATCGAAACTGATCTTTCTCAAGGTCAGCTTCTACCAGATATTACATTCATCTGTAAAGAATTTGTGTTATTATTTTGCAGCTGTGACCTATTAAACTGGTAGTTCGGTAATTTTTGGATCTGTAAACACCTGCTTTCTTTGGGATTTGAATTATTATATTCTTCTTGAAGTCTGAGGGTATTTCACCTATCTCATACATCTTGCTCTTCAGATGGTACAGTTTTGTCAGGGCTGGCTCTCCCAAGGGCATCAGTAGTTCTGATCGAATGTTGTCTACCCCCAGGGCCTTTTTTTGACTTAGGTCTTTCAGTGCTCAGTCAGACTCTTCACGCAGTGTCATATCTCCCATTTCATCTTCATCTACATCCTCTTCCATTCCCATAATATTGTCCTCAAGTAAATCGCCCTTGTATAGACCCTCTATATACTCCTTCCACCTTTCTACTTTCCCTCCTTTGCTTGGAACTGATTTTCCATCTGAGCTCTTGATATTCATACAGGTGGTTCACTTTTTTCCAAAGGTCTCTTTAATTTCCTTGTAAGCAGTATCTATGTTACTCCTAGTGATGTATACCTCTACATCCTTACATTTGTCCTCTAGCCACCCCTGCTTTGCCATTTTGCACTTCCTGTCAATCTCATTTTGGAGATGTTTGTATTCCCTTTTGCTTCCTTCATTTACTACATTTTTATGTTTTCTCCTTTCATCAATTAAATTCAATATCTCTTCTGTTACAAAAGGATTTCTACTAGCCCTCATCTTTTTACCTACTTGATCCTCTGCTGCCTTCACTATTTCATTATTTCCTTCCCCCGTTCTTGTCATTCAATCCCTAATACTCTCTCCAAAACTCTCAACAACGCCTGGTTCTTTCAATTTATCCAGGTTCCATCTCTTTAAATTCCCACCTTTTTGCAGTTTCTTCAGTTTTAATCTACAGTTTGTAACCAATAGATTGTGGTCAGAGTCCACATCTGCCCCTGGAAATGTCTTACAATTTAAAACCTAGTTCCTAAATCTCTGTCTTACCATTATATAATCTATCTGAAACTTTCCAGCGTCTCCACACCTCTTCCACATATATAACGTTTTTTATGATTCTTAAACCAAGTGTTAGCTATGATTAAGTTATGCTCTGTGCAAAACTCTACCAGGCAGTTTCCTCTTTCATTCCATTCCTTAATCCCATTCCCTATTCACCTATAACTTTTCCTTCTCTTCCTTTTCCTACTATCGAATTCCAGTCCCTCATGACTATTAAATTTTCATCCCCCTTCACTATCTGAATAATCTCTTTTATCTCGTCATACATTTCTTCAATCTCTTCGTCATCTGCAGAGCTAGTGGGCATATAAACTTGTACTAGTGTGGTAGGTGTGGGCTCCGTGTCTATCTTGGTTACAATAATGCATTCACTATGCTGTTTGTAGTAGCTTACCCATGCTCCTATTTTTTTTCTCATTATTAAATCAACTCCTGCATTACCCCTATTTAATTTTGTATTTATAACCCTGTATTCACTTGACCAGAAGTCTTATTCCTCCTGCCACTGTACTTTTCCTTTTTAAATGTTCTAACCTACCTGTCCGATTAGGGATCTGATATTCCATATTCTGATCCACAGAACACCAGTTTTGTTTCTCCTGATAACAATGTCCTCCTGAGTAGTCCCAGCCTGGAGATTCAAATGGGAGACTATTTTACCTCCAGAATATTTTACCCATGAGAACGCCATCATCATTTAACCATACAGTAAAGCAGCATGCCCTCGAGAAAAATTACAGCTGTAGTTTCCCCTTGGTTTCAGCCTTTTGCAATGCCAGCACAGCAAGGCCGTTTTGGTTAATGCCACAAAGCCAGATCAGTCAATCATCCAGACTGTTGCCCCTGCGACTACTGAAAAGGCTGCTGCCCTTTTCAGGAACCACACGTTTGTCTAGACTCTCAACAGATACCCCTCCGTTGTCGTTGCACCTATGGTACCGCTATATGAATCGCTGAGGCATGATAGCCTCCCCACCTAAGATACAACTTACACATCACCACTTGATTGTCATCCTTCATTATCTGGCACAGTTCACAAGTTCTGATAACTGTTAAGACTTTCTTACTTAAGTTCTTAAGGGGACATGCTTGTGAAAATGACCAAAAATTTGAAAAAAAAAATTCTTGGTCCATAGAAATAAGCATTTCATGCTGATTTCAAGAATGTATAGTTAATGGGCATTATCATTTTCCGTTTGTTCTTAAATTTTGGTTGAACGTAATTCTGTACAGTGGCCATTCCCATCTGCCAGTTTGAAGTGCAACAGAATATGTGATGCATTATTCTGTTCCGTTTTTTTTTTCATCATTAGTTAGGGATCATTAACACACGTGTATTCTAGAAGGCACTGACTCCAAGAAACAAAGTACAGGCATGTCTAGAAGGCTGTGGTTTGAATGTTTACATTAGTGGTTTTATAGTAATTGTGTGTTGTTTTGTTTCTCTGTGTGTGTGTTTCCTGTGCTACAAATGCCGAGAGTAAAGATATTTAGCCTCAAACGAAAGTTTCGCGGCAAACAGTTCCAAACATAACCAAATAATACACATCAGTTGCTTCAAAAGTCACCCATGGAAACTGTGTCTACAGACAGTGCTTCTAGACATAAACTTTCACTTTCAGAATGTAATAAGAACAAGCCTAGTAGTATTGTAAGCAGCAATAATGACGGAAATGTTGTTGTGAACCTAAATAACCTGTCAAAGACTTTTGAAGAGTGCTTACACAAAGTGAAATTTATTCTTTGACTTAATATTATAGACTAGCAATAAGGAGTAATGTAGGAAATTTTGTGTACAGGTGGTCAACAGTAAATGAATTACTCTCTTTTATAGGAGGTTTAGATACCATGAACAATGAAAAAAGAAACCAAAATCCAGAAGAGACAAATCACAGCAATAGTAAACATAATTCAGAATTTCAGGGAAAGAAAAAAGCAAACTTTTGTCAGGTAACAAATTATACTTGGGGCAAGTATAAACAACTGAGTAATAGGCTGAAAAATGCAAATGCAAAAACACTTAGTAGTACTAAAAGGGATGATGATAAAACAATATTTTGATGATATACACAGTGATGAGCCACATTATTTGAGGAAGATGGGCAGTGTCCTGGTCAAAGAGCCAAAACCGAGGATGTACAAGGATTGGAACTTTAATAATGGCAACCATTTCTTTACAGCTTATACAAAATAGATGTGTGTTTCAAAGTTTTACTGACCTTCAAAGTAGTCACCAGCATTGTGTATAGCCCGTTGCCAGTGATGTGGAGGTCGTAGAATACTCTTAGCAGTGCCAGTTGTGATAATAGTTTGAGCAGAGTGGTCTGCTGCCTAACGAATTTGTGGAAGTTCTGAAGCGAATTCCGTGAAGTGTTTCCTTCGGTTTAGAAATCGAGGGCTTAGGTCAGAGGTGGTATAGCACTTAGCAGCCCCATCAGTCAAACAAATCAGTAACAGGTTACAATGAAAGTGCTTGAGCATTGTCCTGCAAAATGGTGGTCTGGTCCTGTAGAAAGTGTCATACTTTTGTCTCTATGCTGTTCATTTTTGGAACACAACCTATGATCATCTTAGAGATAGAAGTGATGACACTTTCTGGGACCTGACCATCATTTTGCAGGACAATGCTCAAGCATGTACAGTGCAAGCTGTTACTGACTTGTTTGACTGATGGGGCTGCTAAGGGCTATACTACCTACTGCACTCTTCTGACTTAAGCCCTTGTGAGTTCAACTCGATTTCTAAACTGAAGGAAACACTTCATGGAATTCGCTTCAGAACTCCCACAAATTCGTTGGGCAGCAGACCACTCTGCTCAAACTGTCATCACAACTGGCACTGCTAAGAGTATTCTACAACCTCCACATCACTGGCAACAGGTTATACACAATGCTGGTGACTACTTTGAAGGTCAGTAAAACTTTGAAACACATATCTATTTTGTATAAGCTGTAAAGAAATAGTTGCCATTATTAAAGTTCCAATCCTTGTACATCCTGGGTTTTGGCTCTTTGACCAGGACACTGCCCATCTTCCTCAAATAATGTGGCTCATCACTGTGTATATAATCGAAATATTGTTTTATCATCATCCCTTTTAGTACTCCTAAGTGTTTCTGCATTTGCATTTCTCAGCCTATTACTCAGTTGTTTATGCTTACCCCAAGTATAATTTGTTACCTGACAAAAGTTTGCTTCTTTCTTTCCCTGAAATTCTGAATTATGTTTACTATTGCTGTGATTTGCCTCTTCTGGATTTTGGTTTCTTTTTCCATTGTTCATGGTATCTAAACCTCCTATAAAAAGAGAGTAATTCATTTACCATTGACCACCTGTACACAAAATTTCTTTAGGTACATAGTAAATTAAACATCTAACTAGTATCTTCACTATATTCTCGAGAGGGTAGTCTACAGACTTCAATCGGATAAGGTGACACACTGCACACTTTTTAAAAATGCCCCATGAACTATTATAACATTTTAAGTGCAGTAATTCTAATGTTAGTTTCTTCTGTATAGCTCCTGATCTATATTTTTGTTTAAATATTTCCTGAAAAAAAAATTCTGAGATGTAAATTCCTCTGTGTGTGCATTTCCTCACACTGTTGCATCCCCTACCAAGTAAGTCAATGCAGAATCTATGTTCTTAGAATCCTCCTACTTTTGTTGTAAGGTCCTAGAAAATACTATCAAGAAATAAGTAGAATGTACACTCATGTTCAGAAAAAATCAGAACAGCTTGAACGACTAGAGATAGGACATTGATATTCACAGGGCATGTACATTAGTGTGTTCTGCAGAAATGATTAGCATTTCAGTCACCTCGTTCCAGCCTGCCTCTTGTTGCCTAGTAGGCACAGGGCCTGCCACGGGCACTGGTAACGCGTTCCACGCATGATGGCATAGATGCATATACGATGTGAAAGGAGTCTTGTTGTATAGCCATCCATGCTCCATTCACTTGGTTCCAAAGTTCATCTGTGGTGGTCAGCACTGGGTCACAGCACTGCACCCGTCATTTCACCACATACCACACATTTTCGAATGGTGGCAACGTCTGGAGATCTGGTGGGCCATGGCAAAAGGCTGACACCAAGAAGGTACAAGTTCAAGCAGCAACATGTGGTTGTCCATTATCTTGCTGAAAAATGGAATCTGGGGTGTTATTCAGAAAGGGCAAAGCTATGAGTCACAAGAAGTCACACTGGTCACGGTGCCGTGGACTAGCAGCAAATGTGATTTGTAGTTGTACCCAATAGCACCCCCCATCGTGCTTTTCCATCATTGATATTTGCTTAAAGTTGGTGCTGTGTGTCTTTTGCAAATGTAGTCACTGTGATGTCACTCCCTGTCTGCAGTGAACCAAAATGTGGCCATCATTTTCAAATAAACAGAACTTGGATTCATCCAAAAACACTATCTGATGCTATTCCTGTCCCCAGTGACGTCATTCCATACACCACTGAGGTCTAACATGTTTTAGCCATATGCACATTTTATCAGCAGGTGGTGGTGTGCCGCGATATTGATGCTGACCTTCAACCCGTGGGCCGACATGATACAAATGCTAATCATGTCTGCCGAACATACTAATATACATGTCCTGTGAATATGAATGTCCTATCTCTAGTCGTTCGAGGTGTTCTGTTTTTTCTGAACATCACTTTACGTTACCACCAGGTTTAAATTTCGCAAAATGTTTCTGCATATTCAAGTTACTTCCTTCCTAATTACACTGTAGGAAATACTGCAACCAGCCCCAAATATTTTTAAATTATTTTATTAAACCATTACTAGTTACAGAGCTGCCTAACATCAGATAGCAGTACTGACTTCTTTGCAAGTTTTACATTTGTGTCCTGAATTATAACAAGGTATTTGTGTTACACTGTTTACAAAAGGCTTTACATTTGTTTTATAAAATATATCAAAGTTTTTATGAGTAAACAGTTTTATGCCCATACATGCTCTATACTTCACAAAAAGCCCTCCTTTACATCTTATAAGGCAGTGGTTTGATTTTCTTTTACAGTCCATGTTGATCAATGAAGTGAGCTAAATACGCGATGGCTCATACATTTGTTTACATCGGCAGCTGATATAGTGTACCAAAGACTGATATATATGAACAGGTATGGCACACTTTTAGAGCTACTGCAAATGTACTTTTAATGGTACATATAATTCCATACAGTTATACATTTAATTATTAAGGTTTCAAAGATGCTGATAATGGTCAATGAAGAATTTTCTCTCTGTCAATTAATTATTACTGATATCATTTAAAATTATAGGAGCTGTATGAAATTTTGGAGGTATATTGGATTTCTTTCTTTCCTGTTCTAGTTAAGGAAATATCCCTAAGTCATCTTTGATGCTTATTTCTGTGTTTCCACATTGGATCATGTGACTAGCAAAATTTGACTTATTTAGGTTGTCGAGCCTGAGAGCATCTATGTGTTCACAGTTATTGTACATTAAACCACTTACCAGTTTGCCTAAGTTCAAGTTGGGGCACACAGAACAATTTAGTTTATAAATGCCAGACGTATGCTGTACTTCAGTTTTTAAATTTAAGTAGTGAATAATTTTGTCTTTCATTTTATTGTTTGTGGAAAAATTAATTTTGATATTTTTTTGCATGGAATAAGTTTGCAATATGATATGATGCTTTACCAATGAATGGTAAGCAGATATATTTCACAGAATTCTGAGGAGCTATTTGAGCTAAATTGCTGTTTTATTTGGACTTAGAGCTATTTTTGTCACTGTATTTCTTTTTAATTCTGTTGTGAAGTTTAGTGATGGTGTCAGAGCTCTAACCATCATTATGGGTGATTAGTTTGATTGTTTTTAGTTCTTGCAGTTTATCTTCAGTGTCCAAATGGATTTTTTTCCATTCTGTTGAGTGTTACCCTACAATACACCATTTTGTGTTGCTCAAGGAGATATGATTAGCTGCTGTCGTGGCATCCCTTGTAGTGGGTTTTCTATATATTTTAAACTTATGTTTACCACTGCATTTACTAATTTTTTATCCAAGAAATTTATGCCACTATCAATTTCATGCACAACAGTAAAATTTAGGTTTCGGTGGGATTTGTTAACCTCTTTTGAAAACTAACTAACTTCTTCTATCGTTCCATCAAATGAGGTAAGTGTGTCATCCCCATAGCGTCTGTAATATACGACTTTTTTCTTTATTGTCATATTGGCATTGAAAAGGATGTTTCTAAATGATTTATGCAAATATTGGCTAGCAGGCTAGCTAGGCACCTGCCTACTGCAAGGCCATCTTCTTGTTCATACAAATTGTTATTAAAGCTGAACTAGTTTTGTGATAGCACTAAGATTATAAGTTTAACTAGATCATAAATTTCTGGTATACTGATCTTTTTTATGTTTAAGCATGTTACTTTTAATTACAGAGATCGTTTCTTTTACCAGTACATTTGTAAGCAAGTTAAATATCAAAGAATGTGAATGTGGCTATGTGTGGTATGGGGATGTCTTTGACGTTTCCTGAAATCTCATGGCTATTGTTTTCGCTAAAAATTATTTTCAAATGTAAAAGGCCTTGGTGACAATTTCATTAAGTTTTTTTTTTGTTTTTTTTGTTTTTTTAGTAAGTGCTCTTGAGGTCACAATCAGACATATAGGACAATGTTCTTTGTGAATCTATGATTGTGATCAAAGTCCTGAAGGTGGAGGTACATTATTGCGCATTCAGATTTTTCAATTGAGACTAGGATGAAGTTGCACTCTCTGAGGGCTTTTTTATGCTTAGCCTATAATTTTAGGTCTGGCTAAGTATTAATTTCTTTTATGTTACATTTCTGAAAAAAATCTACATCTACATCTACATCCATACTCTGCAAGCCACCTGACGGTGTGTGGCAGAGGGTACCTTGAGTACCTCTATCGGTTCTCCCTTCTATTCCAGTCTCGTATTGTTCGTGGAAAGAAGGATTGTTGGTATGCCTCTGTGTGGGCTCTAATCTCTCTGATTTTATCCTCATGGTCTCTTCATGAGATATACGTAGGAAGGAGCAATATACTGCTTGACTCCTCGGTGAAGGTATGTTCTCGAAATTTCAACAAAAGCCCGTACCGAGCTACTGAGCGTCTCTCCTGCAAAGTCTTCCACTCGAGTTTATCTATCATCTCCGTAACGCTTTCGCAATTACTAAATGATCCTGTAACAATGTGTGCTGCTCTCTGTTGGATCTTCTCTATCTCTTCTATCAACCCTATCTGGTACGGATCCCACACTGCTGAGCAGTATTCAAGCAGTGGGTGAACAAGCGTACTGTAACCTACTTCCTTTGTTTTCGGATTGCATTTCCTTAGGATTCTTCCAATGAATCTCAGTCTGGCATCTGCTTTACTGACGATCAACTTGATACGATAATTCCATTTTAAATCACTCCTAATGCATACTCCCCAATAATTTATGGAATTAACTGCTTCCAATTGTTGACCTGGTATATTGTAGCTAAATGATAAGGGATCTTTCTTTCTATGTATTTGCAGCACATTACACTTGTCTACATTCCATTGCCATTCTCTGCACCATGCGTTAATTCACTGCAGATCCTCCTGCATTTCAGTACAATTTTCCATTGTTACAACCTCTCGATATACCACAGTATCATCTGCAAAAAGCCTCAGTGAACTTCCGATGTCATCCACAAGGTCACTTATGTATATTGTGATTAGCAATGGTCCCACAACACTCCTCTGTGGCACACCTGAAATCACTCTTACTTCGGAAGACTTCTCTCCACTGAGAATGACATGCTGCATTCTGTTATCTAGGAATTCTTCAATCCAATCACACAATTGGTCTGATAGTCCATGTGCTCTTATTTTGGTCATTAAACGACTGTGGGGAACTGTATCGAATGCCTTGTGGAAGTCAAGAAACACGGCATCTACCTGTGAACCCGTGTCTATGACCCTCTGAGTCTCGTGAACGAATAGCACGAGCTGGGTTTCACACAACCGTCTTTTTTGAAACCCATGCTGATTCCTACAGAGAAGATTTCAAGTCTCCAGAAAAGTCATTATACTCGAACATAATACGTGTTCCAAAATTCTACAACTGATCAACGTTAGAGATATAGGTCTATAGTTCTGCACATCTGTTCGACGTCCCTTCTTGAAAACGGGGATGACCTGTGCCCTTTTCCAATCCTTTGGAATGCTACGCTCTTCTAGAGACCTATGGTACACCGCTGCAAGAAGGGGGGCAAGTTCCTTCGCGTACTCTGTGGAAAATCGAACTGGAATCCCATCAGGTCCAGTGGCCTTTCCTCTTTTCAACGATTTTAATTGTTTCTCTATCCCTCTGTCATCTATTTTGATATCTACCATTTTGTCATCTGTGCGACAATCTAGAGAAGGAACTACAGTGCAATCTTCCTCTGTGAAACAACTTTGGGAAAAGACATTTAGTATTTCGGCCTTTAGTCTGTCATCCTTTGTTTCAGTACCATTTTGGTCACAGAGTGTCTGGACATTTTGTTTTGATCCACCTACCGCTTTGACATAAGACCAAAATTTCTTAGGATTTCCTGCCAAGTCATTACACAGAACTTTACTTTCGAATTCATTGAATGCCTCTCGCACAGCCCTCCTCACGCTACATTTTGCTTTGCGTAATTTTTGTTTGTCTGCAAGGCTTTGGCTATATTTATGTTTGCTGTAAAGTTCCCTTTGCTTCTGCAGCAGTTTTCTAACTTGGTTGTTGTACCACGGTGGCTCTTTTCCAGCTCTTATGATCTTGCTTGGCACATACTCATCTAATGCATATTGTACGATGGCTTTGAACTTTGTCCACTGATGCTCAACACTATCTGTACTTGAGACAAAACTTTTGTGTTGAGCCATCAGGTACTCTGAAATCTGCTTTTCGTCACTTTTGCTAAACAGAAAAATCTTCCTACCTTTTTTAATATTTCTATTTACTGCTGAAATCATCGATGTAGTAAATGCTTTATGATCGCTGATTCCCTGTTCTGCGTTAACTGTTTCAAATAGTTCGGGTCTGTTTGTCACCAGAAGGTGTAATATGTTATCGCCACGGGTCGGTTCTCTGTTTAACTGCTCAAGGTAATTTTCAGATAAAGCACTTAAATAAATTTCACTGGATTCTTTGTCCCTGCCACCTGTTATGAACGTTTGAGTCTCCCAGTCTATATCCAGTAAATTAAAATCTCCACCCAGAACTATAACATGGTGGGGAAATCTACTTGAAATATTTTCCAAATTATCCTTCAGGTGCTCAGCCACAACAGCTGTTGAGCCAAGGGGCCTATAGAGACATACAATTACCATGTCTGAGCCTGCTTTAACCGTGACCTTCACCCAAATTATTTCACATTTCGGATCTCCGTCAATTTCCTTCGATACTATTGCACTTCGTATCATTATAAACACGCCTCCCCCTTCACTGTCCAGCCTGTCTCTGTGGTATACATTCCAATGTGAGTTTAGAATTTCATTACTGTTTACATCTGGTTTCAGCCAACTTTCTGTCCCTAGCACTATGTGGGCATTGTGACCGTTTATTAATGAGAGCAGTTCGGGGACCTTTCTATAGATGCTCCTGCAGTTTATTACTAGCACATTAATATTGTTATTCCCTGTTGCATTTTGCCTACTCCTACCTTGCCGTGTCTCAGGAGGTGTCTTGTCGGGCCTAGGGAGGGAATTCTCTAACCTAAAAAACTCACATGTGCACTCCACACCTGCTCCGCTACCCTTGTAGCCACTTCCTGCGTATAGTGCATGCCTGACCTATTCAGGGGGACCCTACATTTCTCCACTCGATAGCGGAGGTTGAGAAATTTGCATCCCAGATCTCCGCAGAATCGTCTGAGCCTCTGGTTTAAGCCTTCCACTCGGCTCCAAACCAGAGGACCGCGATCGGTTCTGGGAACAATACTACAAATAGTTAGCTCAGATTCCACCTTGCGAGCAAGGCTTTCCACCTTCACCAACTCCGCCAACTGCCTGTATGAACTGAGGATGACCTCTGAACCCAGACGTCAGGAGTCATTGGTGCTGACATGAGCAACAATTTGCAGTCGGGTGCACCCAGTGCTCTCTATCGCCACTGGCAGGGCCTCCTCCACATCTCGGATTAGACCCCCCGGCAAGCAGACAGAGTGAACACTGACCTCCTTCCCCGACCTTTCCGCTATTTCCCTAATCACCTGCCTAACGTTCGAGCACCCAATCACTAATAAACCCCTCCCCCCATGTGCCTGCTCAGTCCTTGCTGAAGGAGCCGCCACATGTCCACTCACAGGCAGAGTGGGCGATGACACATGGCCAGCCTCCACATTGACCCTCCGCCTCGTGCGCAGTGAACGCCACTGAAACCGCCACTCCCCTTGGGGAGAGGGTGGCCCAACTCCACCCGGTACCTGCGAAGATGTCTCAACAGCAGGGACAGTGCGTGAAGCATGTAACACCTGGGGTGTACCATGCGACACACCAGACTCCCCACAGACTCCCTCCAGACTACACTCCGAGGCAGCAGCCTGAAGACAGCTGACCATGGCCATCAACATGTTCAGCTGTTCTCGAACAGTGGCCAGCTCCTCCTGCATCCGTACACAGCAGTCACACATCCTATCCATCCTAAGAAATCAATTTACTGTAGAGGGTTAATCAACTGTTAACTAGACTGCTAATTCACTAACGGCGGCTGACAGTTGACTAAACTGTGGTTACTAGACACTTCTTGTAGAAAACAATGAAAATAGCACTACCTGTCTCTGGACTGTATTGAAAACAAACACTAGCACTACTGGCACTATGGCTGACTAAAGGGACTCTCTCTAACTGTATTCAAAACAAACACAAAATCTATGGAACACTATTACTAGCACTCGACAATTAAAGCTTCCTAAAAGCAAAAACACACGGAAGAAGAAGTGAAAAGTAGGAAAACCACAGTTAATACTTAAATTAACGTATCTCGCTGCACAGCAGGCATGAAGCAGATGACGACACTGACACTACTGGCACTATGGCTGACTAAAGGGGCTCTCTCTGGCTTCATTCTAGTGTTTGTTTATGTAATCGTCTTCATACATTATCACTGTAGAGCTTTGTTCTCAATGAGTTTTTTATTTATTTTTCTGAGATCAGCTGAGTATTGCAAAAATTTGCATTGCGTCTTGTTTGTGTCTGTGAGTTCCTGGATTAGCTTGTTTATTTTATTACCTACAGCATTTTCACTGCAATTATTTAATTTGGTTATCTCACATGCAATTCTGGTTTCAACGATTGCTTCTTTAATGTTAATTTTTACTTGTTTAAGTTGTAATGTTATGTTTTGGGGCCTTGTTTAGCAGATTTTGTTCAAAATTAATGAAACTAATAGTTCTAAAGTTGATAACTCTATCAAAGAAACAATCTTCAACAGATGATGGGTTTTTGTACAACTTCTTGCTTGAAATTAGGGCTTTTATGATATGATGTTTTGTCCTAATGAAAACACCAGTTTCGTCTACAATGCATATGAAATGCACAGGAAACAGCAAGTTATTTCATTCTAAATGAAGTACATACATCTGACTATTCAGAAGCTCTTTCTGTTTGTACTGAGCTCTCATTTCACTACGTAGCCAACACAGTTCACACTTTACCTTTGCTAGATATGCAGTTTCACTGATGTTCTTGACATTCACTTTGATATACTTTAGAATGACTCTTTCAGCAAGACGCTTTTTGTTAAATGCTACAGTAAGTATTACTTTCATTAGCTGAAGCTTGCACTTTTCACAAATCATGCACAGAGCTCCTTACCTGGTGACATAATAACAAAATTATTTTATCCACCTTGGTGAGAGAACACTGGAGCTGTTTTCGTAAATTATACTGTGGGAGTAACATTGACGTTTTTGGAAGTTTTACATTTTTGACCTGAAGTATAACAATGTTTCTGTGATTACATACTTTACAAAAGGTTTTACATATGCATCCTAAAAGATAACCAAGTTATTGTGATTACAAAGTTATATACTTATATACATTCCATAAATTGCACTTTACATACTATAAGATGAAGGTCTAATTACTCTTTTACAATCCACGTTGATTAATGCTGCCATGTACAAATGTATCCACCACCTTGTATTTAGTTCATTGACCAACATGAAATGTAAAAGAAAATCAAACCTCTGCCTTATAATATGTAACAGAGAGCTTTTCATGAAGTAGACACAATGTATAGAACATATATACGTGTAAATTTATGCAATCATAAAAACTTTGAAATATTTTAGAACACAAATGTAAAACCTTTCATAAATTAAGCAATCACAAAAACTTTCTTCTGTTTTAGGACACAATTGTAAAACTTGTAAAGAAGTCAAGGCTACCCATCTAATGATGGGCTCAGGCCTTAAATTAGTGCTGGCACAATTTAAAAAAATCTTTTAGCTGGTTGCAGTATTTTTCCTAAAGTGTGATTTATGAAAACAGATGTGGTGTTCTCTAACTAAAATGGATAAAATACTATCTAATTGAAATATTTTCAATAATGTACTAGTGGCACAGGGTTTTCCCAGATACTGATTTTCTTTCTATTGTGGTTTTTGCTAACTCATCCCATAATCATTTGAATTCCATGTTTTGTTGAGTAGCCTCATTCCCCAGAAAGTTTGATACACTACTGGCCATTAAAATTGCTACACCAAGAAGAAATGCAGATGATAAACGGGTATTCATTGGACAAATATATTATACTAGAACTGACATGTGATTACATTTTCACGCAGTTTGGGTGCATAGATCCTGAGAAATCACTACCCAGAACAACCAACTCTGGCCGTAATAACGGCCTTCATACGCCTGGGCATTGCTGGAAATAATAACGGCCTTGATACGCTTGGGCATTGCTGGAAATAATAACGGCCTTGATATGCCTGGGCATTGAGTCAAACAGAGCTTCGATGGCATATACAGGTACAGCTGCCTATGCAGCTTCAACACGATACCACAGTTCATCAAGAGTAGTGACTGGCATATTGTGATGAGTCAGTTGCTCTGCCACTATTGACCAGACATTTTCAATTGGTGAGAGATCTGGAGAATGTGCTGGCCAGGGCAGCAGTCGAACATTTTCTGTATCCAAAAGGCCTGTACAGGACCTGCAACATGTGGTCATGCATAATCCTACTGAAATGTAGGGTTTCACAGGGATCGAATGAAGGCTAGAGCCACGGATCGTAACATATCTGAAATGTAACGTCCACTGTTCAAAGTGCTGTCAATGTGAACAAGAGGTGACCGAGATTTGTAACCAATGGCACCTCATACCATCACACCGGATGATACGCCAATATGGCAATGACGAATACATGCTTCCAATGTGCGTTCATCACGATGTCGCCAAACACAGATGCGACCATCATGATGCTGTAAACAGAACCTGGATTCATCCGAAAAATTACATTTTGCCGTTCGTGCACCCAGGTTTGCCGTCGAGTACACTATCGCAGGTGCTCCTGTCTGTAATGCAGCATCAAGGGTAACCGCAGCCATGGTCTCCAAGCTGATAGTCCACGCTGCTGCAAACATTGTCGAACTGTTCGTGCAGATGGTTGTCGTTTTGCAAACGTCCCCATCTGTTGACTCAGGGATTGAGACATGGCTCCACAATCCGTTACAGCCATTCGGATAAGATGCCTGTTATCTCGACTGCTAGTGATACTAGGCCATTGGGATCCAGCACAGCATTCTATATTACCCTCCTGAACCCACCAAATCCATATTCTGCTAACAGTCACTGGATCTTGACCAACGTGAGCAGCAATGTCATGATACGATAAACCGCAATTGCGATAGGCTACAATCCAACCTTTATCAAAGTCGGAAACATGATGGTATGCATTTCTCCTCTTTACACGAGGCACACAACAACATTTCACCAGGCAATGCCAGTCAGCAGCTGTTTGTGTATGAGAAATCAGTTGGAAACTTTCCTCATGTCAGCACGTTGTAGGTGTTGCCACTGGCGCCAACCTTGTGTGAATGCTCTGAAAAGCTGATCATTTGTATATCACAGCATCTTCTTCCTGTTGGTTAAATTTCGCGTCTGTAGCACATCATCTTCATGGTGTAAAAATTTTAATGGCCACGAGTGTATTATCCAAGTTCTTTGCTTTTTCTCAAAATTTCTGTTCTACTAATTCTTGAATTTTTTCCTCCAAACTGGTAAGTGTATCTTGTGAACAAATTGGTTCACCATTTTCACGCCACTGTTCTAATAATTAGATATGGCCTTGTGCATCTGAGAATGGATCCTTTACATATTTGCAAACCTTCTCAGTCAAATCACATAAACGATCTACAATGATTTGTGATTCCTTAATATAACCATGTATTTCACACCTTACCAAATCACACTGCCATAAAATTTCAGTGTGTATCTCCTATTTTAATGCGGACAGTTTTTCATGTAATTAATTACCTAGCCTCATCTCAACGTGCAATTTCGGAACCTCACAAGTTTCCCAAATCTATTTCTTTAGCTCTTCTACTAATTTTGCATTACTATTTTCTGGCTTTGATGTACACTTTTGTTTTTGAAGCATTTCACTACTAAGGTGATTGCCTTGAGCCATAATATTATATTTCATAATTACAACTTCACAAGAAAAACTGCTATATTTATTCCCTGTCCCTCAGGGGTTATTTTTTTAGTCATGCAAGTACAGTGGGTCTGTAAAGTCACGGTGCAGTTATGAACACATGTTGTGGCTAATTGAAACCAAATGAAAGACTGGAACTTGCACTACTTGGACAGTATAGCAAAGTGTTTCTGTAGTATGATGTTCAATGATGTGTGTGTATGTAAGTCATGAAGCAACCCAACAAACCGGGTAGCAGCAGCAGCTGATCAGGCCATGTCAGTCGAGATGTTGATGATACAAAGAAAAGTTTAGTGTAATTCGTGGCATGCTTAATCCAAATCCATGGCCGATGTTCAACTTGAATATCATCACACGCACAACAAAGAGCCACCACTTATAAAAAAAAAAAAAAAAACATTAATTGGTGGGATACGCAGTTAAAGGAGACTGGCAGTTTGTTGATGAACCATGTTCTGGTAGGCAATCACTACGCACAGAGCCCGTAGAAGCTGTAATGAGAGCCAAAAAATCTGGTGTATGTAGCATTGAAAATTAGACCTAAAAAAAATATCAGTTCATAAGGGTTGAAACAAAAGCTCATCTTTTTAGGGTTACAAATTGTGGTTGTTGCACAGTATCAAACTGACTGATAGGTCCAAACGATTGAAGTTAGTTACACATATGCTTAATGAGATTGATTATGATGAACAATTTATGTAGAAGATTGTGTATAGCTATGATGCCACATTCCATTTCTGTCATATTCATCACTGTTCATCAGAATATGGGCTTCAGAAAATCCTTGTGCCTACGCTGAACACGCGGTCAACACATGGTGTGCCCTGATGCATAAGTTTTAGGCCAATTTTTCTACATGGTACAGACTATGACGTCAACAACTACCTTGACATGTTGCATTGAAGGCAGTGGCAGTGCCACAATTTGCAGAAGGTATCATGTTTGAACATGATGGCACTCCTCCACACTATATCAATAATGTTTGCAAATTTTTGGATACAGAATTTCCCCCCACGAAGAACAGGAAGGGGTGGTTTCAACTCATGACCACCATGATCCTGGACCTAGTATCATTAGAAATTTACTTTTGGAGTTATGTGAAGCAACAGGTGTACAGTGAATATATCAACGACATTAATCACAGAATCGCAGATGCTATTCGCTCTGTTACACCAAATGTCCCTACACGTGTGGTAAGAGCTAGAATATATCATTTAGATGTATGTAGTGCAACAAATGGAAGCCATTAGAACTGCGCTGAACATGTATGCACACTTGGAAAGTTTGGCTTTCACTTTCATCTCATTTCACATTTCTACCTCATTTCACTACATTTCTGCAACCAATTAAAACTGCACTATGACTTTACAGACACACAGTACACTGTATCTTCTATTTACCAAATTTAATATCACTTTTCCATTATAGTACTCCCTGCACAAAGTCACTTCATTTAAAGTGCAGCAAACATTAACAGTTAATTTCTTTACTCTATTTACACCACCAAAACAAACATATTTACCTTAAAATATATTAACCACAGCCCACCCTAAGATGAGAACTGTGTGCTGGTGATGAGTTGTATGCTGGTGTGCTGCAGACTCATCAGATCAAGCAGCTGTCACAGGCTGCTGTTGTAGTGCGGCTGGCAACCAAAAACTGTGTGGTGCTGTAGGCTGCATGCCGAGTCAGGAGCGGACACAATATTCGTAGACTGCCATCCTGTCACCATTCTTCTTCACACAACTCACATCATCATCTTCCTTGCCGTAACACCAACTGTATAAGGATTGTAGATCTTTTTCTTTTGTCACACATTTAGAATCCTTAGCGGTGGACTTTTGTTACTATTATCAACTGTGCTTTTCTGTTTAATCTTTATTAGCACCCTTCTTTTTCTTCCCAAATTCTTGGCAATTTGTTCTCCCCTATTTCTTTACCAATTCTTCTTATCTGATTATACTACGTGTCTACAGCTAGATGTTCCATTGTTGGTGTCAGATGCCCTTGGCAACTGTACTTCTCCTTGAATATAAAAGGAAAATCTTTCTTAAATTGATGTTCTTTTTTGATTTTCCACTCTCCTTCTACCATATTTCCTTTCTCCTGGCCTATATTGTCAACATATGCAACTTGGTTTGGGTCTTAGTTTGTCCTCAGACCGGATGTGTGTGTATCATGTTCACACACAAGGGCGTTCACACAAAGGAGCTATACAAGTACCTTTACTCCTTGAATTCCATATATGCTCGCACAACAAAACTTCATTGAATATACAGTCACCTATATTATTTATTACAGGATCCACAGCTGGTCCTGCTATTCACTTCCAGCCTCTCTTCTTCTTTGTGCCTTGATGGGGACCCCCACCCTGACAATTTAAGAAATACACTGAAAGAGATGTCAATTCTAATCTAGCACCTCAAACACCTCTTTCCACTTAAAACTTATATTCTCTCATCAGTTGAGAATACAACTTGGTAATATTACATCGGCCAGCCTTGCAGACGTCAATTTAAATATTTGCCTCCACCTCAAGTACTTGTTCCATACCAAGATCAACAGCAAGAAGAACAAGAACAACTGAAGAAGATATCAAAGATACATTTTTATGTTGTTAATTCAAGTCTTATGTCTTCTCCATGACCATTTTTCATGATACTTTACACTCATGGCTGCACAGAATAACATACGCCCACTACAGCAGATGGAGACACGCGCTGACTATCCACTTGCACTAGATGGGCAGCTCTGCACAAACAGAAAGCCTAGTGGCAGTCTACAGCTCTCAATCATTCTCCCTTAATTTAAAACTTTTCTCTTTATTCACACGGATATTTTCATCTCTTGCAGAGCCTAAGAGATGTACATTGCCATTTTCCAATCTAAATGACATGTAACACTAACAGTAACACTATCTCCATTTGCCTACATGTTCTTTTTTATTATTTATTTTTTTGTGCCATTATCAATTGCAACTGGGAAAGAGACCAGTACATATCACTAACAAAATATTACATTCAGATCTGTAAAGATAAAGCAGACAACCCGAAATGCCTAACATGTACTAATGCTTTTCCCAGTTGCATTTGGTAACAGCTCAAAAGCCTAAATTTGGGAAATAATAAAAAACACGCACGCAGATGGTGGCAGTGTTATCATTTTAAAACTTTATTATGCCTTTGGTACAAGAGTTGAAAACTGAACAACAATAAGCTGTTTGAGAGTTCCAAGAAGAACCAAAAGTAATAGAAGTGGTTTGTTTGCAAAGCACTTTCACTTTCAAGAAAACGGTCACTTACTCCTTTGGTTACAGTGTACATAGGGTAACCTTTGCATTCTATGAATTAATGCTGAATATCACCACTGCAGAAAAAAACAAATTGCTACTTACCATAAAGAAGACACATTAAGTTGCATATTAATTATGCCTGTCTGCAACCTAACGTGTCTCCTTTACAGTGAGTACCAATCTACCTTTTCCTAAATTGTTGACATTCCTACCTGGAGTTTCCATTCTTTAATTAGTTCCAAATGGAATACAAGAACTTATATGCCACAAGTCATCAAAGAAATCAGGAAAAACCACAGAATAATAGCCAGGAATATTTTAATAATTGTTGCGTTTCAGCTGTGAAAGTTTACAACTGATAATTCGATACTTTTTACATCACCAAAAGTCATTAATATCAAATATATAAGACCAAAGGGAATTAAAAATACCATAAAGTTGCTAAAAGCAGCAATATTTTTCTATGGCAGTGTTTCTAGCAGGTTAGTAAAATCTTGTGAAAGCTTGATAGAATTAATCTTGAGCCGCATTCATAATCAGTCCTTCACTCAAGCAAAATTTGCTAACTACTTTTCAGTTTCACATACCGACATATACCCTTACAAATGAAAACCTAGCAGAACTACAAACAACCAAAATAACCTGCTGGTATATTTTGTGACCTTACTGAAGCCTTTTACGTACCGTATTTACTCGAATCTAAGCAGTACTCGAATATAAGCTGCACCTGAAAAATGAAACTCAAAGTCAAGGGAAAAAAATTTTCCCGAATCTAAGCCGCACCTGAAATATGAGACTCGAAATTCAAGGGGAGAGTAAAGTTTTAGGCTGCACCTCCAAATCGAAACAAAATTGGTCCATTGTAATATGAGACAATTTAGGTCGAATGAATGACGATACAGCTACAGTAGTTTGGTTCGCGTAGTAAGCTTAGCAGTTAGGCTTTACCAGGTAGTCATTGCTATCCGTCAGGCGCTCCATCCATATTTATACGGGTACCCTTCCTTTTTCACGTGCTTCGTCTGGTTTGGATCGATTGCTTATTTTTCTTTGATCTGATAAGTGCCGTTCTCTTTGTTATAGGTGTTTACATCACTCTAAGCTGAAAATGCATTACTGTACTGTGTCATGCACTGTTTGTCGCATTCTGATAATCTGTGTTTGTGGCCTGTCGCCGCTCGCGGCTCGGCTTGCTTTTGTGCGCACTACCGCCGCTTACAATTAAAAAAAGAAAAAGAGAGGAATCGTCTAATTAGCGAAACAATGGCAAGAGACTGCTATTTGTTGTTACTCACTGCTGCTTTCTTTGACGATCAACAAGAACCAAATAATAGACTGCGTATGATAGAAGATGTTCTGAACGAGAGTTTAGCGAAAATTTTTCTCTGTTTGAAAATCTTTGCAGACGTCTCTTTAGTACATAACATTCTGCACAGAAATTAGTCATCTTAGATTTAAAAATCTAGTCAATTGACGTGCTTCATTTCTGACTATCACTATTAGTCATAAGAATAATACGAATATAAACATGAAATGATATGTATATTCTTCGGCGTTTGCTGTTGTCTCACTCTAGTTTCGTAGTTTATTAAGCAGACAGGATTTAAATGAGATAGCAGCAAACACAAAAGAATACATGGCAAAATGTTTATATACGTATTATTCTTATGGTGAAGAGAATACTGCATGTGATTCACAATTCATAAAAGTTCCTATTAGCAACCATCTCTTCTCATAGGTAGAAAAAATTCAGAACGTAGAGTTGGCCATATTGACAAACATCACAAACAGTCTTGCCAGTCGGATTTTCGTAGTACAGTACATTGAAATGTTGCTACATTCGAAGACAAACAATACGGAATTTGTATTACTTCGTGGGATAATGTATGAAAATGCAGTGGTCGAAACTCGTGGCGGAGAAAAAATTTCGTCTTCCACCGTTTTTTTTTTTTTTATTTACTGACGCAGAGGTTTTGGCGCCAGTATTTATCTTTGTGCCTGAAAAGCATGCATGTGAATCGCTACATATATTCGACGACAGAAGTTAGTTGTGGCGGCACCTACCAACATTTTTCAGAACTTCCGCTTACTTTTCACTCGATTCTAAGCCGCAGGCAGTTTGTTGGATTACAAAAACCAGAAAAAAAGTGCGGCTTAGATTCGAGTAAATACGGTAACTAAACTGTTCAACTTTGTGGAACAAATCTGCAAATTTCCTTCACAATGAACAGCTAACTGCATGTTCAAAAATGGTTCAAATGGCTCTAAGCATTATGGGACTTAACATCTGAGGTCATAAGTACCCTAAACTCAGAACTACTTAAACGTAAATAACCTAAGGACATCACACACATCCATGCCCGAGGCAGGATTCGTACCTGCGACCATAGCAGCCGCGTGGTTCCGGACTGAAGAGCCTAGAACCACTTGGCCACAGTGGCCGGCCTGCATGATCTAAGGTGAGTTTTTGGCTTCAAAGGACCTGATGACAAGTCATATAAAATTAAATCACAAAATAGAGAAACACGAAATCAGTTACATATCAATGTAATCTACATTTTGAACATGACAAAAGACAGTCATTGTAAGCAACATGTCAGAAACAAGTGAAATTTCAAACATGCTTACTTGTTCTTCACAGATCCCTGAATGCAGAGATCAAGTTCGTCTGTTAAAACGCACCACCATCTTTCAAAGGTCATCACTTTCTGGAAACAGAGGAAAGATAAGTCTTAATTATTGCATAAAATATATCATTGATCTAAGTTTTATTTATACAGTGATCATTTTTTATTCATGCAATTAGTTGCACAACCAAGTTCTTTTCTTTGCTGCAGTAAATGGATGAAACAATTGTACTGAGATAATCAGTGTTGGTTTAAGGCCAAAGTGACTCAAGTGTCCATTTGCAGCACCGTTGGTGCTCGTCATGCAAAATTTGTAAACAAGGTGTCTCATTATAAGTAGCAAACATAATCAGTTTCTATGCTCACTGGATTTAGATTTATTATTAAAGGTCTTACCAAGCTATGGCAGGTAATGTACAAGGCAAGGAGTGAAAGAAAAAGGGGTGTTACAAGTGATACAAGTTGAGAAGGGGTGGGGGGTGGGTGCTAAATTTTTTTGCCACTTGTGTGGGAAAATGTTTTTGAAATAGCACTGGAGATGTTCTTGTTGTTGTGGCCTTCAGTCCTGAGACTGGTTTGATGCAGCTCTCTACGCTACTCTATCCTGTGCAAGCTTCTTCATCTCCCAGTACCGACTGCAGCCTACATCCTTCTGAATCTGTTTAGTGTATTCATCTCTTGGTCTCCCTCTACAATTTTTACCCTCCACGCTGCCCTCCAGTACTAAATTGGTGATCCCTTGATGCCTCAGAACATGTCCTACCAACCGATCACCCTCCTTCTAGTCAAGTTGTGCCACAAACTCCTCTTCTCCCCAATTCTATTCAATACCTCTCATTACTTATGTGATCTATCCATCTAATCTTCAGCATTCTCCTGTAGCACCACATATTGAAAGCTTCTATTCTCTTCTTGTCCAAACTATTTATCGTCCATGTTTCATTTCCAAACATGGCTAAACTCCATACAAATACTTTCAGAAACGAATTCTTGACACTTCAATCGATACTCAATGTTAACAAATTTCTCTTCTTCATAAATGCTATTCTTGCCATTGCCCATGTACATTTTATATCCTCTCTACTTCAACCATCATCAGTTATTTTGCTCCCCAAATAGCAAAACTCCTTTACTACGTTAAGTGTCTCATTTCCTAATCTAATTCCCTCAGCATCACCCGACTTAATTCAACTACATTCCATTATCCTCGTTTTGCTTTTGTTGATGTTCATCTTATAACCTCCTTTCAAGACATTGTCCATTCCATTCAACTGCTCTTCCAAGTCCTTTGCTGTGTCTGACAGAATTACAATGTCATCGGCAAACCTCAAAGTTTTTATTTCTTCTCCATGGATTTTAATACCTACTCCGAACTTTTCTTTTGTTTCCTTTACTGCTTGCTCAATACACAGATTGAATAACATCGGGGAAAGGCTAAAACCCTGTCTCACTCCCTTCCCAACCACTGCTTCCCTTTCATGTCCCTTGACTCTTACAACTGCCATCTGGTTTCTGTACAAATTGTAAATAGCCTTTCGCTCCCTGTATTTTACACCTGCTACCTTCAGAATTTGAGAGTATTCTAGTCAACATTGTCAAAAGCTTTCTCGAAGTCTACAAATACTAGAAACGTAGGTTTGCCTTCCTTAATCTATCTTCTAAGATAAGTCGTAGGGTCAGTATTGCCTCACATGTTCCAACATTTCTACGGAATCCAAACTGATATTCCCTGAGGTCGGCTTGTACCAGTTTTTCCATTTGTCTGTAAAGAATTCACGTTAGTATTTTGCAGCTGTGACTTATTAAACTGATAGTTCAGTAATTTTCACATCTGTCACCACCTGCTTCCTTTGGGATTGGAATTATTATATTCTTCTTGAAGTCTGAGGGAATTTCACCTGTCTTGTACATCTTGCTCACCAGGTGGTAGAGTTTTGTCAGGACTGGCCTTGTTTCGAATTAGGTCTTTCAGTGTTCTATCGAACTCTGCACACAGTAACATATCTTCCATTTCATCTTCATCTATATCCTCTTCCATTTCCATAATATTGTCCTAAAGCACATCGCCCCTGCATAGACCCTCTATATACTCCTTCCACCTTCCTGCTTTCCCTCCTTAGAAATGGGTTTCCATCTGAGCTCTTGATATCCATGCAAGTGGTTCTCTTTCCTCCAAAGGCCTCTTTAATTTTCCTGCAGGCAGTATCTTACCCCTCGTGAGATAAGCCTCTACATCCTTACATTTGTCCTCTAGCCATCCCTGCTTAGCCATTTTGCACTTCCTGTCAATCTCATTTTTGAGACGTTTGTATTCCTTTTTGCCTGCTCCATTTACCGCATTTTTGTATTTTCTCCTTCCATCAATTAAATTCAGTATCTCTTCTGTTACCCAAGGACTTCTACTAGCCCTGATCTTTTTACCTACTTGATCCTCTGCTGCCTTCACTATTTCATTCCTCAAAGCTACCTATTCTTCTTCTACTGTATTTCTTTCCCCCATTCCTGTCAATTGTTCCCTTATGCTCTCGCTGAAACTCTCTGCAACCTCTGCTTCTTTCAGTTTATCCAGGTCCCATCTCCTTAAATTCCCAACTTTTTGCAGTTTCTTCAGTTTTAATCTACAGTTCATAACCAATAGATTGTTGTCAGAGTCCACATCTGCCCCTGGAAATGTCTTACAATTTAAAACCTGGTTCCTAAATCTCTGTCTTACCATTATATAACCTATATGAAACCTTCTAGTATCTCCAGGCTTCTTCCATGTATACAAACTTCTTTCATGATTCTTGAACCAAATGTTAGCTATGCTCTGTGATCTGTGCAAAATTCTACCAGATGGCTTCATCTTTCATTTCTTAGCCCCAATCCATATTCACCTACTATGTTTCCTTCTCTTCCTTTTCCTACTGTCGAATTCCAGTCGCCGATGACTATTAATTTTTGGTCTCCCTTCACCACCTGAATAATTTCTTTTATCTCATCACACATTTCTTCAATTCCTTCGTCATCTGCACAGCTAGTTGGCATATAAACTTGTACTACTGTAGTAGGCCTGGGTCTTCATGTCTATCTTGGCCACAATAATGCGTTCACTGTGCTGTTTGTAGTGGCTTACCCGCACTCCTATTTTTTTATTCATTATTAAACCTACTCCTGTGTTACCCCTATTTGATTTTGTATTTATAACCCTGTATTCACCTTACCAAAAGTCTTGTTTCTCCTGCCACCGAATTTCAGTAATTCCCACTATATCTAACTTTAACCTATCCATTTCCCTTTTTAAATTTTCTAACCTACCTACCCGATTAATGGAACTGACATTCCATGCTCCGATCCGTAGAACGCCAGTTTTCTTTCTCCTGATAATGATGTCCTTCTGAGTAGTCCCCGCCCGGAGATCCGAATGGGGGACTATTTTACCTCCGGAATATTTTACCCAAGAGGACGCCATCATCATTTAATCATACAGTAAAGCTGCATGCCCTCGGGAAAAATTACGGCTGTAGTTTCCCCTTGGTTTCAGCCGTTCGCAGTACCACAACAGCAAGGCTGTTTTGGTTAGTGTTACAGGGTCAGATCAGCCATTAACCCTGACTGTTGCCCCTGCAACTACTGAAGAGGCTGCTGCCCCTCTTCAGGAACCACACATTTGTCTGACCTCTCAACAGATACCCCTCCGTTGTGGTTGCACCTACGGTACTGCTATCTGTGTCGTTGAGGCATGCAAGGCTCCCCACCAATAGCAAGATCCATGGTTCATGGGAAGGAGCACTGGATGTAACACACATGAATAAACAATACTGGAGCATTATTATTTTACAATGTTTTCAGTGCACAATTGCAACCACAAAAGCAATGGGGTAAATTTTACAAGATTCGGCAGTGGGTCAAGAGGCAGGAAACTGCTTGATAAACAGGAAGAAAATGATATCTAAGGCCTAAGATGTAACTTCCAAATGCTTCAGGATAATGTGTCAGACTTAGTTACATTTTATATGAACAATGAATAACATTAACATGGGAAGGCTATATTGCTATTCATCATATAGAGGCAGCATTGAGTTACATTTTTTACAAACAATGAATAACATTAATATGGGAAGAATATATTGCTATTCATCACCTAGAGGCTGTGTTGAACCACAGAGAGGCAAAATGAGAAGCCTGCTAAAATATTAAATCTTTCAGACAAAGTCCTTCTTATGCATTAAAAAAAACACACACACACACACACACACACACACACACACACACACACACAACCACTGTCTCAGAGCACTAGAGTCCAACTGCGACTGCGACTGCATCTGCGTCTGATGAAACAGCAATCTGCTTGGATGGGGCAGTGTATGAAGATGTAGGTAGTGGAAGGGAGAGGGTGGAGTATCAGGTTGTGGGTGGGGGATGATGCTGGTGCTGCCTGTGAGACTATCCAAGTGGGCTGCTAGGAACAGCATCAGGAGACTGTGTTGGAAGAGTGTGGAAATGGGGAGGAGGAAAGGGAGGGTACAGAAGTACAGAAGCGGGAAAGAACTTCTAGATGCATTGACAAGATAGGTATTTCAGTGGGAGCTGGGAAGGGGGTAGGCAGGTGGAAGAATGGAAGGTGGAGGTGAGGGGGGATTCAGGAATAATGGATATATTGTAGGAAGATTTCCCTGCTTGTTGGCCTAATAGCAGTCATGCCCATGCAGAATGTGGCACAGTGGTTGTAACTAAGTTTGTAGGTCTCACAGCTGCTTACACAGGTGGTCCTGTCTTGGATGGTGTGAGAGAGGCTAGTGATGGGATTGTAGTAGGTGGTAACGGAAGGATGTATGGGACAGGTCTTGCATCTGAGTGTATTGCATAGATATGAGGCATGTACTAAGGAGTTGGGAACTGGGGTGGACTAGGGATGGACAAGTACATTTCATACATTGGGTGGGTAGTGGAATATCACTTTGGGAGGGATGTGGAGGACATTTGTGATTTCATTTTTTAATGTCTCCCGACCTGTCCTGAAATATCCTTGCTACTGTCTTCCCCAACCCTCCCATAATGATATCTTGTTGCCCACCAGTCCTAGACAATACTCTTATCCATTACTACTTCTCTCTTGCTCCTAGCCCCTTGCCTCAAGGCTCATATCCCTGCAACAGACCCAGAAGCCATATCTACTCCAGTCCTATCACTGGCATCTTTTATTTGATCAAAGACACAGCCACCTGTGAAAACAGCCATACAATCTACCAAATAAGTGGTAACATCTGTGGCACATTCTACGTGGGCACGACCACTAACAAGTTATCTGTTTGCATGAAAAAGCCACTTTATAAAAAGGGAGAAAGGGATAATGTGAACAATTTTAGACTTATTTCTATGCCAACAGTGTTTGCTTAAGTTATTGAAAAGGCTGAGTATGTAAGGATAATTGATCACTGTATTTCACATAATTTGCTATTAAATGTCCAGCTCAGTTTTAGAAGTGGTTTAACAACTGAAAATGCTATATTCTCTTTTCTCTGTGAGGTACTGGATGGATTAAACATAAGACATCTAAAGCATTCAGTGTGAGCGTAGGCCATGTTACACAGAGCAGACACAATGTTGTATTCAGCAGTACTGCCTGGAGCACATCAGCTCTGGGGCAGAGAGACAAATTGGCAGTCACTGAGCACAGTTTGGAAGAAAGCTGCATGTTGTATTCTGAATGAGCAAGAGTGCTTTGTAATGCAATGTAGTTTGGGACAGCATGATAAAAGAATCCATCAAATTTAGGGCTAATAACGGCCTCAGAAACAGAGATAGTGGCTATTAACAAAGTTCTGCTTTGGATCTGTTACTTTCCATAACACACTATGAGCACTCAGAGCTGAGAGATATCTGTACAATGTGCTAGTTGGTCTCTGACTGAACATGCTGGGATTCAAGTACACTCCCTCATCTGCTCCAATCTGAGCTGGGTCAAGGGCATGGACAACTCAACTCGCTGCAGTACCTGTATAAGATCAAGCAAGATGACATTTCAACACTTTACCATAAGACGATGGTAGCGACACTCATCGAACTGTCGCATCTGGAAACCCGAGAACTTTATATTAGTTCAACACACAAGAAAGATGACGATGTTTTACATATACATGTTGGCACCAATGACATTTATTTGGTTTTACTATTTTGTCATGTATTTTGTATAATATGTGGTTCTTTAATACAGGATGTCACAATCCCTTCGGGTCAAAATAATACCAACAGTAAAGGACACTAAAATGAGTATTTTGAGAAAAGAAACAAATGGTTTGAAGTGTGTATTTCAGGTAGTATAAGGTCTTGAATGTACAACATTTTTGAAGTAAATGTGTGTAAACTGCTTATGCTTAGTAGTAAAGCAACTGCCTTCAACTGACAACTGTAACACTATCTTGAAAAATAATACACTATTGCCTACACTCTGTTCACAAAGGAGTTGACTGATTGTAAAAGGTATAACATTTCTCATTACAACAAACTAAAGACGTGCATTTAATGTATGATGTTGCAGCATGCAGTGCCTAGAAAGACATACAAATGTAGCAAGAAAAGATTCATAGTACATATCTTGTCAACTGGAAAAAAATTATCATCACAGACAGAAAATTACAAGAAATTGGATTATTCATACCACAGACAGTCGGCAAATGTTCCCAACAAAGATTTGTTTACAGAGTAGAATTTGACGAGATGGTGTTGGATCCTGTGACAGGACATTAATCAAGCACTAGGGTCATTCCATTTCAAATGTATCAGATTTAAAGATGGTCCTCACTTGACCATTTCTGAATCCAATGGCTTTTTTGGTGTAGGTTCAATGATGTCTTGGATGAACATGTACAAAGTTTCAACTTGATATTTCTTTTCGTTCCAGTTCTTCAGCTTCTCATAGACAGGGGTCTCAGTTTCCACAACCTACATGCATGCCAGAATGTTAACTGGATAACATTCATGAAAGGTGCTCTTAGCTTATAAGATCCTGCTTTTCTACACTAAACAATATTTTGTGCTGAATAAGAATACATTACTAATTACATGGAGAGCTGCATCAAACCAGTCTCAGGACTGAAGACCACAACAACAACTAATTACATCTTTAAATACAGAGTTGGCCAGAAAAATGTATACACACTTTAAGGAACCATGGTTACTGTACATGTTCAAAATGTTCACTGTTGGCGACTATGCACATAACAGAATGACGAGCAGTCGCCGCAACTACATCAGTCAATGTTGCAGTGGAGATCGCTGCACATGTTGCTGTAATCTCCTGGCAAAGTACCTCCAGCATGTGTGGCTTCCTTTGATAGACGTTATCTTTCACAGTTCCCTACAAGTAAAAGTCCATAGGTGTTAGATCTGACAACTGAGGAGGGAACTTAATGGGCCTCTTCATCCAATACAATGCCCCGGAAAATTGTCATCCAGGAAAGCTCATGCGGCTAGGTGGTGCACCATCCTGTTGGTAGAAGACCTCTTCATCAGCTCTATAAAGTGCATGTATATCTGGCAAAATTGATGTGCATAACATTTCCAGGTACACTTCACCAGTGACAGTAGCATCAAAGAAAAAGGGTCCTACAAAGATCCTAGATGATAGTCCACACCGCACATGAACCCCTTGTAGATTGACTGCTTTATCCACTTAAACATGCAGATTTTCTGGTGCCCAGTACACACTGTTATGCCGATTCATGGTTCCCTTAAGTTTAAATTGTGCCACATCAGTCCACACTACCTTCATCACAAATTGTTTGTCATCAGTTACCAATTGCTGATAGGTTTCAAAAAATTGCATTCAGTGATCAGGATCATCATCATTAATCATGTGCAGTAATTGTGGAGTGTCAACTTTCCATTTTGCAACTTTCAGAATTCAATGTACACTTGTACTGCTAACCCCCACTTCACGTGCACATTGCATAGCAGACTTCTGTGGAGAATTAACAAACGCCAACGAAGCAGGACTTGTAGCTGTATGCTGTCTTCCTGATCTTTCTTTGTGAATATCACAATTTGGTCCATGCAATTAAAACTTGACAATTATGCTTTTAAATGCTAGGTGGGTTGGTGGTTCAGTTTCCAACTACCGCCTCCACTGATGTCGCACTTCAAAGTTGAAAAACAATTTCACAATAAATCTTCATTGCTCGAATGTCATGTGTGCTCAAGCCATCTCATTTTATCAATACTGAGATGAAAGTGCTAACATCTGTTGAGCCAAAGAACATACTACAACACACTCGTAACTCAAATGAAACAACAATATTGATATCGCGATAGAGCCTGACAAAAGAGAGTGTAGATTTTTCTGGCAGACTCTGTACATGTGTTGACAGCTGTAAAACTTCAAAAATAGTAGAAAATTCACTTTGTGTCTATGAGAGTCCCTCTTTAATCAGCCATAATTCAAAATTTAATCAGCGGATTCAGCCAAGAATTGGTAATATGATACACAACCATGCTGTCTTCTTGTGCCTTTCTGCAATAGCCTCAGTTCCTCTCAAAGAAAATATATGCACCTGCCAGTTTAATGAAAATATTTTGGGTGCCAAATTTTGGATAATTATAGAGGTCTATATCTCAGCTGTATGTTCTTTGATATTTTTTCGTCTTGCTGTCCCTGCAAAGTGCAGAAAAATTCCAACATTTCAGGATGAACATTTGTCCTAGTTTGTACTAGTATTTTTGTGTTTTACATTTAGGAATCTTAAGTTTTTGAAGTCAAGTTACTGTTTTAAGCAATAAAATAACTCTTTTAATTCTAACAAATACAGTGTACATCCTTTCATCTTTCCCTCTCCTTCCCTCTTTCCTGATGAGGCAACAGTTTGTTGCGAAAGCTTGAATTTTGTGTGTATGTTTGTGTTTGTTTGTGTGTCTGTCGACCTGCCAGCACTTTCATTTGGTAAGTCACATCATCTTTGTTTTTAGATATATAAATACAGTGTTCAGATATACATACTAAATTGTCTGCAAAATAATAAATAAAACTAATGCATTTCAACATTTTCTGCAATTCTTTCCTTGGGAACATAAATCATTCCAATTGACTTCATGCAGTGTCTGGCATAATGAGCAAGGTTCCCTGCAGTTTGTACACTGAAACACTTCCTGCAGCACATCTCGTACACTACCAGTTTCAGTAACAACCGAAACACACACCTCTCATTCTTTCTATTGCTTCCAACGTACTTCCTCATACATTTCACTGTCATCTGTAAGATTAATTAGCTTGGGATCACTGGCTTGTAACTTACAATTAATAGAATTTTGTGCCACACTCTTTTCTTTGCCTGTACTACAAACCAATGCTTTGATAGTATTTCGGAAATTTGGAAATTCATCACTTAAACATTTAATAAGAAACTCCATATTTGCATGGTACTTTCAGGTACAGATATTATGTGGCATTTTAGATGTCGGCAAAACTTTAGTAGGTCTAGGATCAAAAAATTACGTTTTTTCACCACAGCTACAAAATGTGGAAATTCAGATTTAAAAAGTTCATATGCTTCCATTACTGTTGTCAACATTATTCACTGCTGCACCTTATACTTTTTTTGGTAATTATATCTCTATGAACCAAACAATCTCTCTTTCCTGAAAGATTTCTTGAGAATAAATTTTGGACTTGTGAAATACGTCCCTTTGTATAAATTTTACACCCACACAGTGGTATTTCCGTTCTGGAAGAAGAAGCACCTTCAGTTTCTGGATACTGTGATAACAGCTTCTTCACCACAGTGCTTCTTTTGTTGGGGCTCTTAGGCAATGCTTCTTTGTGTACTAGCTACCTTTCCTAGTGAACTTGCTGGCTTGTACGGTTGAACTAATGAGTTACTGGACTGTTCTTTCTTCCTCATTCTAAAGTGCTGTTTTTGTTCTCTCTTTTGTTTTCTTTAACTTATGAAGTGCTAGATTGTCATTCACTGTTTTTCTTATCATTTGGTTTCTTTGCTTATCATGCTTCTTTTTGTTTGCTAAATGTAGCTGATATGCGTCCTCATTTTTCTTCAACTTTTCTCTGAACTTTTGGACTCTAGTCTTTGATGTCATTACTGCTATGTATTGTAATTTGAAATTTAGTTAAAAATATCTATTATTATTGTGGTGTCACCGCCAGACACCACACTTGCTAGGTGGTAGCTTAAATCGGCCGCGGTCCATTAGTACATGTCGGACCCGCGTGTCGCCACTGTCAGTAATCAGACCTAGCGCCACCACATGGCAAGTCTAGCGATACGTACTTGCGCTCGCCCCAGTTGTACGACGACTTTGCTAGCGACTACACTGACGAAGGCTTTATCTCATTTGCCGAGAGACAGTTAGAATAGCCTTCCGCTAAGTCCATGGCTACGACCTAGCAAGGCGCCATTAGCCTTAAAGTGCTGTACTTAAGTCTCAGTATTATCGTCAAGAGCGATGTACCACGAGGATAAATAAAGTTAAGTAATTGCTGAGCTGCATACTTTTCTTATAGCATTCATAAGTATCCTGTTCCAGAATTCAGGCAAGCCGGCGTGAGTTAACGCGTGCCTATCGGCTACCTCCGAGTGGCGTGGCTGTCTTACACGCCACAACAATTATGTTGTTATTGTTGTTGTTGTTGTTGTCTTCAGTCCTGAGACTGGTTTGATGCAGCTCTCCATGCTACTCTATCCTGTGCAAGCTTCTTCATCTCCCAGTACCTACTGCAACCTACATCTTTCTGAATCTGTTTAGTGTATTCATCTCTTGGTCTCCCTCTTATGATTTTTACCCTCCATGCTGCCAACCAATACAAAATTTGTGATCCCTTGATGCCTCAGAACATGTCCTACCAACCGATCCCTTCTTCTAATCAAGTTGTGCCACAAACTTCTCTTCTCCCCAATTCTATTCAATACCTCCTCATTAGTTATGTGATCTACCCATCTAATCTTCAGCATTCTTCTGTAGCACCACATTTCAAAAGCTTCTATTCTCTTCTTGTCTAAACTATTTATCGTCCATGTTTCACTTCCACACATGGCTACACTCCATACAAATACTTTCAGATATGACTTCCTGACACTTAAATCAATACTCGATGTTAACAAATTTCTCTTCTTCAGAAACGCTTTCCTTGCCATTTCCAGTCTACATTTTATATCCTTTTTACTTCAACCATCATCAGTTGTTTTCCTCCCCAAATAGCAAAACTCCTTTACTACTTTAAGTGTCTCATTTCCTAATCTAATTCCCTCAGCATCACCCAACTTAATTCGACTACATTCCATTATCTTCGTTTTGCTTTTGTTGATGTTCATCTTATATCCACCTTTCAAGACACTGTCCATTCTGTTCAACTGCTCTTCCAAGTCCTTCGCTGTCTCTGACAGAATTACAATGTCATCGGCAAACCTCAAAGTTTTTATTTCTTCTCCATGGATTTTAATACCTACTCCAAATTTTTCTTTCGTTTCCTTCACTGCTTGCTCAATATACAGGTTGAATAACATCGTGGATAGGCTACAACCCTGTCACACTCCCTTCCCAACCACTGCTTCCCTTTCATCTCCCTCGACTCTCATAACTGCCATCTGGTTTCTGTACAAATTGTAAATAGCCTTTCGCTCCCTGTATTTTACCCCTGCCACCTTCAGAATTTGAAAGAGAGTATTCCAGTCAACATTGTCAAATGCTTTGTCTAAGTCTACAAATGCTTTCCATAATCTAGCTTCTACGATAAGTCGTAGGGTCAGTATTGCTTCACGTGTTCCAATATTTCTATGGAATCCAAACTGATCTTCCCTGAGGTCGGCTTCTACTAGTTTTTCCATTCATCTGTAAAGAATTCGCGTTAGTATTTTGCAGCTGTGACTTATTAAACTGACTGTTCAGTAATGTTCACATCTGTCAACATCTGCTTTCTTTGGGATTGGAATTAGTATATTCTTCTTGAAGTCTGAGGGTATTTCACCTGTCTCATACATCTTGTTCACCAGATGGTAGAGTTTTGTCAGGACTGGCCCTCCCAAGGGTATCAGTAGTTCTAATGGAATGTTGCTTACTCCCGGGGCCTTGTTTCGACTCAGATCTTTCAGTGCTCTGTCAAACTCTTCATGCAGTACCATATCTCCCATTTCATCTTCATCTACATTCTCTTCCATTTCCATAGTATTGTCCTAAAGCACATCGCCCTTGTATAGACCCACTATATACTCCTTCCACTTTTCTGCTTTCCCTTCTTTGCTTAGAACTGGGTTCTGATCTGAGCTCTTGATACTCATACAAGTGGTTCTCTTTTCTCCAAAGGTCTCTTTAATTTTCCTGTAAGCAATATCTATCTTACCCCTCGAGAAATAAGCCTCTACATCCTTACATTTGTCCTCTAGCCATCCCTGCTTAGCCATTTTGCACATCCTGTCGATCTCATTTTTGAGACATTTGTATTCCTTTTTGCCTGCTTCATTTACTGCATTTTTATATTTTCTCCTTTCATCAATTAAATTCAATATTTCTTCTGTTACCCAAGGAGTTCTACTAGCCCTGATCTTTTTACCTACTTGATCCTCTGCTGCCTTCACTATTTCATCCCTCAGCGCTACCCATTCTTCTTCTACTATATTTCTTTCCCCCATTCCTGTCAATTGTTCCCTTATGCTCTCCCTGAAACTCTGTATAACCTCTGGTTTAGTCAGTTTATCCAGGTCCCATCTCCTTAAATTCCCACCTTTTTGCAGTTTCTTCAGTTTTAACCTACAGTTCATAACCAATAGATTGTGGTCAGAGTCCACATCAGCCCATGGAAATGTCTTACAATTTAAAACTTGGTTCCTAAATCTCTGTCTTACCATTACATAATCTATCCGAAACCTGTCAGTATCTCAAGGCTTCTTCCAAGTATACAACCTTCTTTTATGAGTCTTGAACCAAGTATTACCTATGATTAAGTTGTGCTCTGTGCAAAATTCTACCAGGCGGCTTCCTCTTTCATTTCTTAGCCCCAATCCATATTCACCTACTACGTTTCCTTCTCTCCATTTTCCTACTACCGAATTCCAGTCACCAATCACTATTAAATTTTCATCTCCCATCACTACCTGATTAATTTCTTTGATTTCATCATACATTTCTTCAATTTCTTCATCATCTGCAGAGCTAGTTGGCATATAAACTTGTACTACTGTAGTAGGTGTGGGCTTCATGTCTATCTTGGCCACAATAATGCGTTCACTATGCTATTTGTAGTAGCTTACCCACGCTCCTATTTTTTTATTCATTATTAAACCTACTCCTGCATTACCCCTATTTGATTTTGTATTTATAACCCTGTATTCACCTGACCAAAAGTCTTGTTCCTCCTGCCACCAAACTTCACTAATTCCCACTATATCTAACTTTAACCTATCCATTTCCCTTTTTAAATTTTCTAACCTACCTGCCCGATTAAGGGATCTGACATTCCATGCTCCGATCCATAGAACGCCAGTTTTCTTTCTCCTGATAACGACGTCCTCTTGAGTAGTCGCCACCCGGAGATCCGAATGGGGGACTATTTTACCTCCGGAATATTTTACCCAAGAGGACGCCATCATCATTTAACCATACAGTAAAGCTGCATGCCCTCGGGAAAAATTATGGCTGTAGTTTCCCCTTGCTTTCAGCCGTTAGCAGTAGCAGCACAGCAAGGCTGTTTTGGTTAGTGTTGCAAGGCCAGATCAGTCAATCATCCAGACTGTTGCCCCTGCAACTACTGAAAAGGCTGCTGCCCCTCTTCAGGAACCACGCATTTGTTTGTCCTCTCAACAGATACCCCTCCGTTGTAGTTGCATCTACGGTAGGGCTATCTGTATTGCTGAGGCATGCAAGGCTCCCCACCAACGGCAAGGCCCATGGTTCATTGGGGGGGGATTATTATGTTATGTGGCAAAATAAGTGCCCAAAACATGTACCTTCATTCTAAAACAATATTCCTCTTAACCCATTTTCTGACAAAGCTTCAAATACTGGAGAGAATACAGTGCATAAAGTCTCACCCATAAAATGCAAATGTTATTCTTAACATACTTTAATTTTACCAGCTGGAATCCTACATGCAAACTAGCTAGCTTACACAGTGTTATCTTGCAAAACTTAATGATGTTCTGCATTATGCGTGGGACAATTCATATTAAATTAAAATAATTAATTTTGAAACAATACTCATATCAAATGAACTTCTAATGCACAAATCTACTTCTTTTTGACTTGGTTTTTAAGAGTCTGTCTTGTGCTCTCAAGAGTGGCCCACTGGACTACAAACGGGGTTGCAATAATACACTGTTCTAGTGTTCTGTTCAGCAGAGAAAAGGAAATAACGGATGGTCAGATTTGTGTGTTCTACAATGAATGTTTTGTAAAGGGCTAATTACAATATAAAATATGTACTTTCAGCTTTAATTTGCCCATTTTTGAAACTTATATTTCAATAAATATATTTTCAAAGAAGTGTCCCTGTTTTTCTGGACCTGTTCAGCAGTCTTTCAGTTTCAGCAGCTGACCCTTGTCTGCTTACGGCTGTAAAACCTTTTTGAAAGTTGTAGCTTTTCATAAAGAGTGTACATGCTCAAAAGCAACATTAATGAGTAAATAGAAAGTAAAATGAGAGAAACCAGCTTTTAAGCCACAAAAATACAAGTGTAGTTATGTACAATAACTTCAAGCAATAAGCAGCAATAAAACAAATGAAAATCCAGAAAGACAGAACTTTAAACACAATGTATGACTGGAATAATGTCTTTGCACTTCAGACTAAATAAATTGCAAATGCCGTCTTATTTAGATTCTGAACAGGTATGTTGCCTTCCTGATGCTGTTGATGGTGCTTTTGATTTTAAATATGTGATGACCCAGAATCCATTAAGTACCTTAGATAGATGGACAATGGAAGGAACGGACATGGCCACTGGGATGCAAAAAGCTGATAAGTGCTGGAATTTCTTCACCGACTTTAAACACTTTGACTAGGAATACTACAAAATCATTCTCACCTCTGTTTCCTCTAATATTGTTTACAACAATGGGCTTGAACCGTTGATTTTCTCTTACCCTAGCAACTCTGTGGACTTCAGCATACCTTTCTTGATCAAATTCTATTTCTTTAATTTCTTTCTCTGTAATGTAATACAAGATGATGCTTGAAATGCTGTCCTTGAATTTAAATAGATCAAGACTATAGTGTAATCTATCACTTTGTTAAAGTAATGTATTGCACAGGGTATTTAGGACTGATGAATGATGACCATCAACTACTGGAGCACATTTATTTAAAGTAGTTTGGATAGTGGGACATTCATGTTGACCACTGGATTTTTCTGCATGTGTATGTTGACTGAATGGTAAGGTAGACTATGTTGCTACTGGACAGAGCAACACTGGAAGTGGCTTCTGTTTGGCCACACTTGCTACTCTTAATGTTTTCTCTGTGCAGCAGATCTCTGTTTCAGATATGTGCCAGCCTCCTAGGAGGAAGACACATGTGACAATGCAGCAGACATACACAGAACCAAGAAATGCTATAGACTGTAACTTGGTTTGTTGCAAATGATGTTAAAATATACTAGTCAAGCAAACAGAGCAGCTTGATATCTTTCCTATGTGTAAAAAGCTATAATAATATATGTGGTTTACAGAAGAAGAAAATTCTCTCGTGTAGTAGTGTGCACAGTAGTAGTCTGTTGTTGAGTCTTCAGCACTCAGCAGCATGCCAAAAAGGAGACAGTGTCAGAAATACAAGGAAAAAGGTGTTTTGACAATACTGCCCTCCTCAGAGAAAATTGTCATGTAGGTACCCAGGAAAAATTTCGTTTGTGATGAAAGCCTCACAGAATGGCAAATCTGCAAAAATTTGTCAAGGTACTTGAAAGAAATTAGTATTTTTGTCATAATGAGTTACAGTAGAAAAGGGCACTATCCGTGACAATGTGGTCAACTGTGAAGGTTACTCAATGCAGCAATCATTAACAATACTTTATTCAAGAAAAGTTTATGAAGAACTGAGCTGTTGAGGAGAAAACTTTATAGACTTCTCAGTGATACAGAAAGAATAGAAGAAATTTAGTTGTCCATACAAGAATATTAAATTACTCAACAATAATTACAACACAGAATAGAATACATGTCTACAATCCAGAAGATCGACGATTCTAGCCGGTGGCTGTTTTCTAGTCTTCAGTTCCTTGTCATCACACACCAGTTACACTGGTGGCATATCAAACACCAGAGTTGGCCACTGCTGCAGCAATTTCTATTGTAGCCTTCCCACCATGACGGTCCCACTTCGCACTGGCAGTTCGCCATGCCTAGTGCCACTGAAAGTCGTAAGTGAGCTGTATTTGAATCAAAATAACATGCCTTCAAATGGTACTATGTGTTGTGAGAAATTTGAAGTCAGTGGCTGGCCAAAAAGTTATGTGTTATTGGGCTTAAAATACTGAGTCAACAGACAACTCATTAGCGTTTTTACATTACTAAATTTTAGGCAACAAATGTAACTAACTTGCTAACATTTTACCCACTTTACAAGGGTAGTTAAGTACTAAGATAAACCAACTATGTGATCTTGTAAGAAATGCTGGTTTTAAACAATTAAAGGAGGTAGGTCAGAATGTAAAACATATATGAAAGAATTAACTAAACAAATGTTTACAAGAGTATATGAACATTTCTTAAGAAACCCAAATGTGGTTACATGTGTTAGAGCAGGGTAAAAATTTGGACATAACAGCTTTACCAGGCTCCACTTTTAGAACTTAGGAGGCAAGAGTAAGTGAATTAATTACTCAAATGGTACAAGAAACAACAGATTTATGTCAGTACACTATGGCTCACAGTTGATTTAGGAAAAACAGAAGAGGAACTAGGTAAGCTCTGGGATGGACTCAATAAAACCAGAGATAAATTAAGTAAATGGAAATTCACCAGAACTATCAGACGAATTAAATTTAGATGGAGACGATTTAAGACTTATTTACGCTCTCAACCTAGGAGGTGGTACTAGTATTTTATCTGGAGGGCATCATAAAACACTACTGACACAATGTCTCTCACATGGCCTGGTGTAGTATTATTTAGTTAATAAGAGTATACAAGGATTTTATTTACACTGGTATTAATTATAGCCACACCACTTATTTATTTATCTGTTATTTAAAAATACCAGGTGACAAGAAAAGTGGAACTCAGAATATTAGGGACAGATTAACAAACTATGCAAGGAAGAGATTGCACCAATAATAATCAAGACCCTCTTCAACAAAAAAGGACGCCTCTACAATATTGACACTGTAAAGAAGAATATTACATAAAAACGAAGTACTAAGCTAGACGAACTACTGCTTGTTACATTCTGGGATACTTATATACCCTACAGATACTGCAAGTATCTTCAGATTTCATACAAACAGTAGCTCGAGTAGCATTTTCTGGTCTCAAATAGATTACTAATTGGTATGAAGATCATTAGACCACTTGCTGTACTTGATGTTTTCCCTGTGCAACAGATTCCCACCTCAGAGTTGTGACTGGCTCCTTGGAAAAAGACATTCTTGACAGTGCTTAAAAAAGTCACAGAACAAAAGAAACATGAGAGTAGGGTGTGTTCTAATCTGTAACTCTGTTCATTGCAAATTTTGTCAAAATGTGATTATCAAGCAGACAGAATTGTTTGAAGTCTTTCTTGTGTGTAAAAAGCATTACAATATTTCAATATTTCTTGTTTGCAAAAGAAGAAATTTCTCTCATTTAGTAGGGTGCACAGAAGCAGCCTGCTGTAGAGTTTCCAGCACTCAGCAAAAATGAAAAGTCAGTGATATGAGGCATACACGGTATACTCAGATGTCAATTTGGGGATGGGGGTGGGTGGGGGGGGGGAGAGGAAGGGAGGGGGGGAGGGAGGGAGGGAGGGAGGGAGGGAGGGAGGGAGGGAGAGAGAGAGAGAGAGAGAGAGGGGGGGGGGGAGGGGGACAGGGGGAGCGGGAGGGAGAGAGAGGGAGAGAGAGAGAGAGAGAGAGAGAGAGAGAGAGAGAGAGAGAGAGAGAGAGAGAGAGAGAGAGAGAGAGAAAATGGTGGCTTGTCAGACCATGACTTTTTTTATTTATTTTCTTTTTTAAAGAACCAGTTTCTCTACAAACTCTTCTACAGTTGATTGATGCATCGCTAGAACATTCTTATCAGTATAAACCCCTGTTTGTACTGTATAATTTCTTCTGGGTCATATGCTTTTAAAAACACGTACTGAATAAGATTCTAGCTCAGGTTATCCAGGACATGATTCTCAATATTGGAGCATGCATTCTTTGATTCCAAATGGCACACAGTTTTTTTGATTAATTCCTCATAGTTACCATCCTTGATAGCTGCTGCAGCCAACACCACTTGGCCATTTTTATGTATTACACATGCATGAACTGAGTGTACCAGCCAGCATTAGGGAGAAAATAAAAATGGGTTTAAAAAATGAAAGAAAAGTAGTTGCAATTGGATTTTATTGCTTTCTTTTCAGATTTATGATTACACAATTCAATATAAATGCCTATTACTACTCTATTCAAAACAATAACCCATTCTTACAACTACTTTATTAGTGCCTCTTTTCATGCCCTGCCAGCAATGCACCTGAAAGAATCTTGCCCATCTGCCAGTTCATTTGGGCACAATTAATAAAAAATTTAGGAGACAAAATAACTGAGAAATTGGTGAAGATCTACAAATTTCTGTATGCTTCCAAAAAGTAGTTAACTGTACTTTACTCTCATTACAATTCTACATCAAGTTAGTTTCTTTTTGCTGGGAGTGTAAATGTTATTTTAGTTGCATTTCTTAAATTGCAAGAAAAGTTAAAACACAATATTAATAAAATAAATTCTTCTGACACTACATATTTGCCTTCAGTAAATATGATGGCTCTCTTTAGTTCGTGTAAGGCTAACTATCTAACATTTTGATGTTAATTAAATTTTCATATTAGATACAGTTGGGTTTTATTGATTTTTTTATAATGGGTTTAAAAATGCAACCTTTTTGGGTAAGGTTAAATTACAACAACTCTGACACCAGCAGCACTACTTTGGCCTGAGTTCACAAAATTTTGAGAAGACCAATTCCAGAACAATATATGTCTAAAAGTCATAAAAACACCAAAACATCAGGAATCCAATATATTTACTCAGAATATGAACAAGACAGTAATAGCAATTTATTCATTCTGATGTGAAAAAGAATTATTCCAGTTGTGTTTAGAGTTCTAACATTCTGGATTTTCATTTGTTTTATTGCTGCTTATTGCTTGAAGTTGATTCATACATAACTACGCTTGTATTTTTATGGACAGAAAAAAGCTTTCACTGATTTATATTCCTGTTTATTCATTAATATCACGTTTGAGCATAAAAATATGTGTGAAAAGTAATAACTGTGAGCAATTTTTTTTTCAGTCATAAGCAGGCAAGAATCAAAAATTAAAACTACAGCACCTCTGAAGTTGAAAGACTTCTCTTTTTAGATACAGAAAGATTATAAAGATTAAAGAACATACAGTTGAGATATGGACTCCCAAAACTACACAAATTTGGCACCCAAAACATTTTCACCAAATTGGTAGGAGCATATAATTTGACAGAAAAGGCCCAAGGCTATCGAACAAAAAGCACAAGAAGACAGCACAGTTGTTGGCCAAATCTGTTGATTAAATTGTGAATTGTGACTGGTTAACGATGGGCTCTCAAAGTCACACAGTTAATTTTCTATCATTTTTGTGGTCTTACGGCTGTTACAGTTTGCATTTAAAAATGTCAGCAATAATATCTTCTAATTCAGCACAAAAAGTTGTTTAAGTGTACAAAAGCAAGGGCTTGTAAACTGAAAGTACCTTTCACAAAAGTTATCCAAAGTTCACACTTTGGCACATGTGTAGGTGGTGCAAACTCGGGACCCCTATTCACGAGAGGCTATAGAAATGAACCAAAGGAGATATGGAGCTGAATCTTAGTACATATCCATTCAAGACATTGTGGAACCTTCCAATAAAATTTCATTATATTCAGAAATGGTCCAGCAGAGACTCCCGTTACTTGAAATGGAATGAGCCAATTTTCAAACTGTCCATGTACTCCACACCCTAACAAGGACTGTACAGGTGGAGCAGAAAGTGCACTGCAGTCACAAACAATATTCTTTATTTATTCAGAAACATATTTCATTAGAAGTGATTTTAAGGTGGGAATCAGTTTTTAAGCACCAGACTGTGCTTCTCTCTGTGTATGTGAGTTCGGAGGAATGATGGTGAGACAAGAATTGAGGTTACAGGATGATTCAGGAAGTGGGGTGGGGGGAGTGAAGGTGGAGGGGAGGGATGTATTGTAGGATCACAGTTAGATGGAAGAGTATACCAAGTAAGGCTGGGTTCAGTACTAGTTTTGAGTTGGTAGCAAAAAAGTGTTTCCACTTTAGGGAGGAGAGTGGGTCTTTAACAAGCTCAGAATGACTGAATTTGTGAATGTGGCAAAAGACAAGCCCCTTTGAAATGAGGCTTTTGGAGGAGAGGTTCACTACCGTGTTACAAGACTGTGTAGGCCCTGGGTCCGGTAGGATGGTGGGTGGGAGCTTGTGAGATTGTAGCATATGTAGTTCTGCAAGATGGGGTCAGGCATCTATTAACTGATGTAAAGGAGGTTTGACAGAGGTTTTTGTAGTGGTGCTGGATTGTGGTAGTCCAATATAAGTGTACAAAGTGAATAGACTTTACAGTTTTTAAGGTGGCACTGTGCATGCTGCTCTTGTTCCTGCAGTACGTGGGTTTCAAATTTGGCAATGTGATGTGGTAATTGGTACAGCGGTGGAAATATTTTACAGGCAGTGCTGAGGCAGTGACGAAATGTTTAGGACTCAATTATATATTGTGTAGGGCTAAGTTGGTGAGAGCTGTGGAATCACAGAATTATAACATAGAATCACTGTGGAAAGCTATTTGGGAGCAATTCCACAAACTAAGCAGCAACACAGAAACAGTTATGTGGGACTGGGTTCTGTATAGGGGTAGGGAAACTTTTCTGTATTTACACAGATGGAAGGAACAAAAATCGATTGTGGAGAAATAAAAAATAGTAACAGAGCATTAAAACATATGGGAATATTCTGAAAAATTGGAAAAAGACAAAACCAGATGAAGTATAGTGAAGGAAGGATGAAGCTACATGAAGCACAGTAGCAAGACATCAAGATGTAAATAAGACCAATAAGAAAACTGGACGAGATTAAAATGAAGACAGGAATAGAAATAAATAATACAATGACAGTGTGAGATGCATGTTGGTATGTAGGTATGAGTGAAGCAGGCAGCAGTTGTAAATGGGTTGGGCATGGTCAGCATGGTGTGTGCACAAATATTGGGAAGAGAGGGTAAGTGGTCCGTTAAGAAGTCAGCAACACAAAATGCGAGACCCCTTGCCTTTTCGTTATGATGCACTGTAAAGCCTGTCACACAGCATAAAAGGTAAGAAGACACAGTGCTGCCAATGTACTACCAATTCACACGGGTCCATACTGTACCCTATAGCAAACAAAAAGTGAGATATCAACTGACCTGAGTTAGGAGTTAACATAAGACTAATTTCAATTAAAATCAGTGCCTTAATAGAAAGGTTCATTTTCTTCTACCATAAAACAAAGAATGAAAATAGTCATCTACAAGCATCACAGCAGTACAAATATTCCTCAGGATGGATGTATTTATGTGTGACATAATGTGGAATTCACAAACTGATTTAGTAACTGATTTGAAGTTTTATTTTTCCCAGAGCATTTTAATGCGCTGGAGGCCACTGGCGCCAATCATTTTTGGACTGGTTGCATACCAGTCTCTGCCCACCAGGTCTGTTGGGTGCTACGAAGGTCACAACTGTTGCTGTGGCAGAACACTGGCATTTCCTTGAAAGTGAAGGTTTCATTCTTATTTTTGCCCCCGCTAGTTTCAACACTATCTGATTTTTAACAATTAAAATCTTAATTTCAATATAAGATGAATAAAAGCCATTTGTCATGCCATTTCCTTTTTTCATTTATTATTAATACAACAACATACTAGTCATCGTACAGAGCAACAAGTTAAGTCTTTATGAATTTCCTTCTTTCCCTTGTAGTACATTTACTAAATTTAGCATATGCTGCTCTATTTAAGAGTTTTAATTTCACATTTTTGTAAGGAAAAAATCCTTCAGCCTGTAGCGCAGAATTGCTTACTGAACAGATAGCTAATTAATGCATCAATACCCATTTGTGACACATCAGGAGGGTAACAAGTTGTGTATATGGGCTTCTATCTGCTTTTATAGTTTGCTTCTCAGTTGGTATAACTAGGATGGTTAGGGTGTGTGCATCCTGTATGTGGATGCACGAGGAGTTGGCTGTGGTCTGCGAACAGCTTGAGGTGCTTCTGGCTGCGATTAGTGACCTTCAGACTGCTGCCTCAGGGTACAGTGGTAGTGGAGAATCTGGCGTGTTGTATGGGACACTTGTTTTGCCCGTGGGCTCTGCTAACCAGGCACCTCCTAGTGTACATGATGCGGTGGATTCACCCTCACCGCAGGTTGAGTATAGGGAGGTAATGCATTTACATCAGTCAAGGTGGAGAGCCAATGAGGAGACTGGTCGCTTGGCCTCGCCTATTCACCCTTTAAGTAAATATGTGGCTGCTGCTTCAGTAGGATCTGGGCAGGCACACAGGAGGAGGGGTTTACTAGTTATTGGGAACTCCAAAATTAGGTGTGTTGTGGAGCCCTTAGACAGACACTGTTCAGGGCTGGAAAGAAAGACAATGTGCATTCGGTAGTCTCTCGGTGAGCCTCATCCGAGATGTGGAGGCAGCTCTGTCTGCAGCTATCGAGCATGCAGGGTGCAGTAGTCTGCAAGTTGTGCCTCAGATCAGCATCAATGATTTCTGTCGCCATCCTCAGTTCATACAGGTGGCAGGGGAGGGGTGGGGGGGAGGGGGAGGGGGGAGGAGGGGGGGAGGAGGAGGAGGAAGTGGTGGTGGTGAAGACTGCTAGCCTCGGTGTGGGGTGCAGGCAGAGCTTGCAATTTGCAGCATTGTTCCCAGGGGTGATTGGGTCCTTTGGTTTGGAGCCAAGTGAAGGGTCTCAACCAAAGGCTTCATTGACTCTGTGATTGTCTTGACTGCAGATTTCTAGACCTGCATTATCTGATGGGGATTTGTAAGATTCCCCTTGTCAGGTCGGGGGTGGACTACATGAAGGAAGCAGAGTGCTTATGAAGTGCACATGAGTGTTTTTTAAACTAGACAGTAGTTTGAAATACTCTGAAGAACACTCACCAGTCAATACGCAGCAAAGGATGTCAGACCACTTTAGGTCTAAAGAAACTTCGTCTGTCAAAATTTTATCAGTAAACTGTCAAAGAATTCATAACAAAATTTCTTGAATTTCCTGCCCTACAGGAAAGCTCTCATGCTCAAAGTATTCTTGAGACCAACAGCTCACTGCAACCTAAACTGGAAAGATCTGAGAGATTTAGAAAGTCAGGGAACATATGTCGTAAAGACAGATTAGATGCCATAGCAAGGGGAGTGTTTATTGCAGCTGACAAAAATATTACCTCTGTTGAGGTTGAAGTGGAATGCAACAGTGAAGTTATCTGGTCCTGTATAACACATGGATGTTTTTAGAGGCGACTCAATTCCACTGTGACAGTTTTAAGTCTTCAAAGGAAGTCCACAGTCAATTGCGCATAAATTCACAGACCATGCAATACTAGTTGGAGATGATTTTCACCTATTGAGTATAGACTGGTATATCTATGGATTCATTGAAGAGGATACTCACAATCAGATGGCCAAAATAATTTTGAAAACATTTTCTGAAAACTCTTTTGAGCAGTTAGCTTGGCAGCCCATACGCAATGGAAATATCTTAGATCTGGTAGCTACAAACATGCCAGAGCTTACTGACAATATCAGTATAGAAATGGGGATTAGCAATCATAACTAGCAATTAACCATGGTTATGAAAGATATTACATCAAGTAAGAAGGCTAGGAGAGTGTTTCTTGTAGATAAGAGTAGATAAGCAGTTGTTAGCATCTCACTTAGCCAGTGAAGTAACGTCACTTAGTTCCAGTAAGATGCATGTAGAGGAGTTACAGGTAAAGTTTAAACAGATTGTAAATCATGGTCTGGAGAGTTATGCACCTTGTAAGTGGATAAAGGACGGAAAAGACTCACCATGATTTAATGATATTTGGAAGATGCTGAGGAAGCAGAGGTTATTGCACCCTCAGTTCGAAGGAGACCGCAAAAATGACAACAAGAAAAGATTAATAGAGATTCGTATGTTTGTGAAAAGATCTATGCGCAAAGCATACAACAACTACCACTGTGATACCTTAGCAAAATATCTTGCAGAGAACCTGAGAAAATTCTGGTCCTACGTAAAATCCCTAAGTGCATCTTACGCTTCTGCTCAGTCCCTTGTTGAACAGTCAGGTGTGGCAGTTGAAGACAGCAAAACGAAAGCCAAAGTTTTAAATTTCACATTCAAGAAATCATTCACACAGCAAAATCATACAAATATACAGTCATCTGACCATCGCACAGGCTCCTGGCACAGAGAAACAATTGAAAGATTTAAAAGCAAATAAAGCACTAGGTCCGGATGAACTCCCAATTTGGTTTTACAAAGAATACTCCACGGCATTATCCCTTATTTAGCTTGCATTTATTGCGAATCTCTCATCCAGCACAAAGTCCCAAGTGGCAGAAGGGTAAAGGAACACACCTGCAAAATTACAGACGAATATCAGTAACTTCAGTTTGTTGCAGAATCCTTGAACATATTCCCAGTCTGAATATAATAAATTTTCTTGAGACTGAGAAGATAATGTCCACAAATCAGATTGAGAGGGCACTGCTCGTGTGAAACTCAGATCAACCTTTTCTCACATGATATAGTGTGAACTACATGTGAAGGGCAACAGGCAGAGTCCATAGATTTCTGGAACGCATTTGACATGGTGCCCCACTGCAGGCTCTGAATGAAGGTATGAGCATATGGAATAAGTTCACAGATATGTGAATGCCTCGAAGACTTCTTAGGTAATAGAACCCAGTATCAGGGACAATGGTATTGTCAGGAGTGCTCCAGGTATGTGTGATAAGATCACTGTTGTTCTCTATATACTGATAAATGATTTAGAGGACAGGATGGGCAGCAATCTGGGGTTGTTTGCTGATGATGCTGTGGCACATGGTACTGTACTAAGTAAAAGTTATCAACTGAAAACTTCACTATTATACGAGATAGGAAATTTAGAATGAGCTGATCGATATAATCTGAAGCAGTGACACCACTCACCGGAAAGCACTCATTCCATTCTCTGTGAGAAGATATTTTGATTCACTGGAAAATAATTCAATTAAAATATATACATACTTAAAGTTTGGAACCAGGCACACTATTATCTTTTGTGTCATAATATCTGTTTACTTCTGAAGTTCACCTACGCATTTTCATAGACATTATTTTTATGGACTGAATGGCATTCTTTATTAATCTGTAAAGTCATTAATTAAAAACTTAATAAAATTAACATAATGCATTATACATTTCAATATGACTGCCAAACTTTTAGCTGGGGTGTTCCTAACATGGATGAATAAAGTGGTTGCATGAATTTTTCTAATGTAATAACCCACAACATATTTCATAAACCCAATTTTGGCCTGAGTATACAGCCCATCCAATGCAGTAAAACTTAACCTAGTCGTTTTCAAATAATTACAGGATTCCGAAAGCAGCAAAAGCAGCAAAAATCTTTACACCACCCTTTATAAGACCAATCCGACCCAAAGTATTCAGTCAGTGGCAATCTCTCACATGATTAACGTATCAGCATTCACATTATCAAAAGTCAGTCCACCCAACATCTTCATTAACATCTTCCTTTTCTTTTTCTACAGTCTTTGCAGTGACATGCATTACCTTTAACTTTTTGGAAACATTCAGTAGGCAGCATATGGGTTGTGTAATTGTGTCAACATTATGAAAGACAGTGTCCATGGGTTACATTCCTGGAAACCGGATGTATCAGCACCAGGAATACTGTGGTTATGTTAATACGTCACTCTTCATCTGATGAAGGTGCTCTGTGTTTAAATCAACACTGTCACACTACTATTTCAGATTGTGATTTTTTTTACTGGTAATAAACATTTATCAAAGATCTGAGAGTGGTCATCAATTTGACTTCAAGGAATAGATACTCAAAATAAATTATAGTATTTATTTTGGCATACATTACAGGACAACTTTACACAGAACTGGTTTTCAGCAATAGTGCGATCTTCTGTCAATGCGAGAGCAAATGCAGAATACAAAGTTGCAGCTAAGCAATGTACCCAGATGGTTGTCACAGCAATCGGAAACTGTGTCACAAACAAAATTTAGTTTCTGTGTCATTATCAAAAAATAGGAAATGCAAGTCATTATCCATTTCTGAGCAGATGGCTTCAAGCATTTCTTTTTGTGCTATACAGTTCTGTTTCTTTTATTTCTAATCACATTTTTTCAAGATTCTAAACAATACATGATCACAATAATATCTTTGTAGAATTTGCTTTCAATTCAGCACAGTAAGGTCATAAACGCATTTTTCTTTTTAGTAGCATACACACAGTGAGCAATATGTGGAAATACAACATAAGAATGATAACGACAGGACATGAACAACTGACTTTTGCTTTTGTTGATCTATGTTGTTACCTGGTCAAAAACTGTGCTCCGAGTTGTTGCTTCAAATTGTTGTGTGTGTTTGTATTACATCTGAACATTCTATCATATAATTATCTTTAATTCTTTTGATAAAACTTTATTTTTTATCACTTAACTGCAGCAGTAAAGGTTCACTATTCACTGTCAACATTTTTAGTTGTTGGTATGAATGTACGGGGACTATAAACAGAAAGCACGAATGACGCGACAGCTAGCTTATTTTCATCTTACATTTAAATTAATATTTTAATTGTTATGTCTACCACAGTTTTGAAACTAGCAGAGGTGAAAAACAGAATGAAATCTTCACCTCTCAAGAAAACAATCAGTGTTACGCCCACCAAACAGTAGCCACTTCCCTGGCACCTGGCAGGGCCGATGGGTGAACACTGTCACACAGCCGGTACGAGAATGGTTGGCCTCAGAGGCACCTAGTACTTTGTAATAAAGGGTGTAAAGCAGGATCACGCTAGTCTAGCCCATCAACACAGAAATGCTGTTATTACTAGACCAAATGGTTAGTGGTTTTTGTTTTACTTAAATGTTTGACAGCTGGAAACAATAGGAAAAAATTATATGGATCTTAGTGCAGCTACAAAGACTACATTAATACACAACATTGTTTGCATATAGACATAACATCATGTTAATACAGATAAACAAATATGCTTTCAGTTTTTGTCTTATCCTTGTCTGGAGATGTGATTATCAGCTCATTAGTGATTCACTGAACATCCCTCTGAAAAGTCTAATACATTCGAACTGTGGCATCTCAACTCTTGTTTGTATTATCTCCATTCACTAATACTACTTTGACACGTGTGTAGAAATGCAAGTGTCAGTTGTCAAAAGCTTAAAATGCTATAGGAGGGAAAAATAAAATTGCAGATCAGTTACTAAATCCATTTACAACTCCACATCATGTCATACAAAGATGTGCACATCACGAGCAATGTTTTTACTGGCTGTGATTCTTGTGAATTGCTCTTTTCCTTCCTTGTTTTATGGTGTAGACATATAGTTGTAAACATATAGTACGTTGACAGCACTGTCTCTCCTTTCCTGTTATGCTGTGTGACACTTTACAGTTCAGCATATCAAAAGGCAAGGGATCTTGTAACTTATGTCACTGAATATGTGAGAATATATGTGTGGTGCAGGCAGGAGCAGGAAAATACAATGATGGTGAAGAGAAGTGGTGAGATTAATTTGAAGATCCAGAAATAAACCTATCAGTCTTAGCATGCGGAGATAATAGTTGCTTTCGTGGTGTGTGTGTGTGTGTGTGTGTGTGTGTAATTTAATTTAGTATTACATACATGTCAATCAAAAACAAATATAAAATTAGACTTTATTACAAATCATATAACACTGTTCCCTGATTACATAAACTTTGCATTGGATTTCTCAAATTTAAAGAACTTTTTTTATGAATTATAGAACATAGAATGTATTATTAATCATGCACAAACAAAACCAGAAAGACATAACTTGAACAAATCAGACTACATTCCAAATTTTTCTGCCTTAAAAATTAAGACAATAACATGATTATTACACAAAATTTTCTTCTTCTTACTTTCAAATAACGTGTTATTATCTCTTAGGAATCTTTATTACTTCCAAGCAAGTTAAAAGATTTCAGTGCTAGTTCTATTTCACACATTTCTGTACTACAGAAAAATTCATCAGATCATAATGTGGGTCACATTTTCTTCTTATATTATGGTTGTGGTACATTTGATTGTGAGAAAGTTATGATTGAAGAGAGAGAATGTTTGGTTGTGGTCAATGTCCCTACTTTCTTAAAAAGGCTAAGACAGGAGATTTCTTGGGTGATGAGACACATGTAACTCTTTAATAATCTCATTTTGGGTGTAGACATTTTTCATTGCCCGTTAATTGCCTTAGAAAACATTCACAAATCCACAAGTGAATGAAAATATTTCATTCATATTAGGAATTATTCTGATGGCGAGAGCTGCAGACCACATACTTTTAATTTTCTAAATTAGGAGCATGTGCAACTCCCAATTTTGCTACAATCAACACAACACATCACTGTTATCCACCTATACTATACGGCTTGATGATGGCATCCCCTTGGGGGCAATATTCTGGAGGAGAAATGCTTTCCCTTTTGGATTTCCCAGTTGGTAAATACTAAGGAGGAGGTCACCAGAAAAACATTTCAATTTTGTAATGGAGGGAAGTTGGAGGGGAGGGGGCAGGGGTAACATTATAAAGGGAGAACAATTTTTGACAACAGCATGCAGAGCCAAATGGATGTAGACTGCAGTAGTTATACGAAGACAAAAAGATCTGTACAGAAAACAAGAAGAGCTGCATCAAATAAGTCTTGGCCTTCAAAATAACCACTGTTGGCTACAACACACTTCTGACATCAGTTGTAAAGCTGTTGGAAACTGTCAACAAATTTTCTTGTGCAATCGCTCAAAGCACTGTGGTTACACACCGTTGCATATCTGTGGCATAGCAGGTGATGAGACCTGGTGCTACCAATAAGATCCTGAGACCGAGTGACAGTCAGTGGCACAATGTTTGTTGTCTTCCCCGCCTCCCAAAAAGAGTCTTCTGTCAAAATCCAAGATTAAAGGATGTCGATTGCTTTTTTCAAAAGCAAAGTCTCGATCTATCATGAATTTCTATCTGAGGGAGGTGAGGGAAATGCCTGTCGCTCAGTCTACGGATCGTACTGGTAGCACACGGTCTCACCTCCTGTAATGATGTGATAAATCCAACAACGCATGACCACGTTACTTAAAACTATTCCACAAGTAGTGTTTATGAACAGTTTTCAATAGCTTTACAATTAGTGTCACAAATGTGTTGTAGCTAATGGTGATTACTTTGTAACTCTCATTTTCTTTATTTTCTGACACCATTCATCGAACTTATTGGATGCACCTTGTATATTTCAGAGTATAATAGCACACTGTAATGCATAATGGTGATAGGTTTTCATTATCATGTTCTTGTGTTTGAAAAGATGGTTTATGCCACCTTACCTTATGTAAACTGCCTTTCAAAAGAGCTGCCCTGTCTTTCATTTTCTTGTACTTCTCAACAAATCCTTCAATCTGCCAGTAGAACAAAACAAGAAAGAAAATTGTTGTGAACAAAACCACAGGAATTTGCCCACGTATTCTATCTACAGTAAAATTAACTTGAGGAAGCTGCTTGGTCCAAAACTACTTGTAACCACCTGTCAAAAGCCCAAATAGCCATCTTTCACAGTGAGGACATGCATGGAGAGTGTCAGTGAGGTTGCAGAAGGTACCAACAGGGATGTGGACCCACTCCAGTTCCACTATCATGGCCAAGTGTGCTATGTTTCACAGCTGAGGGCCAAAGATTCGTGGCACAAACAGTATCAAAGTAGTCACCGCATATTCTCAACTGGGTTTTGAATTCAGCCTTAGGGTAGAGGAGGGGGCAGGGAGGGGGTGGGGGGAGGCAGGGGAGCATGAGCACAGTGAACTCGCTCTGGTGCTCATGGTACCACACATTACACTACGAAGTGTGTGACATACTCCATTGTTCTGCTGGTAGACGCTAACTTGCCAAGGGAAAATAAATTGCACGTATCTACATCTACATCCATAATCCGCAAGCCACCTGACGGTGTGTGGCGGAGGGTACCTTGAGTACCTCTATCGGTTCTCCCTTCTATTCCAGGTGGTGAGTGGATGTGGTCCTCAAGGATTGATGCTTACTTGTGTTGAACCACTGTGCTTTCCAGAATGATGAGATCACCCAGGGAAGACCACAAAAATATTCACAACACCATAAACCCCAGAATGAGATTTTCACTCTGCAGCGGAGTGTGCGCTGATATGAAACTTCCTGGCAGATTAAAACTGTGTGCCCGACCGAGACTCGAACTCGGGACCTTTGCCTTTCGCGGGCAAGTGCTCTACCAACTGAGCTACCGAAGCACGACTCACGCCCGGTACTCACAGCTTTACTTCTGCCAGTACCTCGTCTCCTACCTTCCAAACTTTACAGAAGCTCTCCTGCGAACCTTGCCGAACTAGCACTCCTGAAAGAAAGGATATTGCGGAGACAGGAGTGCTAGTTCGGCAAGGTTCGCAGGAGAGCTTCTGTAAAGTTTGGAAGGTAGGAGACGAGGTACTGGCAGAAGTAAAGCTGTGAGTACCGGGCGTGAGTCGTGCTTCGGTAGCTCAGTTGGTAGAGCACTTGCCCGCGAAAGGCAAAGGTCCCGAGTTCGAGTCTCGGTCGGGCACACAGTTTTAATCTGCCAGGAAGTTTCATATCAGCGCACACTCCGCTGCAGAGTGAAAATCTCATTCTGGAAACATCCCCCAGGCTGTGGCTAAGCCATGTCTCCGCAATATCCTTTCTTTCAGGAGTGCTAGTTCGGCAAGGTTCGCAGGAGAGCTTCTGTAAAGTTTGGAAGGTAGGAGACGAGGTACTGGCAGAAGTAAAGCTGTGAGTACCGGGCGTGAGTCGTGCTTCGGTAGCTCAGTTGGTAGAGCACTTGCCCGCGAAAGGCAAAGGTCCCGAGTTCGAGTCTCGGTCGGGCACACAGTTTTAATCTGCCAGGAAGTTTCATATCAGCGCACACTCCGCTGCAGAGTGAAAATCTCATTCTGGAAACATCCCCCAGGCTGTGGCTAAGCCATGTCTCCGCAATATCCTTTCTTTCAGGAGTGCTAGTTCGGCAAGGTTCGCAGGAGAGCTTCTGTAAAGTTTGGAAGGTAGGAGACGAGGTACTGGCAGAAGTAAAGCTGTGAGTACCGGGCGTGAGTCGTGCTTCGGTAGCTCAGTTGGTAGAGCACTTGCCCGCGAAAGGCAAAGGTCCCGAGTTCGAGTCTCGGTCGGGCACACAGTTTTAATCTGCCAGGAAGTTTCATATCAGCGCACACTCCGCTGCAGAGTGAAAATCTCATTCTGGAAACATCCCCCAGGCTGTGGCTAAGCCATGTCTCCGCAATATCCTTTCTTTCAGGAGTGCTAGTTCGGCAAGGTTCGCAGGAGAGCTTCTGTAAAGTTTGGAAGGTAGGAGACGAGGTACTGGCAGAAGTAAAGCTGTGAGTACCGGGCGTGAGTCGTGCTTCGGTAGCTCAGTTGGTAGAGCACTTGCCCGCGAAAGGCAAAGGTCCCGAGTTCGAGTCTCGGTCGGGCACACAGTTTTAATCTGCCAGGAAGTTTCATATCAGCGCACACTCCGCTGCAGAGTGAAAATCTCATTCTGGAAACATCCCCCAGGCTGTGGCTAAGCCATGTCTCCGCAATATCCTTTCTTTCAGGAGTGCTAGTTCGGCAAGGTTCGCAGGAGAGCTTCTGTAAAGTTTGGAAGGTAGGAGACGAGGTACTGGCAGAAGTAAAGCTGTGAGTACCGGGCGTGAGTCGTGCTTCGGTAGCTCAGTTGGTAGAGCACTTGCCCGCGAAAGGCAAAGGTCCCGAGTTCGAGTCTCGGTCGGGCACACAGTTTTAATCTGCCAGGAAGTTTCATATCAGCGCACACTCCGCTGCAGAGTGAAAATCTCATTCTGGAAACATCCCCCAGGCTGTGGCTAAGCCATGTCTCCGCAATATCCTTTCTTTCAGGAGTGCTAGTTCGGCAAGGTTCGCAGGAGAGCTTCTGTAAAGTTTGGAAGGTAGGAGACGAGGTACTGGCAGAAGTAAAGCTGTGAGTACCGGGCGTGAGTCGTGCTTCGGTAGCTCAGTTGGTAGAGCACTTGCCCGCGAAAGGCAAAGGTCCCGAGTTCGAGTCTCGGTCGGGCACACAGTTTTAATCTGCCAGGAAGTTTCACCATAAACCCCCTCCACCGGCCTGAACCCTTCAACAATTGTTGCAGTGCCATACATGCCAAAAGCCGTCCGTATGATGGAACATAAAACACGATTCATTTGAAAAGGCCATCTTTTGCCACTCAGTAGCATGCAAATTCCTGCCTTTCTCGATGATGGACAGCAGCCAGAATACGTACATGAACCAAACCATTGCTGCAGAGGCCCATATGCATCAACATTTGTTGAACGGTCCTTGAGGAGACACAGTTGGTAGCCCCTTGGTTCATCTGGCCGGTCAGTTGCTCAACAGTTGCATATTCATTCACCAACACATATCTTTGCACCACAGTTGCCTGCATGCCAGTTTTCGATAGCACTAATTCGCCATGCACAGTATACTTTCACCACGGTGGCATGAAACAGTTTACAATCTTAGCCTTTTTGGAAATGCTTCCACACTTGGCCTGAAAACCAATGATGTCCTATAAATCGCTCTGTTTCAGCATTACGACAACATCTGCACTGTTTTCTGCATCACTCCTCGACCCACTTTATATATACTCCAATGCTAATGCTCGCATCTGCCGTCTGTGAGCTGTTACTGCATGTTGATATAAAACATAGGCAGTGCTCACCTTAATGTGACTGAACTGTGTATAAAATTACAAAGAGACAGATCGGGTGGGCAGTACTTACCTTTAAAAAGTGGAATTTCAAGTACTGCTGATGGACACTTGTAAGTGTATGGGGCAGGAAAAAAAAAAATTCGAATTCATTAGTTTCCTGATGTCTGAGGGACCTCTTCCAATCATCCCCAAGCTATCAATCTTTCCTCCCTGGGGAACAAACAAAGTTATGAGATATCCGCCTTCCTCATTCCCCCTCATTTTGTGTGTGACAATCAGCAGCACTGGCAATTTCACCTCCTAAATATAAGTAGTGGTCGGCCATAGTGTATCACCGGAATTAAATACTTTCCTGCTAGCAAAAATTACACCCCATACAGAATTGCAGTCAAATAAAATTAGATATAATTTTTATTTACCAAGCAGCTGTAGATACAGGCATACACAGTGAAGTATAACAGCGCCATTTTTCAGGTTCTTTCCAATGAAGAAAGTACAGAAGTAGGAATAGTAACTGAAATTAAATGGAAAGAATGAAAGGAAAAACAAGTGCTCTTACTGTGTTGTTCACCTCCTCCTTGCTCCAGGAACTCTTGAGAACTTTTTCTATTTAATCTCAGTATGCATTGTTTCATCCAACCTGTCTTCTCTTTTCAGATAATGGAAAATCCAGGATGGAATATAACAGTATTATGGAAATGAAAGTCACCACTCACCGTATGGTGGAGATGCTGAGTCATAGATAGGCACAATAGAAAGACTGTCACAAATAAGAAGCTTCTGGCCAGTAAGGCCTTACTGGCAAAAACCTTCTTGTTTGTGACAGGCTTTTAGTTGTGCCTATCTATGACTTAGCATCTCTGCTTTATAGGGAGTGGTAACTTTCCTTTTGATAATATTGTTACTTTCTTCTCTTTTGGCAGATTAATATAACTCCAGTTTCAAAAAAAATTATGTTTTCCTTGACTAGGTTTTCCTCGTCTGTGTGAATGTCTTCCTTGATGGTTGGTAAGCAGTTTCTATCAATATTTGATATAACACAGGAGATTTCAAAATACAGGGTGTACATAAAGTCTAGGAACAGTTTCAATTATTTATTGCACAGAAACCAAGCACTGTACAGATATCACACATATGTCATTTTGAAGGGAAACACTGAAAGTTTCTTTTTTTCCTCCTATGTTTAGAACCAAGTACGGTAAGAAGCCAACAACAAGAAAGGCCATGTACCACTGCCACAACAAATTCGTTATGACAGGTAGCTTGTGCCTGGTGAAGAGAAGCGGACATCCTAGTGTGAGTGCAGTGAATGTAGAGCACTTATGAGAGACATTCATAAGGAGTCCAAGGAAATTGGCGCATTGTGCATCCTGTGAACTGGAAATGACTCCAATGACAGTGTGGAAAGTCCTGCTACAGAAGCTGTCTATGAAACCATTAAAATTGGAGCTAGTGCAGAAGCTCAATGGCAACGATAAAGACAAGCATTCTGAGATTTGTTCACAGTTGTAACAACTGAATGAGGATGGATATGGCATTGTTGAACACTTAATTTTTAGCGACCAAGTCACTTTTCACAGTACTGTGAAAGTGAACAGGCACAACTGTCGAATCTACAGTATGAAGCATCCACACAAATGCACTGAATTTGAGCATATTCCCCAAACACGGGTGCCAATGCTAAGGAAAAGGTAATGTGGGTTAGAGGGCAGAAGGAAGTAGTAGTAAACCAGTTCATTCAGAAACTCGGAGATATTAAGTGGGACTGTAAATATAACTGTCAAGTGGGAATAAATAAAACTGAAACTGCTTTTAAGAACTTCATTAAAAATTATTTAGGTTTGTGGTATTCTTGTACTCAATAGTTTGTGCACAATGGGTTACTATCTCATGAGGAAACTAAATCTTCTCACTCTTTGATGTGATGCCAAGACGCAGTACCAATATTTCTGAAGCAGATGTGAACACATTAACCAAACCCAAAAAGGGCTTCCAATGACTTTGTCACCATAATAACCCAGGTGATTGACTGATTCTATGCGATAGCCTTCGGCCTCAAACATGTTTGAGGACTTCAGAACCATCATTAAACAGGGTTGGACAGTATTATCTCATCCATCCTACAGCCCTGACCTAGCGCACCTCCTACTTCCATTTGCTTGTCTCATTAAAGCATCACATTTGTAGATGACATTTTGAGGATGACAAAGATGTGATTCTTACAGTGGAGAAATGGCTTCAATACCAGAACAAGGAGTGGCACTGGCAGGGTACACACACCCTTGTGTCTCGATGGAGGAAGGCCATAGAACAGGGCAGCAATTGTGTGGAAGTATAGGGAATGTAGAATAAACAACATTCTTTCTTTTGTGTATTTATTGTTGTGTTCAATAAATAATTACTGAAGGGAAAAAATGTAGTGCCTCACTTTTTGGGTAACCCTCACTTTTATTTTAATAGTTATTCCATATTATTTTTACTACTTTGTGAATGAAGCTTGTGGTCAAAGCACGAACTGTTGGTAGTAAAATTTAACAGTGAAAAAGAGAGGGATGGCTGTACTGAGCTGAGAAGACACATTACATTTCAATGATCTGTCACCCTGATGCTACTCATAAACATTTACCTCGAGTCAGTTTCCTTCTTGTAGCTTCTCCATGTTAAGGACCTGCTATGCACTGCCACCATGTCTTGTCACATGACTGTTTCCATTTGCAGAGGATTGAGGGCTGTAAGACAGCTCTCTAGTCTTCAAGCTACAAAATAATGTAACTGCTTTTTAAACAACTCTTCTGTATTTTGTTGCTCTTATGTCACATTTATATGCATTAAGTAAACAGATCTCATTGACAAGAACAACATTTTCAAATTGAATCTCATAACACAGAAGAGAGTGACATTGCTCTTCAGCCTTGTTAAGCTTTTTCTGGGTGTTGATATTGCAGACAGTGCCTCTTCCTCTCTGCCTTCCAAAACACTGCCAAGCCACACCCCAATAAGTAAATAACCCCTTCATAGCAGGAGAAGATGTTATATATCTGTCACACTTTGACAATGTCCTAAGACGACAATTCTTTTGTCATTTCTGAAAATATTACACCACGAAGTACACACAGAGGGGAGTTCTTTATATAGTAACTAGCTAAATAATATTTTTAAATGAACATCTTTATCTGATCACGAGGAAGAAATCGGACATGTTTTTATGGACAAATAACATGTATCGCCTAAGTAGGCTGGGATCTACGTTATGTTAAAAAATACCGGATACCGTGTTAATTTACATATTCACAAAACTTAAGTGTCACATTCAGTGTTTTTTCATATTTATACTTTTGTAATTCGAAAATATATAGTTTAAATGATGCACCATATTAAAGTCTCACAAACACCCATTTTTACACAATAGTCATGTAAAAGGCTCAGGAAATGTCACATCCATGGCTAAAACTGTTATTGGAAAGTAGTTTGTTTGCAAGGTGCTACTCCAGTCTCCGTAAGCAAGAAATTACTATTACTTCATTTTACAAATGGGCTCCCACTCAGTTTGTCACCTTGCTGCTGATACAACAATGGGCCAGTTCATGATGGACTAGGACAAATTATCACTGTCAAGACCTACCTACCAACCAAATCGTGCCACAGGATCACTTGACTTTAGACACTGACTGTTATCAGAGCTAAAGAACATCTCTCTCTTATGTTCCAAACCGCCACCTATAGAAAACACTAAATGGCTTAGTTTCTTTACCTTGGCATTTTCCCTTCTGCTCCAAGATGGTTCTGGAACTACCTTCTGTTGTCCTCCTGACAATTCTCACAATGTAATCCCTATGAGAAAATAAACTGATACGGTTTCCTTTTCCCAACATGAGTACGTATATTAATTGCAAGTCCACATCACTATCCAATCCTGACTACACCCCCAAGTGGGTGTAAGAACTGGCATCTGAAGTGAGATGCCAAATTTGACCCACTTTCAGCTGTGAGGTGCCCCATACAAATTACTAAGCTGTGAACAGATGTAAGAAACCACTGTGCAGGACAGTCCGGCTCCATGCTGCGGTGCAACAGACAAGTGCTCAGCACAGTCAGCCCAAGCTGCCCACCACAGCCTACCCAGGCCTAATGCCACACTGCCATTAGGCAAGGAAATTCAACCTCGTCTGCCTCCTCTACCGTGGTCACATGAGGCCACATCACGATTATGATGTCCCAATGGCACCTCGACACCGGGCATCGCCACTGCATTGCTGCCCGATCTATTGTCAATGAACAATTTAATTGTAACAATGAAAATAATCGATTTCTGACAATATACTGTAATTGTATAGCTAAAAAATTCATTCACCAAGCAACGGTTGGAGCCTTTCCTTATCATCCCATCTGTTAAGTCTCCCCTGACCTTGCATTCTGGGTGACTTTTCAGAACCCCACCCCTTTCCCTAGACATCTCAAGTTCCCTTCCCTTCACCCCTCTCCCTACCCGTTCAATCTTTATGCTGGAAGGAGGGGCCACTGGCTTCAAAAGCTTGCATGAGTAAAACCTTTCTCCTGCCATCACTTGGTGACTGGATTTTTTTATCTATCCAATTCCTACATATTAAATGTGCAAGCTTCACTTGTAGGGGGAAATGCCTCTGGACCAATGCTGCCACTGACATTACCGAGGTCTGTTATCAAATTTTGTGTGTGTGTGTGTGTGTGTGTGTGTGTGTGTGTGTGTGTGTGTGTGTGTGTGTGTCTAGTTTAAAGCAATTCCCTCACCCACATCACAGAGACAACTAGAGATGGATCCAACATATTGCAAACACGGGTGGAGCAACTCCGTGTGAAAAATGATGATCTGCAAAGGCACCTTAGTGAGGCATTAGTAAATGTGATGCTGCGAAACAGCACTGTGCCTGGAGCTAGCCTAACTTCCCTATTTCTGTGTTCCCATAGGCGGTTCTAAACCAGGTGAAAACGTTGACACAGTAGTACAAAATGTAATGGAAACAGGGAAACTGTCCCCATCGAGTGACGAAAAGTTCGTAGGAGTACCAGCATGAAGTTGCAAGGAGTGGCTCATGCTTATGTAGATTCGAGGAAGGGCTGAGAAATACCAAGGCATTTGACATCCTTGCAGAATGCCTTGAGGATATGTACAGAGATAAATACCATCAGCTACTATAAGGACAATCTTTCCATCAAATATCAAAATTCTGGAGAGGATTTCGAGTGATTTTCTGCCCGAATAAGAGTTATCTCTTGTCGTACATATGTACTAACAGAAAGTAATGAAAGGAAAGAGATACCACTCAGGAAATCAGAAACTTGCTGTGCAGATTCACTCATTCGCAGGATTTACCCCACAGGTACCTGACAAGGTGAAGTACACCGAGTACACTAAGATAGGCTATACAACTCACAAAGGAGGTGCAACAATTCGTCTAATCATCCACCGGGGTAAAGCCCACTAGATGTGTATTCGTTGCCGAAGTGTACTGCACTCATTGCAAATGAGAAAAAGTTACACGGCTCCTTAGTGTTTGGCACCAGCATGCGCTTGTTTTAGAAAAATCAGACACGAGAGAGAAAACTGTCCATCTCTACAGCACTGCTCAGCTAACCAAGTAGGTCAACGAGGTGCTTGAAGGAATATGAATACGGGAAATGTGAATGGGAGCAGTTCTGCCACTGCTCCTTGCTCCCCTTCTGCAAAGCCAATCCGGTAAGAGAGATAGGAATTGCTCAGGTGGTAAACTTAAGTTTCCAAGATAAAATGAACAGCAGAATGTCTACTTTCCTCATCAATACAGGCATACCAATAAATGTTTTGTTTGTTAGATATACTCACTGTCAACTGTACCCCATTCTAGCTGACTTTGCAACTTCACCTGAACAAAAGAAACAACTTCTGTCAAACTTCTTAATGTACCACAAGATTCCTACACATGATAACAAGCCAATAGCCTGGAAACCTTATTGCATACCCTATCACTTGCAGCCTGCAGTACACAAAAATACCTCGGATTTACTAAAAGATGGAGTAATTAAACCTTCTTTCAGTTCCTGGTTGTCACATACAGGGTGTACATAAAGTCCGGGACCACTTTCAATAATTATTTATTGCAAAAGAACTAAACATTGTACAGGTGTCATACATATTGCCCTTTGAAGAGAGACTGTGAAAGTTTTTGTTTTTTACAAACATTTGATATGCAAACCATGAGAGACCCAGCACATGTCAGTATGGTAATTGATACCTTGCCATACCCATCCTAGCACGGCATCGTCGACTGTGGCAGTCGCTTCCCGTACTCTCTCCCGGACCTCTGTTGTATCACGTGGTAGAGGCGGTACATTCACCAGATCTTTAATGTGTCCCCACAGAAAAAACACACAGAGTGAGGTCTGGTGATCAGGAAGGCCATTTCACGAAACAGCTGTCCCCTTTTGTAGCAAAGCCAATCCACCAATGCAGCAGCTCCGTGTTCAGGTACCCACAAACTTCAAGATGGAAATGGGGTGGAGCCCCATTCTGCTGAAACATGTCCAAGTAGGAATAATCAGTGACAGTGCTTTCGACAAAGAAGAATGGCCCGTACAGTTTTCGACGTGACAAGGCACAAAAAATATTTACCTTTGGGGAATCACGCTCAAATTCAATGCTTATTTGTGTTGATGCTTTGTATCCCATATTCGACATTTATGCCTGTTCACTTTCCCATTTGTTGAACTACAACATACCTCAACTCACCATGCTTGTGACTAGCACCGACTATCAGCAAATTACCAAAATACGCTGTGGCGGTTGTAATGCTATTGTAAATATAATCCTGCCATTAATCTGTATATTTTAAATTTTTTGTTCCTTAATAATTTTGAAAAATTAAGCAAATACTATAACGAGAGTAAGCTTTTGTTAAGTGTAGTTTATCTGTTAAAAATAACCTCTTTGATGTAGGTGGAATAAATGTATTAAAACATATTTTGTAAATAATTATGTAATATTTCAAGTACAACTGTAATTAATTATGTCAATTTTGTATGTATGTGCTGTCATGCAATTGTAGATGGTTCATACTTAGGGTTTTTGCAAGCAGAAGTGTAAAATGAAAATGTGTAGGGATCATAGGTAGAACAGAACTCTGTTCTGTGGTGGAATGGGAAAGGTGGTGGGGCGCGCGGGTGAGAATTGGCGCGCAAGTGACACACACAGTCGGTAGCTGCCCTGCAAGTGGTGAACATGCATTACGTTGGTCAAGCACTAGAGGCCCCGAATTTTCTGCAAGATTGGGTTTTGGCCTCGGACATGTTCTACATGATTGGCGCAGTATGGCAATAAATTAATAGCTCAGAAATTTGCAATTTTATCGTCGCCACCAAGAGGAAGATAGAGAGCTATGTACCTGTGCAATATTACTTTGCAGCACCGCCTCATACCACCTTTGACATCAGTAACAGGCAAAGTACTTTACTTAGAAGTGTATCACAGTTTGAATCATCCTTCTTCAATAAGTGGAATATAAGTGTTAAATGTACCTTTGTGTTTAGCCATAATTTTCCAATTTCATTTACCTCAGTAGGGTCCTTACGTAAACGAATTTATTCTGAGTATTCTGATGTTTACTGAAGCTTGAATAATAGTAAATTACTGGCAATAGTATTGTTTTGGTAGTAAATTCTGAAAATCATTATTAAATACTAAAGTTTGCACATATCGGTTTAAGAACCACCGCTTTGCGTGACCATGAGGATAAGTTTTCAATAGCATTTTTGAAAGTAAGGTAACATTATTGTTTAACTGCAACAATCTTAACAGTATTTGTTTGTGTTGCTTCTCCATGTCAAAGAAAGCCAGACAAATATTGGTGTTAGTTAAACGTTAAAAAGTAAACAAGTAAAAGTCCCAAAGAAATGAAATCTAGTCGTGTTAAATAATAGGTTTGGTCATATGAATAATAGCTATAAGTTTAATATCTTTTTGTATCCTTGTTGAAACATATGTGTTATCATCAGCATCAACAGCATCATTTAAGACTGATTATGCCTTTCAGCATTCAGTCTGGAGCATAGCCCACCTTATAAAATTCCTCCATGATCCCCTATTCAATGTTAACATTGGTGCCTCTTCTGATGTTAAACCTATTACTTCAAAATCATTCTTAACCGAATCCAGGTACCTTCTCCTTGGTCTGCCCCGACTCCTCCTACCCTCTACTGCTGAACCCATGAGTCTCTTGGGTAACCTTGCTTCTCCCATGTGTGTAACATGACCCCACCATCTAAGCCTGTTCGCCCTGACTGCTACATCTATAGAGTTCATTCACAGTTTTTCTTTGATTTCCTCATTGTGGACACCCTCCTGCCATTGTTCCCATCTACTAGTACCTGCAATCATCCTAGCTACTTTCATATCCGTAACCTCAACCTTGTTGATAAGGTAACCTGAATCCACCCAGCCTTCGCTCCCATACAACAAAGTTGGTCAAAAGATTGAACGGTGCACAGATAACTTAGTCTTAGTACTGACTTCCTTCTTGCAGAAGATCGTAGCTGAGCACTCACTGCATTAGCTTTGCTACACCTCGCTTCCAGTTTTTTCACTATGTTGCCATCCTGTGAGAATATGCTTTGTAAGTACTTGAAACTGTCCACCTGTTCTAACTTTGTTCTTCCTATTTGGCACTCAACCGGTTTATATTTCTTCCCCACTGACATTACTTTCGTTTTGGAGATGCTAATCTTCATACCACAGTCCTTACATTTCTGATCTAGCTCTGAAATATTACTTTGCAAACTATCAATCAAATCTGCCATCACAACTAAGTCATCCACATATGCAAGACTGCTTATTTTGTGTTCACATATCTTAATCTCACCCAGCCAGTCTATTGTTTTCAACATATGATCCATAAATAATATGAACAACAGTGGAGACAGGTTGCAGCCTTGTCTTACCCCTGAAACTACTCTGAACCACGAACTCAATTTACCGTCAACTCTAACTGCTGCCTGACTATCCATGTAAAGACCTTTAATTGCTTGCAAAAGTTTGCTTCCTATTCCATAATCTCGTAGAACAGACAATAACTTCCTCCTAGGAACCCAGTGTGTGTCTTCTTTAAATAATTACTGAAGTATAGTGATAAATTCCATAAGTAACAGAAAGTGGAATTAATAGTACTTACTGCCAAGTGACCCAAGTAAATGGAAATTAAGTGGTTGTGTTTCAATTACATAGTAAGTCAAAGTAGTTATTTATTCAGTGTCGAAAATTGACTTCATCTTTTTGTGTGGACACTGTGCCCGATTTGGGCTGGCGACCGTTTTATTAAGAAAAACAGTTTATTGTTATAACAGGCTTTGTCTGATAAAAGGTTTCCAAAAGTAATTATTATCACTGCTTTTCCCACAAACTGTATGATTCGGAGAAAAATAGTTCGATAATTTACCATTAGGTTGAACACGGTTAAAATCTCTCTCCGAGAGTTGATGGTTTGGAGTGTGCCTGTCGCTACTTACTACACAGTTCTGACATTCCGAACTGCAGATCTTCCATCTTTACAGTGGTAGAACTTAAACGTTCTGGTACCGTATTGACGAGAACGCGAAAGAACCATTGCACGGTACACATGAAAAAAGAACTTTCAGGGTTTCTCTTCAAAATGACATATGTATGATATCTGTACAATGTTTTGTTCTTGTGCAATAAATAACTGAAAGTGTTCCTGCACTTTTATCAGGGTGTATACGCAGACAAGGAAAAAAAATTCCCGGATTTTTCACGGATAAAAATACACTTTCTCCCAGGTGAAAACAAGCTTTCTCCGTGTTAAGTGACAGTATATTTTCCCTTAGCAATCCTTTGAATGGTTATGGTTTTATACATGGGCACAGAATTTCCTGGCACTATAGAAAACGAAACTCAGGGAAAAAGACAAGATCTGGAAATATCTTTCATGTGTAGCAACATGCATGCTGCGTATTTTCGTATTACAAAAGTATACATTGGAATTCCACCAAACACCACATGTTACTTTCCAAATCATTGAAATCGAGATTGCGACGCGCTTTTGTAAGCCAGTCATAGCTCATGTCACGTGATCTCGCCAGCCGATGACAGCAGATATTCAGAGCATAGGACACGTGATGTAGTCAGCCAGTAGCATTATCACTGTTAAGTAGCACGAACACACAAACAGGGAAAGTTAATAGTTTAAATTAATATATATGGTGTTGCTACAAGAAAAGCAAAGCTGTCACACGCGAGGGCTATCCACAAAGTACATTACGTTTTGGAATTAAAAATAAATAAAGTATTGGAATTTTTTTTAATTATATACAGATGAAAGCCACACTTAAATACTACTTTTCTACATAGTTGCCATTTAAATTAAGGCACCTATCATAACGATGGACGAGCTTGGAAATTCCTTCGTCGTAAAATTCGGCCGCCTGTGCCTTCAACCACGTGGTTACCTCTTCTTGAAGCTGTGCGTCGTCATCAAAACGCTGCATAGCCAACCACTTCTTCATTGCTGGGAATAAGTGGAAGTCGCTTGGTGCCAGGTCGGGACTGTACGGCGGATGAGGAAACAACACCCACTTAAAAGATTCGAGAACTTCACAAGTGGCATTTGCTGTATGGGCCCGGGCATTGTCGTGAATCAGCAAGATCTTTGAGCCCAACTTTCCCCTGTGCTTGTTTTGTATTGGTCTTCTCAGGTTGTGCATAGTTTGGCAATACCTTTGAGAGTTTATTGTAGTCCCTCTTTCCAGGAAATCCACAAACATCACACCTTTTCTGTCCCAAAAGAAGAGGTAACCACGTGGTTGAAGGCACAGGCGGTCGAATTTTAGGACGAAGGAATTTCCAAGCTCGTCCATCGCTATGATAAGTGCCTTAATTTAAATGGCAACTATGTAGAAAAGTAGTATTTAAGTGTGGCTTTCATCTGTATATAATAAAAAAGATTTCCAATACTTTATTTATTTTTAATTCCAAAACGTAATGTACTTTGTGGATAGCCCTCATATAATATTGGTCTCTAAGGTTAATATGCTGCAAGAGAAGCTAAGCTTTCGCATATAATGTTGATCTTTTTTGTGTGTGTGTTGCACTTTGAGATACATCACACAAATGTGCCAGTAAAATTTTCAATAATGAGATAAATGTCTGATCTTCAGGGTTCATAATTCTTCTAAATGACTCATCATCAAAGAGTTGATTTTTAAATGAGTCAAATGCTCTTTAATTTAATAAATTCATGGTACATTCTTGCACATAGTTCAACTTACATAGAAGGATATTTACTTTGAAAGTAACGCTTTTCAAACCACTAGTTGCAATATTTTCCCGTGACCTGTCAGAAATAGGTTTGTTTCAGCAGTTGCCAGACAGCGCAAATAACAGGCGACACAGCTATCATAACATAGGAAGCCCGTATGTGCGTACGTGTTAAACGCTGAAAGATCATACATTATGTCATAAAAGAAACAAGACATTAGAAGATACTCCATGAGCATCGGAATTTCTATAACCATATTAAAATGTGCACATTTCAAGTGCACAGTCGTATGTCCAGATTCCCAGTGAAGTAGACCTCAACTTAATATTAATCTTTTCAGTGTGTTTTTCGGGATGTAAATTTTCTTGGAGCACCAGTATTGTATTATATCATATTTGGTTCTTAATTATGGCATAATGCCATATGTGCTGGGGGGAAAAAAAACCATGCACGTGAAATGCAGCAAACAGTTGAAACTAGCCAGTACGGTGGAATTAAACATTGTGTTTCAAATACATTGACTGCCACTGCAGAAAAGGTTAATAAAAGTCAAATTTCTTTTGCAAACAGACCAAAATAACTTCATTGTTCCACAAGGCGAATAATGTTTGACTGTCAGAAAGGTAGAAATAAAATAAAATCTGAAACTAATGCCATATTTAAGCCTTCCATAATTACGTGAATGTATTTTAATTCACTTGATAGCTCCCGGCCACAGATATCCATTTTGTTTTGATTTGACATGAGAGTATACGAAGGGGAAACAGCAAAATCACTAAATGAAGACACAGATTACGTGGAGACTACCCACTACAACTCTACTCTGACTGCTCTGCGCATCAGCCCCGGATCTATGATATTTGCGGACCGGATCAATACTAAAAAAATCGAATTTTCAAAAATATGTTCATCTTGTAGCGCACATCTTTCTGAAAAGTCTGAAACATAAAACATATGTGTTCGAGGAAATGTAAGACATATTATTTGGTCTTAAGTATGGCTAAGTGCAGTGCCACGCCTCCTGATAAATCATTCTTCTTACGCATATCACTGTATTTCGCTCTGTGGAATTGAAACGTGTATATTTTGTAATGGATGCCATCAAACTACACTCCTGGAAATGGAAAAAAGAACACATTGACACCGGTGTGTCAGACCCACCATACTTGCTCCGGACACTGCGAGAGGGCTGTACAAGCAATGATCACACGCACGGCACAGCGGACACACCAGGAACCGCGGTGTTGGCCGTCGAATGGCGCTAGCTGCGCAGCATTTGTGCACCGCCGCCGTCAGTGTCAGCCAGTTTGCCATGGCATACGGAGCTCCATCGCAGTCTTTAACACTGGTAGCATGCCGCGACAGCGTGGACGTGAACTGTATGTGCAGTTGACGGACTTTGAGCGAGGGCGTATAGTGGGCATGCGGGAGGCCGGGTGGACGTACTGCCGAATTGCTCAACACGTGGGGCGTGAGGTCTCCACAGTACATCGATGTTGTCGCCAGTGGTCGGCGGAAGGTGCACGTGCCCGTCAACCTGGGACCGGACCGCAGCAACGCACGGATGCACGCCAAGACCGTAGGATCCTACGCAGTGCCGTAGGGGACCGCACCGACACTTCCCAGCAAATTAGGGACACTGTTGCTCCTGGGGTATCGGCGAGGACCATTCGCAACCGTCTCCATGAAGCTGGGCTACGGTCTCGCACACCGTTAGGCCGTCTTCCGCTCACGCCCCAACATCGTGCAGCCCGCCTCCAGTGGTGTCGCGACAGGCGTGAATGGAGGGACGAATGGAGACGTGTCGTCTTCAGCGATGAGAGTCGCTTCTGCCTTGGTGCCAATGATGGTCGTATGCGTGTTTGGCGCCGTGCAGGTGAGCGCCACAATCAGGACTGCTTACGACCGAGGCACACAGGGCCAACACCTGGCATCATGGTGTGGGGAGCGATCTCCTACACTGGCCGTACACCACTGGTGATCGTCGAGGGGACACTGAATAGTGCACGGTACATCCAAACCGTCATCGAACCCATCGTTCTACCATTCCTAGACCGGCAAGGGAACTTGCTGTTCCAACAGGACAATGCACGTCCGCATGTATCCCGTGCCACCCAACGTGCTCTAGAAGGTGTAAGTCAACTACCCTGGCCAGCAAGATCTCCGGATCTGTCCCCCATTGAGCATGTTTGGGTCTGGATGAAGCGTCGTCTCACGCGGTCTGCACGTCCAGCACGAACGCTGGTCCAACTGAGGCGCCAGGTGGAAATGGCATGGCAAGCCGTTCCACAGGACTACATACAGCATCTCTACGATCGTCTCCATGGGAGAATAGCAGCCTGCATTGCTGCGAAAGGTGGATATACACTGTACTAGTGCCGACATTGTGCATGCTCTGTTGCCTGTGTGTATGTGCCTGTGGTTCTGTCAGTGTGATCATGTGATGTATCTGACCCCAGGAATGTGTCAATAAAGTTTTCCCTTCCTGGGACAATGAATTCACGGTGTTCTTATTTCAATTTCCAGGAGTGTATATTCAGGACAACGGAAATGTCCTGTGGTGCCTCACCTGCTCCCAGTCAACCGGTTTGACAGCCTGCCCCTCTTAAAAACCAAAATCTCACAATTAATAGCAGATGGGATTTTTTGCAATCGGGAGAACAAGAACTCTTCAGAAAATCTGAACTCTTTAGTGCCTATTGGCTAATAACTTGCTGTTTTGTGTGACATAAAATTAAATATAGGATACATAAAACCAATAAAGACAAGAGATAAGCAAGAAATTATGCATTTCTTCAATCCTTAGCTCCTAGCATTTTTTTCTCTCTAATCTCACTACAGCTTTACATGGTGTGCTTTCCTTTCTGGGAGAGGATCTACGGTATTACCTCATCAAAGTTCATGAAACGTTTTGCTACTTGAAAAATCAAAATGTCATTATCTAATACTGAAAAAGCTGTTAACACAAATAGTACCCAAGACTGGCGTGGTTTCTCGATCTGATTACATCTATTTTGTCACTGTCTGCTAGATAAAACAAAATAGGCCTTTCTAATATGTCAGCAGTTTTGTAACACACACCAAATAAACAAGACTGTTTTGGCACCAATGGCCATTTTTGTAACACTACAGAATATAATTCACGCAGTACCAATATCAAATGCCTATTAGGCCTACTACAAACCAAAAAAAATTGTTAGGAAATAGTTTCACTTTCATTCATACGCACCAGTTTCTCAAGCAAGAGATCGAAAAGTAGTATTACGAAATTTTTATATAAATTTGGTATCGCCATATTCTCCCATAATTTGTGTAATGTCCCCATTTCTTCTCCTTTCTCATTCCACAAACAATCTTGTCACCACCAATTCTGTAGCTATTTGTGCCATTGTCAAAATTTGTTTGCTGATTAACTTCACTAACCCTGCCAGAATCACAGGTTAGGTTATCCCGCTATTATTTTCCAGTTAGGCGTTTTACGTTTTTGAGCAACACGTTTTCCATGTTACTTCCAGAATAGAACTTAAGTGGCTGCTACACGAGAACTGTACTACTGGTCCTTACTAGTGTAGCGATATGACCAAAAATTTTCTGTCAAAATTTCATTTCCTTAGATACACAGAGAAGATAATACATAATCTTTCTCACCTTTTATTCCTGACAGTTGTTTATTTCCACTCTGGTAGTCTGAATCTATGGATTTCGCTAGTAATTATAACAACACTGATCATTCACAAACCCAATCAACCACATAATCAGACAGCGATTAGCATTCATACGTTTCGCTTTAGTCCGCTCAGCTCGTATAGCCCTGTCCCATCAACGGGAAGTTTATTTCTAGATGCGATGAGACATCACATACACTATGCATGCATTCAAAAATCAACTTATGATTCAGTCAGAAATCAACTTAAAAATGTGTTCAAAAATGTTCAGAATACAATAGGGATGCGTTTCAAAATTATATGAATAATCAATAGACAAACATGCGCTGCATGCTAGGCACTTTGTGATACAAGTTTTTTTCCTCAAGAATATGAATTTGGTGTCCCCTTTTCTTGGTAGCATCTAGCTGCTTGATGCGACTGCTTGCACAGCCAACATCCACATTCCTGTAGCCGGAATCAGGAGAATCTACTACTCAAAAGCAACTCAACTGCGCATGCGTATGAGCCCACTTATAACTGCTAAAACGAATCTAATGTAAACAGATGTGACTTCACACTCATTGGAGGCAATTTGTTGTTATGAAGCATTGCATAGTCTTCCTAAAAAAAAAAGAAAAAAAAAAAAACCACGGGTTTTCCCGGTTTTCTCCCGGATGAAAAAATTCCTGGGTCGTAACTGGATCTCCCGGTTGTCCCAGGTCATATACACCCTGTTTATGTACGCTCGTTACAGTGGTAGTCCCCAACAAAACCAGTTACAGAGGAAAAGCTTGCAGCATTGATGATATTTTCAATCACCTTGGCAAATGCAAATTCTTCACCATGCTCCAGCTACTATCAGATTCATGTAGCTATTAAAGATGCAGAAAAAGACAGCTTTTGCTGTACCCTGTGGGCATTATGAATATCAAAGAAAGCCCCCCCCCCCCCCCCCCCCCAAAAAACACCCGCCTCTCCCCCTCCACAACATTTTAACATTTTGCTGATTTACTTTTAGCAGGTTTAAAGCTAACCATGTGACTATTATACCTGGATAACACAGTTGTCTTTTCAAATTCAGTGAGGGAACATGCAAAGTAACTAAAAAAACATACTAACCCATTTTAGTGATGCTAATCTAAATTTGAAATTCAAAAACTTTGATTTTGCACTGTCATGAGTGCACTATCCAGGCCACATAATTTTAGCAGATGGTTAAGACCGGAACCACAATTAAAAAATGCAGTGAATGATTTTCCAGCATCAAGGAACATTAAAGAATTGCAACTGATTTATCAGGTTAATAAATTACTATCGCCGTTTTGTGGAGAACTATCCGGTCACCACGAAATGGCTTGCAAAATCACTAAAGAAGGGAGCTGCTCCTGTCTGGACAATGAATAGCAGGAGGGCCATGTTAAAACTGAAAGACATTCTTAACAAGTGCATCTGTCTTGGGTTATCGGCATTTTGCTCTACCTTTAATCTTGTTGTGTGATGCTAGCAACGTCTCAGCTGGTTGTATTTTGAGTCAGATACAAAATGGTGAAAAAAAAAACAATTGGTTATGCTTCACATCAGCTGTAGCAGCTGTGCAAAATTACACCTTGTTAGATAGGCCTTAAAACTCTGTGAATGTGACTACATAACCAGACTTAAGCCTGGAAAGTTAAATCAGAATCCAGGTGCCTTAAGTACAAAAATTAAGATCCTACAAGTAGATGATGTGCTTACTGAGGAATTAAAGAAGGCACAAGAATCCCGAGACTACTGGCACATATATACTGCGACAAAGTCATGAGTGTATACAGACACATCGTAATGGGGAAAGTGCCACGCAGGCACACATGGCAGGCCATTATTGGTGGTCAAAATAAAAGGAAAAAAAATAAATAAATAAATAAATTAGGCTATTATGTTTGAAACTGTCTTTTTGCAGAGAGTGCAAGAACAAAAACCAAATGTACCTCTTCAAACTATATCTGAGGTAGCTGGACCTTTCAAAGTCTTAGCACACTATATTGCAGGACCATTTGCCTTAACAGTAAAAAGTAACGTACATTTTATCTGTCGCTGACCATTTCTCTCATTATCTTATTGTGTGACCCACTGCAGACATGGCTGCTGAGATGGTTGTGAGAGCACTGGTAACTTATTTTGCACTACAATCCAGAAGTCCAGAGGCCATTATAGCAGACTGAGGGACAAACGTTATGGCCAATCTTATCATACAGTTACCGTATTTACTCGAATCTAAGCCGCACTTTTTTTCCGGTTTTTGTAATCCAAAAAACCGCCTACAGCTTAGAATCGAGTGCAAAGTAAGCGGAAGTTCTGAAAAATGTTGGTAGGTGGCGCCACAACTAACTTCTGCCTTCAAATATACGTAGCGCTGCACAGGCATGCTTTGCAGGCACAAAGATAAATACTGGCGCCAAAACCTCCGCGTCAGTAAATAAATTAAAAAAAAAAAAAGCCTTCTCCGCCCCAAGTTTCGACCACTGTATTTTATACATTTTCCAACAAAGTAAATAGAAATTCCGTATTGTTCATTTTCGAATGTAGCAGCATTTCAATGTACTACGAAAATCGGACTGGCAAGACTATTTGGGATGTTTGTCAATATGGCCAACTCTGGGTTCTGAATTTTTTCAACCTGTGAAAAGAGATGGTCGCTAATAGGAACTTTCATGAATTGTGAATCACATACAGTATTCTCTTCGCCATAAGAATAATACGAATATAAACATTTTGCCATGTATTCTTTCGTGTTTGCTGCTATCTCATTTAAATCCTGTCTGCCTAATAAACTACGAAACTAGGGTGAGACAACAGCAAACGCGGAAGAATATACATATCATGTCATGTTTATTTTTGTATTATTCTTATGCCTAATAGTGATACAGTCGGAAATGAAGCACGGCAATTGACTAGATTTTTAAATCTAAGATGACTCTAATTTCTGTGCAGAATTTAATGTACTAAAGAGGCATCTGCAAATATTTTCAAACGGAGAAAAATTATCGCTAAACTCTCGGTCAGAATGTCTTCTATCAAAAGCAGTCTATTATTTGGTTGTTGTTGATCATTATCAAAGAAAGCAGCAGTGTAAGTTACAACAAATAGCAGTCTCTTGCCATTGTTTTGCTAATGAAACGATTCCTCTCTTTTTTTTAATTGTAAGCGGCGGTAACGCGCACAAAAGCAAATCATGCCGCGAGCGGGGACAGGTCGTAAACACTCATTATCAGAATGCGACAATAATTCATGACAGTATAGTAATGCATTTTCAGCTTAGAGTGACGTAAACACCTATAACAAAGAGAACGGCACTTACCAGATCAAAGCAAAATAAGCAATCAATTCAAACCAGACGAAGCACGTGAAATAGGAAAGGTACCCGTATAAATACGGACGGAGCGCGCGACGCATAGCAATGGCTACCTATTAAAGCTTAACTGCTAAGCTTACAACTCGAACCTACTGTAGCTGTATCGTCATTCTTTCGACTTAAATTGTCTCTCATATTACAATGGACCAACTTTGTTTTGATTTGGAGGTGCGGCCTAAAGCTTTTCTCTCCCCTTGAATTTCGAGTCTCAGATTTCAGATGCGGCTTAGATTGGGTAATTTTTTTTTTCTTGATTTCGAGTCTCATTTTTCAGGTGCGGCTTAGATTCGAGTGCGGCTTAGATTCGAGTAAATATGGTATCTTGACTGTTTAAAATAAAGAAGTTCAGAGCTACATCATTTCATTCTAAGAGTAATGGCAGGGTTGAACACATTCATAAAACAGTACCTAGAATCTTATCTTATAACATGATTAGCTTCCCCTCAGACTGGGATTGTCTATTACCATATGTGATTTCGTCATACAACACCAGAGTACACAAAACCACAGTGTCGATTCCCTTTGAGGTTGTTTATCATCACAAAATGCATTCATCTTTCAAGACTTATAAGCTGTCACCTGAAATGAATTCCAGCAAAGTGAAGTACCTCGCTAAATATTAACATTTATTTTGAAGAGAATTCAGCAGAACAATGCAGCTGAACATGGAGACAGCTCCGTAGTTGAAAGGATGCTAGGATGCTGATATACCCACTAGGAGATCATGGGATGTTATGACAAACTGCCATGAAATTGGGCAGAACTAAGAAATTTACATGTCCCTGCACTAGACCATTACAGATACTGTATTTCACATTGCCTGTCATCGTTGAATTACAGATCAGAATATTATAGCTCAGTTTGATTGCTTGACCAAGTATAAAGATATATAGCATCTACTGTAGAGGATCCAGCAAATCTCAGAAATGTTTAGAACAGATGTTGATATAATTTACATTCTGTTACCCCATCAATTTACAGTCTAGGGATTAAAAACAATTTTTATCTTGCGTGGGAGACGAAACTATCTATTTCAATCAACTGATGATTCTGCTCTGTGTTTTCGCCTCGTGGCCTCTTCAGCCCCGTTTCACTCTTATTTATTCCTCTATATTTCATTACCTGCATCTACAACTAAATGGTTTTGTCACATGTTTGCATTATTTCACTACGTAGAGACATTGTCACTACATAATTGTCTAGGTTGTCTAGTGTGGCGAAGTTACATTAAAATTTATGAAATTTGAAAATCTGCATTACCACACAAGTGCAGACTGTAAAAGCCAGTATCATGGATAAGACTAACGTGTTGTTAGGAAAGGTCTGCAGAAACAAGATCCCACTCTCCGTGAACCAAAACACCTATTGTTAAACCACCGCCCAAGAAGCACGATCCAGCACTGCTCCACACACCTGGCCTCCAAGTAGACATTGATGATACAGTGTAGTATCTTTACTTACACTTGAGTGGCACAATTCAGCACCTTATGTAGATTCCATTTCTTCTTGGAACACACTGAAGACAGTTTGTCTCTTACACAACAAACTCGAATGGTCCCAGATTGATAGTTGAATTAACCAAACGTTGGCAAGATATATGCCAATCCCTATGTCGCTCTGGTTTCACTTGTGTTTTCTAATCGGAATTTCACTCTCCACAAGTACCAAGTAACAATGAACAGTAGTAGACTTCTATTCAAAGCATCCTGTTGCAATACTCTGGGAGATGAATTTCTGTTCTCAGCACAAATTAAAGACTTTTGAAATGTTGCTATCGAACCATTCCTGTCATCCATTCCAAAAATTAGCTTACCTCTCAGTACACATCCTGTCTCATCACTTTTTCCAGATACTAGCAACAATGAACTGTTCTAGTCCTTAAAATAGTTGATGACACAGGAGCAGCAACAAGTCACTAGATATAGCTGCCACATGTATTATGGATTCCACCAGCCCAATATTTTATTTAACATAACAGGCCCAGTAGTGACTTCCACCCCGCTTGCATGACTCTATACTGCTCTTCCACACCCGAAGTTATGTAGCAGAACACACACAGCCACTCCAGCTTATCATGTTTCATGGCAAGTTCCAACACATTTTGTGAGGTGGAGTGGAAAAGTTGAGATATAACACATCATTTTAGGGAAAATGATGAGTTACACTCTCTGTCCTAATGTATGAAATATGATTAAGATATTTCATTAAAAAAATACTTAAGTTTCAGACAGCGAATTGTGGGAGAAATAGTGTATTAATATTTGCAGGTAATACGGGGTACATGGGCGCAGCATATCTGCAAGATGAGATGACAAGTTCAGTGTCTCCACCTGGTGTGGGCCATTAGTTCTTAGAAGTCAAACTTTGAGATGTGTTGCGACCATGAAAGAATGGTGCTCACAATAGCGATAGAGACGATATATGGACAAAAACAAACATGTTTTTAAACTGTCATTCTGATATTATTTCTCAATCTGACATTTTTCTTTGTCAAAATGTATTTTTGTTGTGCAGTTTAATGAGACAAGACATCTATAACTCAAACAATTGTAATATGATTGTGTTAAACATATCTTAGGGGAGCTATCTTCAATGTATAAAGCAGCTTTAATTTTCTTGGTCGCAGATTCCATCTCTCTTTCACCTTCTAGCACTTAAGACACTGCAAAGGAAATGAAGTCCACTAAGAAGGACAGAAGCACATTTATTTGGATCTGATCAGCAGGTCCAAATCACAATTCCTTCACATCATAGGCGACCATAAAAACTATAATATCTACCATTTACTGATCAATTCAATAGGTGGATAAACAACACCTCAAAGTTAATAAGATTTATTTTTCTGCTGCCACCAACTGTCATCTTGTAATTTCAAAATGGCTCTGAGCACTATGGGATTTAACTTCTGAGGTCATCAGTCCCCTAGAATTTAGAACTACTTAAACCTAACCAACCTAAGGACATCACACACATCCATGCCCGAGGCAGGATTTGAACCTGCGACCATAGCGGTCGCGTGGTTCCACACTGTAGCGCCTAGAACCGCTCGACCAGCCATCTTGTAATTTCACCTAGGATTGTTTTCTTTAATTAAACTACATGGTGTACATAAAAGTCCGGGAACACTTTCAATTATTTATAGCATTAGAACCAAACATTGTACACATATCATACACATGTTACTTTGAAGAGAAACCCAGACTTCTTTTTTCTTTTTTTTTTTCATGTATATGGCTACAGCATAGTTTGGTAATTTTGCTGATAGTCAGTGCTAGTCGCAAACATGGCCAGTTCAGGTGCAGAGCGAGCTTTCTGTCTATCAGAGTTCGATGAAAACAGGTGGGCTACAGCTGTTCAAAGATCTTTAGAACCAAGTACAGTAATAAGCTACCAACAAGGAAGGCCATTTACCACTGGCACAACAAATTCCACCCCATTTTCATCATGAAGTTCGTGGGTACCTGAGCATGGAGCTGCCGCATCAATGGATCGGCTGTGCTACAGAAGGGAACAGCTATTTTATGAAATGGTCTCCCCGATCACCAGATCTCACTCCGTGTGACATTTTCCTGTAGGGACACATCTGGTTTATGTACCGCCTCTACCATGTGATGTAGCAAAGCACCGGGAGAGAATACGAGAAGTGACTGCCACAGTTGACGATGTCGTGCTGGGACAGGTATGGCAAGAATTTGATTACAATATTGACTTCTGCCGGGTCACTCATGGTTCGCATATAAAATGTTTGTAAAAAGAAAACTTTCATAACTGAAAGTGTTCCCATACATTATGTACACCATGTACTATTATTTGGTATCTGTCTTGTAAACTGTTTATTTGTGTTACTGTTTCAAACAACAGTCTCTTATTATTGTGCTTATTTGTTCATTTAATATTGTTTTAAGTTATTTTTACAATTTGTTAATTAAATTTAACTGAACTTGATTACCTTGCTGTTGTCGTCATACAATCGAAGGGATCACCCTTTGTTGTTTATTGTAAATGATTTATTATTTGTTCATTAGGTCACAGAAGCATCAGGTTTCCCAGTTGTCTTTTTATACTTGTTAGTTAAGTCATTTTGCATTATGTTACTAAAAAATCAAAGATTTCATGTTATGTTTTTGTTTCATTGTTGGCACGCAATTTTCCTGTCGATGTCAATACATAATTTTTCAAACATTTATCAGACAATGGAAAATCTAGGATGGAATGTAACAATATCATGAAAGGAACGTTGCTACTCGCCATATGCTGTCGTGGATAGGCACAACAGAAAGACTGTCACAAATAAGCTTTCGGCCAACATGGCCTTTACACTTACACTTACACTTACACACTCTCTCTCTCTCTCTCTCTCTCTCTCTCTCTCTCTCTCTCTCTCTCTCTCTCTCTCTCACACACACACACACACACACACACACACACACACACACACACACACACACACACACACACAGTCTCTGGCAACTGATTTTGAAAATTTTAGATTGTTCAATAAGTACTTTATTTTAAGATAACTCTAAACAAACCCATTTGTATTTTGTGGTAGTGTGTTGCAATGAGTTTTTTCTAGTTAAATAATGTTATTGTTGAATCTGAAATTTTACTCTGAAGAAGCATGTAACAAGGATGAGGAACCACTACACATATTTTGTATTTTTGTTTTTTTATTATTCATTACATTTCACAAATATTTTGCTTCAAAGTACAACAAAATGACAAATTTTATGATTATACACGAGAAGATCTCTTTGTGCTTGCCAGCACCACTATGTTTTTATCCCCTAGGTACACAAAGTTCTTTAGTTTTAAATGTTCATACTTAATGTGTTGCTCATTCCACAGTGTGTTTACTACTAAGTAAGTGATTACTGACCATCCTTGTAAAAGCTAGCATCCAGTCATGTAAATTGTTTTATGGATAAGATAGATGACTCCACACCTATGTATGACATGTTAATCCAAATCTTGATTAAGAGTGATGTATAAATTGGAATGGACAGTTACAGAAAGTAGTCAGCTCACAACCTGTGACTTCCATGTATTTTTTATAGTCCATAATAGCACTTATAACCTCAAAATTAAGTAAAAATTGGTGCATGACTGTACACCACACCCATTAACAATTTGATAAACCTGCAATACGATGCACAAGGCAAATAAAAATCATGGATTAAGAAGATCCTTATATTTTCCTTTTACTGGTTTCAGTGGTCTATGAGCAAAGAGGCCAACATACACATTTATGATAAACTCAAATAAAATGTTAGAGTACTTGCTAATGACCTAAGCAGATAGTCTAGAGACAGCATTTGATGCTAAGTGTATATTGATACAAATATTTGCTACAAGTTACTAAAGATTGCAGACCTGAACCAGAATCACATTTTGTAAACAGTGCATTTCAAATTCAGGCATTTGTTGGAAATGAATGGATAGGTCTTTGTAGTAAGCTGACATTTTGAATCAATCCTAAGGCCCTTCTTATACGGTACAATTGGAGAAGATCTGTCCATACCAGACAGGTACCTGGAATGAACTCCTAGTCCAGACCAATGTTTTCACTTGTTTGAGAAAAGTTTCATATTACCCTTTTAATTATAAACTGTACACCTAAATCAAATCTTGCAATGTAGTTCACTATGCACCAAGGATGAATAATACCGCCAAACTTTACAAGGATTAACAACTACGTCATTGTTCAATACCATATGTACAAATGGCCTAGCAGTACTTGTAGAATGTTGAAAATAATTCACAAATAAAGAAGGTGTAGTAGCAAAATATGTAACAACCTTCTCTTCTGAGCAATACTAGTGACATTAATGTCTGGCCACTATGCAGAAATACAGAAATTATTTTTTCTAAATCACAAAATAAAGCTGTATAAAAAAGCACTTACCTCATTGGCAGTATTTAAATACTCAAGCCACATAGTTTCACCAAACTTCTTTACAGAACTGTGTAATTCAGAAGAACCATGCAGACCTCTTGAGTCATTGTATAAAATACTGTTACTTATAACACTTTTGTATAAACTTGCAGCATAGCCATAGTTACTGCATTTAGACTGTTGTGAAGAAAGTGATGTTGATGGGGAAGCAGATGCTACAGAAGACTTGAGTCTTGCATTGTAGTGTGTATCTTGTTGGCTCACCTTCAAGTTTTCCTTAGTGGAAACCATTTTGGCTTTTTCAAGGTGGCAATCGTTCATCAGGAGAAGGTACTGAACTGAATGAATAAGCATACAGTGCATTGTGTGATACAAGATTTACTTCGTGTTACACAGCCAGTATTAAATAAATTGTAATAAATTACATACCAGCATTCCTTTCTAATGCTGAAAATATAATTAATCACAAAACAATGCCCTGAGCAAGAGTGAAGTTTACACGTTTTACTGGCTCATTTTCATTAATGTTTTACACGGGACCCCGGGTTTGATTCCCGGTGGGTAGGGGATTTTTCTCTTCCCGGGGACTGGGTGTTTGTGGTATCGGTATCATTATCATCATCATCATCATCATCATCATCATTTGTGTCAGTGGCTACAATGGACTGTGTAAAAAACTGGACTGTGTAAAAATTGGGACTTTGTACGGGCACTGATGACCGCGCAGTTGAACGCCCAACAAACCAAACATCATCATCATTAATCTTTTACAGAATCAAAGTAGTACTCAATTTGTTAACATGCATTCTCTTGCAGTGCATAATTCTCAGAATATCAGAGCAGAATTTATCTCAAAAGAAAAAACCACAAAAAGTGAAAATTTCAATAAATGTTTTAAGAATTGTCTACTAGAAAAATAGGGATAATTCAGAACAACTGATATGAATAATAAACTAATTTCATGGATACATAGAAAATGTACTAAACGAGATTTGGAGCCTTAAAAATCACTACTTAATTAAAGAACTGTTGCGCACAAATCATCTGCACTAACAATTGTGAAAACTGCAACCCCGAGAAAGTCACATGTGCTTGCATTTTCTACCACCAATTATGTACGCTATTATACACAAATGATTACAATCACAGCACTGAATATTATCTCTGGCTTTGTGTATTGTGAAGACCCTGCACACTGAAATTAGAAAATACAAGTGCTGCGGAACACAATCAAGGAGACACTGGACTTGTTATGGGGACTCTCTCTCCATACAGTTTCTATGAGAGTCTACAAATAGTCTACAGTGTTCAATCAAGTATCCATGACAAACAAGTTGCTAACCAAAACATATCCAGGACACATTTTCCGGTTAACGTGTCATGTGAAAGTGCAGTAAAGTACACTGTGTATATGACATTATTCAAAGAGGTTTTTTGCATTCCTTGTCACATGTGGCTGGGCATAATCCTACTGAAGTATGCTGGGTGGTGTTGTCAGGAGGAAAAGATGTATGTGGGACTCAAAAATATATTGATGCAGGAGTAGCTGTTCACATTTTCAAAACATTTACAATATAAGTCAATATTTCATATTGTATTGAAGGACCGTCAAATCATTGAACTCTGTGTTGGTCTGCTACATCACTCCACAACAAAATCAGCTGGACATGGATGGTTCAATATGAAAGATGATAAGATTTCTCAAAGATGTATAAATAACCCACACAAATTCAATTCCACATCTAGATAGACGGGATGTTCAAATCTTTTAAATGCTACTCGTAGATGAAGGTAAATGTGCAACGGCACTCTGACATTCAGTTTCAAGACAGAGGAATAGATAGGTACATGGGCAGCAACTGAAGTCTGAAGTACACGAACACTTTTATGTTTAACACTAACATTCCCAGCTACAATTTGTACTGTATCAGAATGTTTTAGCAAGTATCCTGGTTGACTACGAAGAATCAACTGAGCAAAAGATGATCACAATATGTGAAATAGGCACAAATAATGTGTAATGCGAAATTACAGACTCTCTGCACTGCTCTGTTTTGGCACAGACATTGGCAGTGAACACACAGCACCTATCAGCTGGGCGCACATGTTATGCCGCCTCCAGTTGAAGTTGTCACAGACTGCCTGGAACACACGCCTTACCGAAAACACAAGTTTCATCATTACGCCAAATGAATTAGTTTTTACTGTACCACTGATTGTCTGTACAGCCTTTTTAAGTCTGAAGTGTTCTAATGACTGCTGTCTGTTACCACATAGCCTATTTGAGCGGCTGTTAATAAGAAGTAATGCACTTTAAGCTATAGAAGAGTTGAAATGAGAGTTCATTTTAAGTCATTTTGTGGCTCAGAGTAGAGATTTCTATCTTCCACTTAGTGTTCCCTGCAAGATGGAACAAAGATGGCCTGAAAGATCCAGACCACTAGAATGAATCATCAAGACAATAATTCATCAAGAAGAGACGCATGAGGTAACAGACAACAATCTAAAATGGTGTTCAAGGAATACTCAAGCTATGTAATGCATACCCACAGCTTTTACCACAGCCATTTCTCAAATTTTACACTGTACTTGGTAACCATGAGGGGAGATGAAACTGTTATACTGGAAAGATTCCAAGTTTCGCAAGAAAGTATACCAATTTTCAAGAAATATTGAGAAGATAACATTTGTTGCCTGTGGCAACTGAGAATTAACAAAGTTACATTACTTGACGCATTACACTGGCTAAATATTTTGACAATTAATTAAGGATACTGAGGAAATATTATTGAAAAGTTCACAATAACATCATTCGTGAACAAAATACTTCAATAGAGGGTAGAAAACTGGCAGCCACGAATAACAACAGCACGGATGCATTACAGATATGCAACACAGATATAACACAACTATGATTTAGAAGAAAATTTGGTGGGTGTGACAGAGAAGACAGCCTGACTTATTTACAGCTGATGAACAAAACATCTACCATCTCAGCACATCCGTTGACTATGAGACTACATGTCGAACATGCCCAGTGCAATATTCATTACACCCATAGCCACCGAGCAGATGTTGGCACTGTGGTTGCTAGTTATCGCCAACACATCCGACACAACATAACTTCTCACCTTAATCCTGTGAGAAGTGACCAATTATTTCTCCTATTTGTTGTGTTGCACATGATTACACATCTTTGACTGAGATAACAGGAGGAATGTCATAAATTACAGGAGTAATAATAAAAAAGAATAAGTACAAAATTTCAAAAAGTTACTAGATGATAACAGTGAACTATTAGAAGACAAGACCCTTAAAAACTGGGAGACAAAATTAAATCTGACTTTGTGTCTAAATTGTCAAAACAAAATAACAGAATAATTACTTAGAATATAAAGTTAACGTACTAGAGGAGAACTTACCATCATGAGGGCACAATATTGCTCGTTATGAGTTTTGTCATTATTTCACAGATGGAAATACACATTTTCATACAGTATAAACTGATATTTCAAACATGAAAGAGCATGTAGAGTCTTGCAACATGAAACAGTCGAGTCCTCAGTCTACCTTAACCAGCTTAGAGGAAAGATTCCAAATGTTTGTTGAATGAGAGGTGTAATCCGCTAGATCAAAACCACTTTTGTGGAAAGCAGTACTGATCACAAAAATGAATCTGAAAAGATTTGGGATGTGTTAAAGGAAACTAAATGAGCTCTAGAAATTAGAAAATTTCATCAAAGTCTGGCAGTACTGAAAGAATTTTTTGAAGATTTACAGCTAGGAAATAGTATGAATTTGTGAAAACATATTTCCCAAATTTAAACCGCAAACTGGGGGTGACGGTCGGAGGAGGGGAGTTTGTTCAACTAATGTATTTCTTAGGTGTATTCTGATGTTCACTACCCAATGAGGGGGATGACTTGAAAAAGGTAGACTTCACACTAGATTACTTAGTGGGAAATTCAGCAGAAGGGGTAACATCCATTCAGAGGACTAAGTCGTGGAATGATTTTCAGGAGAGTATTAAATCTAAGTACTGGTCTCCAAGCACTCAAGAGAAATTGACACTAAAATTATTAGACCCAAAACAATACAACAATTCTTGGGGCATGAACAAAAAGGTTTACTGAATGGCACCTTACGGGGTCATTCCATACCAAGCGGTCTAGAAAAAAAATAATTGGTTGCTCGAACATCTCAAAAATTTGATATTTACTGTGTCAGTTCCCTAATGTTCAGTCGCTCAAAAAAAATTTAATTTCTTTTGATTTTTTATCAGTTGGAAACTGTGGCCATTTTTGTTTCACACTGTAAGTGGCTTTTTGCATTAACATGCGTTATAGGATTTTTTAAATTATTTTGTAATGAGTTTCCCCAGACCTTTCAAACAAGAAGCATTTAATTCAGCACACACTGGACTATAAATTAAAACTGTGATCACTTAGCATAATGTGTCCCTTAATTTTTAATATCTCAAAGCTACTGGTCACAAATGAAAACCCTCAATTTTTTAACAGTATTCCTCTAAAGGAGGAATTTCTCAGCCTTAATATTTTTTTGCTATTACATTTCACATTACTGTTACTTTTTATAGAGTATCAGTGGTGAGAAGCTTACACATAAAACATACACTATTAAAAAAAAGGAGTTTGAATTTTTTCATTCTTTGGCCAGCAATATCTTTGTTACGGGACCAGATAAAAATCTGTAAATTACACACTTGATAGATCTTCATGATATCAAACTTCAGTACAAATTTCAACTTTGAGATTGAATGGAAACTTACGGAATGGGGAAAAAATTGAACATGAAGAGTCAAAAATATGTTTCTTAAGATCTGCAATATCAGAACTAATGGAATAAAATAGATCAATTAAATAATTTACACACAAGAAAAACACATAAAATTAAAATAAATGATTACTTGTTGAATCAATCCTCTGCAGACAGTTTCACCGAATCCTCTGCAGACAGTTTCACCAGGCTAGGTGACAGCATCTGAAAGTCTGTACAAGCTCACAGATGAGCCTGTACAAGTCTGTGCATTGTCTTCCCCTTTGACCATCATCTGTTTACTCAACTTAGTTAACAATGAGCTCTTAAAGTGTGGCATTTACCAGTGGAGTCTCAGTGTTCTGTTGGTGTTCTTATTAATGAAGCTTGGCATAAAGGTGTGTATGGATTGTTTCCTAAAGACATTACATTAATTGAAGATTATAGTGATGAAGAAAAAGTGTTGCTTTACTTACGAATTGGCTCAGAGGTTAACTCAACCTGCAAGTACCATGAAATTAAATACTTACATAAATCACCTTTTTGACCACTCTTGCTTGGACCCTTTTAAGAATCATAACAAAAGGTCTGAGAAAAATAACATCTGATAATTATATTTTTTAAAAATCTGTTTTATCAATATAATACCAGGGAAGTCATTATGTCCAACATGTTATTCTAAGATATTTGTTATTAACAAAGAAAGGGACAGTGATGGTCTAGATAAAGAATTTTGTGACTTATCAGAAACTATCAAAAAGGATCGAGATTGTGAAATCCTATATGTATTGCCTGCTAGTAAAATTAGAAAACTATGTGAAGAAAAAAGACCTTTCTTTTTGAATGTAAAAACTGAGAATGTGGCAATTACTGTCACAAAGAATTTGGAAATTTGATTTCAAAAGAAATATTGCACTAAACCAGATTGAAGTTCTAAGAATTCTCTGATCAAATATGATGATTTGACAGGAAAGCTAAAAACTAAGTGTTGTATTTCAGACAAAGAGGATAAAGTTAAGATTATCAGTTCACTACAAAATTCCTCGAGTCGAGCAAAAGTTAGTAATGAATTTAATGTGTCAAAATAATTGGTTAAATTAACACAGCAGTTAATAAAAGAACACAGAATTTTACCTGCATTACAAAATAAAAATGCATCTAATTCCATAGATAAAAACAAGACTGAAAACGTTATTACATTTTATGAATGAAGCAACAACAACTGTTTGATGGATGGCAAAAAAGGTTGTTTCTGTGAAAGAAAATTTTACTAAGGTTCAGATATTAAAAAAGGTTGATATTGTGTAATTTAAATTAACTATTCACTGAACTCAAAAAAGAACATCCTGACATTAAAATTGGAAGGTCGAAATATTGAGTTGAGATCAAAATGGTGTATTGTTGGAGGGGCATCTGGCACCCATTGTTGGGAACATTCATATTTTACTCTTTGATGCGTTATATGTATGGTAGTTTATGTTTTCTCCTTGATCTTCGTTATGTACAATGTTGAATAAATGGTCTCTAAAAATGTATGACCTGGCAATATGGTGTATTACATATTTGATTAAAAGGTCAACTTTATAATCTCACACAGGACTAATTAGAATCAATATATAATAGGTTATGGGCCCAAGAGAGATTAGTGAACTTTCCATACCAAAGGAATAAACTGATAAATCAAGGTTCATAATTTTCGCGCGTGTTCAATGTGTTGCTATCGTATTTTTTGCTTAGAAACTTTCAAGATTTAGTTGTTTAACTGTCTGAACGTATTCAAGATGGCTTTGGGTGGACAATCACTGTTTAATTTTGAAAAGTTGACCAGCATGACAAACTATAACGACTGGAAATTCACGTTGGAAATGTACCTGAAACATGAGGGACTATGGGAAACAATTGCTGGCACTGAGGAAGATGACAAAATGTACAGAAATTATTATCAAAATTATGTTTATCTGTAAATTCATCCGTGTACCCAAAACTTCGTGGAGCAACGACTGCTAAAGAAGCATGGCAAAATTTACAATTTGCATTTGAAAATAAGAGTTTATCTAGTTATATTGGGCTATTACAATGCTCAATGAATGTACGATTAGCTTCTGAGAAAAATATGGAGGCGTTGTTGTTGTTGTTTTGGGGGAAGCGACCAAACTGCGAGGTCATCGGTCTCATCGGATTAGGTAAGGATGGGGAAGGAAGTCGGCCGTGCCCTTTCAAAGGAACCATCCCGGCATTTGCCTGGAGCGATTTAGGGAAATCACGGAAAACCTAAATCAGGATGGCCGGACGCGTATGGAGACGTATTTGTCAAAAATTATGTCACTTTCTCAACAAATTCGAATCATTGGTAAGAAAATGGACGATGATTTCGTAGCTGCAATTATGCCAAGTGTACTCCCAGCAGATTTCCAACCCTTGATTATGGCAATTGAGAATTCGGGTGTCAAGATTACTAGTGATTTAGTAAGTCAGCGATTAATTCAAGAATCGACGAAACGTCAAATTGCACCCACAAATGAGACCACTGATTTGGCGCTCGTAGCTAGTAAGCAGGACAGTAAACACCAGAAGACGAATATTCAACGTGATGTTCGAAATATCAAGCCTTTTCAGTGTTATTGTCAGAAACCTGGTCACAAGGCGAATGGTTGTAGAACAAAGAAGAAACCAAATAAATTTTCAAATTCTGCGAATGCAGTGAGTACTGAAAACGAAACTGTGTTAATGGCTCTAACTGCGTCTTCGCATCATAGTGATGGCTGGTATGTGGATTCGGGTGCTCACGACACATGACGAATCAAAGAGACTCGTTCAACACTTTCCAATCGACCACAGCTGCTACAGTGACAGTAGCAGATAATAGCAATCTTCAGGCTATTGGAGAAGGCGATGTTCATCTTCGAGTTACTTGTGACGACAAGAATAAACAGATAACTGCTAATGATGTTGCGTATGTTCCAAGCCTTGCATACAACCTACTGTCAGTTAGTCAGATGACACGACGTGTATTGTGTGTATTGTTTGACAATGCGCAGTGCGTTGTATACAATATAAGTGATGTAATTATTTCTGGAACACCAGTAGCAACAGCAACTCAAATAAATGGTATTTATCGATTAGATGAAGTGCATCATTACGCAAATGTTGTAGAAACTGGCAGTTATGAATTGTGGCATGGAAGACTGGGACATTTGAATCGTGTAAGCATGCATTTATTAATAAAAAAATAATGGCTGATGGACTGAACTGGTCTAACGTCAATTTAGATCCGTGTATTCCCCGCATAAAAGGTAACAACCTTTTCCTAAAACATCAGGTAGAAGAGTAAAAGATCTACTTGCCATTGTGCAGTCTTATGTTTGTGAACCAATGAGCATGGCTTAGTGGGGAGAATCACGATATCTTCTCACTTTTACGGATGATCTGTCAAGAAAATATTTTGGTTATATGTTAAAATCAACAACAGTGACACATTCATCGAATTCAAAACACGAGTAGAAAATGAAACTGGTCGAAAAATCAGAATACTTCGAACAGACAATGGAAAAGAGTTCGTCAATCGGTGCATGAAGTTATTTTTAAAGACAAATGGAATTCAACATGAAACAACAACTCCTTTCACCAAAGAACAGAATGGTGTTGCAGAACGCTTAAATCGGACAATCATTGAAAAAGCAAGATCAATGTTAACAGATGCAGGTCTAAGTAGACAATTTTGGGCTGAACCTGTAAACATAGCAATTTATTTGAAGAATCGATCTCCAACAAAAGCTGCTAAGAATGTCACTCCTGAGGAATTATGGAGTGGTGTCGTCGGATAAATCTGAGTCATTTACGAATCTTTGGATGTCGAGCATTTGGAGCATTTGTACATATACCAAAAGAAAAAAGGACGAAATTAGAAGACAAATCTAAAGAACTTATCTCTGTTGGATATTGCGAAGATTCTAAAGCATATCGTCTGATTGATCCAAATTCACCAAAGACAATTGTGAAAGCCCGTGATGTGCAATTCGTGCAACTCAAAGTGCACTTGTGGAAACAGTAATCCAAACAGTAACCCAATTGACGATAATCGTATAGACAGTCATCAACTAAAATCACTGAGGGGCAACTGAACTGACACAACCTGCTGAAGTTGACAGAAATGCAGTTTATCTTGAATTAACACAAAGTGACACTGAGAAAACAGTAAATAGCAACGGACATAGTCGCACGGAAGTTTCATAGCCAGAAATGCGACCTGAAATTAGAAAATCACCACGTGAAAGAAAACCAAATACTAAATATTTTAATTATGATTTTGCGTGTCTTCCTTGTATTTCTGAACCAAATTCGTATGAAGAAGCAATGAATTGTGGTGACTGTGAAAAATGGAAGGAAGCCTTAGATAATGAATATAAATCTTTACTTGAAAATGAAACATGGATTTTGACTGATTTACCACCAGGCAGGAAGGAAATTAATTCGAAATGGGTGTCCAAGGTGAAAGAAACGTCAAATGGCGAAATTGAACGTTATAAGGCTCGTTTTGTAGCGAAAGGTTATTCCCAAATACAAGGAATAGACTTTGATGAAACGTTCTCGCCTGTTGTTCGTCATTCTTCACTTCACATCCTGTTAGCTTTATCAGCTGAATTTGATCTTGACATTGAACATATGGATGTTCAAACTGCGTCCCTATATGGTGATCTCGATGAAGTTCACATTCGTCAACCTGAAGGCTACGTGAAGAAGGGGGAGGAGATGAAGGTTTGCAAGCTGAAGAAGGCAATTTATGGTCTAAAACAGGCGTCACACGTTTGGAATATGAAATTAGATGTGACATTACATAAAATGAACCTAAAGGAGTCAGAATATGATTCTTGCATTTACTTCAGAATTGAGAAACAAAATATACTCATTATAGCTGTTTATGTAAACGACTTGATCATTTTCTCTAATAGAAATAATAGGTGGAAGAAAGACTTGAAGAAAGGACTAATGTATCAGTTTAAGATGAGAGATCTTGGTGAACTTAGTTGGTGTCTTGGCATGAGAATAAAATGCAACAGGAAACACGGGACGATTAGTATTGATCAAAGCAAATACGCAGCAAACATACTCAAGAAGTTTGGTATGGAACATTGTAATCCGGTTGCATATCCATTTGAAGCCGGCTCAAAGCTGCAAAAATGTGAAACTAAATTGACAGATGAGGAAAACCTTGTGTTACATCGCATTCCTTATCAACAAGCCGTAGTATCACTACTGTATTTAGATCAAAGCACAAGACTGGACATTGCGTATGCTGAGGGGGTTGTAAGTAGATTCAATTCTAATTATCGGAAAATCCACTGGGAAGCGGTCAAACGAATTATGCGATACATTAAAGGCACAGTCAATGTAGGAATAACTTTCCAAAAAAGTGGAACAACTGAAACTGAAAGTTTCTGTGATGCTGATAATGCATCAGATCTCCATCAGCGGCTATCAACGACTGGCTATATCTTCAAGTTAGCTGGGCCAGCAGTTTCCTGGACTTCAAAACGACAACAAACTGTCACTCTATCAACTACAGAAGCTGAGTGTATGGTTCTATCAGCAGCAGTGCAAGAATTGGTATACCTCCAAGGATTGCTTCGTGAATTGTGTGTTTCGCATAGTGAAAAACCAGTAAGTGTATGCTGTGACAATAGAGGTGCCATTGCACTGAGTCACAATGGTGTGCATCGAGCTCGAACAAAACACATGGACGTGAGGCACCACTATATTCATCATTTAATTAAAACAGGAAAATTCAGTGTGAAACCTGTAAGTACCGATAAGCAGAAAGCTGATTTTTTGACAAAGGCACTGCCTAAAGGTAAATTTTCAGAGTTCATGAATTGACATCTCGAGAACTTGTGGGGGTGTTGGGAACACTCAGTTTTACTCTTTGATGTGTTATATGTATGGTAGTTTACGTTTTCTCCTTGATCTTCGTTATGTACATCGTTGAATCAATGGTCTCTAAAAATGTGTGTTCCTGGCAATATGGTGTATTGCGTATTTGATTAAAAGGTCAACTTTATGATCTCACAGAGGACTAATTAGAGTCAATATCTAATACCCATAATGTTTGAATTTGTTTGTATCATCAGAATGCAAAGTTCATGATGGATGGCGCAAATCTTAAAGATTTGACTATAAAGACTTTTTGGAAGTTCTCGTTTGCAATATTAATTGTTACAATTGTATGATCATGGGAAAATGTCAAGACTGTCCAGGCAAACAAGCTTTCCTTGACGTGTGTGAAGCATCAGAAGATGATTTGATGCCTGAAAATATACAATACAAACAATGGGTGATAAAGACAGAATGGAAATGGTGACAATTGCAAAACCAAACAAAGAGTTTTTTGGAGTGTTAACCAGCAAATCTTGAAAACCTGAATTACACTATTTTATTGCCAAAGTTCAGGACAAATTTCTGATAGACAAAGAGCAAGCCTTGGCAGCTGAGTGCTTAGTTCTTGCCGACTTTTCAAAAAACAATTCCTTTATTGATCAAGATGAAGTACAAGAGTACAACTGGATAAACGAAGAACCCACACTTCATCCATTTGTGTTCTATTATAAAGATCAACATAAAATCACAGTTTTTTTGTGTCGTAAGTGACTACCCTGAGCACAATGCTACAGCAGTGCATGCTTTTCAACTGCAATTAACAAACTAGATAAAACAGGACAGAACTTCCATAAACAAACTGATCTACTTCTCTGATGCTGCAAGTCAATATAAAAACAAAACAAAAGAATTATTAACATCTCCTTTACAGGAGAAGGACATGGATTTGATGCAGAATGGCACATTTTTGCATTATGCTTCAGGAAAAATGCATGTGATTGAGTCGGGGGTGCAACAAAACAAGCTGTCACAAAATCTAGTCTTCAGTAGACCTAAGAGAACCAGATCTTGACACCTCAAGAAATGTTTAAATTATGTAAAGCAATGTGAGGAAATACAAGAACTCTACACCAATATCTTGGAGGAAAGATTCAAAACTTGTCAGAAGATTAAAGGCATCTGATCTTTTCATTGTTTCATACCTCAGTCAAACAACTTGCTGAAGTGTAAGATCACATCAACATTCCCTGATAGTGAACTTCCCCAGTGTGGAAAAGATGTACCACTGACACTTAAACAAAGGACACAGTGGCATGGTTTTATGGTGAACAATGATGGATTGGTGAAGTTGTTAATACTTATTGTAAAAACCAATATGTGCATGTTTCATTTTACACCTACCAGGACAAAGGATCTTGTTTAAAAAAGTTGAAAAGGATCTTGCCTGGGCACCTGTTAAAATGTACTGAAGAACATGTCTCCCCTGGAATTTACAACTGCGACTGGCCGAACTTTTAACCTAATGCCCAAACTGAGTGAGGAAACTTATCTGTTGTTCAATGAACAATGTAGTAAAAACAAATAAGGTGAGAACAAGATCAATGCAATTAGCTGGCTCATTTTTTTAAAAAAGTGATCATAGATATGCTTAAATTATGTAACTGATATACTTTATCTATTAGTCCAGATACTGCCGACAATAAGAAAAGCCTTTCCAACTCATACTGGTAATTTTTTTAGTAGCTTCCCATTGAATCTCAAGGTTGAAATTTATACTGAAGTTCGACATCATAAAGGTCTATTGAGTGTGTAATTTTCAGATTTTTAAATGGTCCCCCAACAAAGATACTGCTGGCCAGAGAATGAACAAATTCAATATTTATTTATTTATTTTAAAGTGAACTTTTTTAAGTGTAAACTCCTCACAACTGACACTCCATAAAAAGTAACTACACTATGTAGTGTAGCACCAAAAATATTAAGACCAACAAATTACTCCTTCTTTGGAGAGATATTGTTCAAAAATTTATTTTTTTAATTTGCAACCACTAAATCTGACCCATTAAAAATATATTAAGAAATGCATTTAGTTAGATGATCATGGTTTTAATTTATAGTCCAGTGTATGTTGAATTACATGCTTATTTGAAAGGTCTGGGGCAACTGCTTATTGTATAATTTTTTAAAAAACATGATGCTTCTAAATGCAAAAGAATGGTTGCAGCCCGAAACAAAATGAATGCTGTTTTTACATGATAACGAATAAAAAAATTTAGAGTCCACCAAACATGAGGGAATTCACCCACTGAATATCAGTTTCTTCTGAGATGGTCAAGCTACCAACGCTGGACCACTTGATATGGACTGACCCAAGAATTAATATCTTTAAGTACAGTGAAAGATTTTTTCCCAATACTACCATTAACTGGCGTATATATTATCAGAGTGAAAGGTACAAAGAGCAAATTAATTAAAAGGGAAACAAGAGCAACTATCAAAATTGGACCATTTACATTTACATGAATTTTATTAGTGGACTTAATATAAATATTCAGGTGTTTTATGGAGTAGATTGGTTGAAGAAGTACAAAGTGATTTTAGATTTCCATGCATCATCAATGAAGTGCAACGTGGACAATCACCATGATGGAATACAATTTACATCACCACCTTAGTAAGTACTAAATATGTGAGGCTAAATCACATCCGTTTAGTAAATAATACAAAAGTAGTGGAGAAAGAAAATGTTAATCAGCTACAATAAACATCACTTACATTCATAAAAATTGTATACGAGTCTGATTTATTAACTAATATGTAAAAGGAAGCATTGTACCATGTTTTATGTACCCATGAGAAAATGTTTCCAACAAACTATGGGTCATAGGCAATAATATATGTAATTTTAAAATTAAGAATAAAGGACTATTTTTCTGCAAATCCTAACCAGTACTGATACGTTTAAAACCTTAAGCACAAGAAGATATTAATAAGATGACAGATAATGATATAGAATGTAGCATAAGTGCCTTCAACAATCCTTTACTGATAGTACGAAAGGTTACAGGCAGGGTTCACCTCATGCTACATGCATGTACTTTCCATAGACATATAGAGACTGAGGGAGATATATCAGTGTACATCAATGAAATATTAGTACATTTTGAGGAAGCAAAGTACTTTAGTTTGATGGATTTGGCAATTGGCAGATGAGATTAAATGACAATTCAAAACCATACTCAGTTTTTTTACATGATGGAATAAACTTTCAGTTTAAAGTATTACCATTTGGGCTAAATATATTTGTTTCAGTATTTATACAAGCCTTAGGTCAAGCTCTTAGCAGACAGTTACTGCAAAATCTTTCAATCTATGTCGATCTTTCAGCCGGTCGGTGATGACAGAATCGAGGAACATGCCCCGCAATCTTTTTTAAATGATTTTACAGAAGCTATTTGCTAAAAAAATTATTTTTGCTTTACTTACAGCTTTATATGTCAGGTTCATTATGAGGTGCCCAACATTTCATTACTGGTCATAATTGTTGTGATATTTACGTGGAAGTAAGACACAGCACGAAATTCGAAAAAGTTTGCAATGAAAAATTGGTGTCGCTATGACTTTGTGATCAGTGCATGTTACATAATATGTTGCTGTGTATTGAAATTTAGCTAACATATTGAATTTTTCTTTAAACTTGGTGGAGGTCTGTAATTGTCACCAATCTCGAGAAAATTGATCTGACGTAGCATACTCATTTGTGGTCACACAGTGCCAGCAATAAAACTAAGGTGATATATCCAGAACATTCGTCATATTTCATAAATGGTTTGAGATATCAAAATGAGAGTTTGACAAACGACAGCACACAAACAGGAGAGTATTTTGCCATACGGTTATTATGTAATTCTTCATTATCTACCATATTGTTCCACTAACTACAGACATTTCCAGTGAAGGAATGTTATTTTTAAGAGCCATCAACAGCTGGTGAAGCAAGAAATGCTATGGGCTTTGGAACAACATAAATGAACTCATTACATGTTTATTTCATACCGTGGATGTGATTTTTCATAAAATGCTCACCTTAGTTTTCCCCAGTTCCTCTCTTGATAAATTTAATGAACCACTGTGTAAGGATTCTCTCTCAACTGCGTCTGCACAACACGTTAGTGAGGTTAGACTGTATAAATTTCAGTGAGTTTTGGCAAAAGAAGCACATTTTAACACGGCAACAAGAGAAATGTGTAGGTTTTCCTCAAAATTCCCCATTCATGACACTTCTCTGAAAGTTACAAATGGTTAACAAATCTTTCTTCCCAGGCAAACAGTGGCTTATTATGTTTCTGTTGTAGAATTCTATGACACCATACACAATTGTTCACTTAAGACACATTTAGGTCTTGGCTTGGGATTCTCTAAGATACCATATTTGTTTTGCTTTTCTCTCTAAATAATTAGAGGATCCAAATTTATTTTCAATCCTTCGAAAGCTCCAACTTTTCAGAAGATGTGTCAGCATCTGCATCTTCTCACTGTCTATGGTGCTGGTACTGAATTTCTCTTTCAATTGCTTTATCATTTCAGATTCAATATTTGTTTCATAATCTGCATTTTTTTCCACACGAGGTATGTATTTACTTCTCAATAACTCAGAACTTGCTCAAGGTTTTTCTGCACATATCTTTCTTTTCCTGTCTGTTCTTTTTCACTGGGGATTTGCCAAGAGATACCTAACTATCATTTAATGCATCTAAAGCAACTTTTGGGGCTGCAGATGTGTGACTCATCTGAGCAGAAATACAGGTTTGTGGTTTCCACATGTTTCAATGTAGCTGAGTCAGCCACACACTTTTGTCCCTGAGTTAATTTTTTTCTGCATTTACCACATATTTTGTAGTCTGTCATTATGCCACCAATCATCTGCATTTGCACTTTAAATACATTTTTCTTACATCTGCTGTGTCCATCTTCCCTGAATGGGTTACAGCAATACATGATGATCTCAAACTCCATCTTCCAGGTAGATTTGTATAATTTCAAGACACAAGACCTTTTGCAGCAACTATCTGTGTACATGTTGCAGGCACACTACCATCCAATATTTGTTAGGTTGTTAATGGCCTGCCTACATTGTTACCTTCCAGTGCATTGTTAGACCACCACCTTTTTAACAATAAACGTGTTTTTCAGTGCTTTGTGTCATATTGTCAGAGTCTGAGTACAATTTATTTTGCATTAACAGCACATTCCTGTACATATTAATTTATATCTCCTAATCCCATTATCACCCTAACTTGACTTTTTACTGTTGTACAGTGTAACATGAAGAAGAAAATATATTATTTCATCAGTTTCAAAGGTGGCATGTTTTTCGATACTCAAGGTCAAAGTTCAAGGTCACTGACCTTACTTGTGTACATTCAACAATGACAATCTTGCATATCATTGAAAAACTTGTTTCAAGACCTTTCCAAAATTACCTCGTTCACTGTTGTGTCTTTATTAGAATGGAAATTTCAGCCGTTTTTGTCAGCAGTACTTGTCGAATTATCTGCACATTTTTTGAGCTTCAAGTGGCCATTACTCCTGTCCTACTTGTGCTAAAATTCTGTAATTTGTTATTTTTCACTCTCTAGTCATGTGCAACGGACACACCAAATTTCATGAATATCGAAATGGGTCAGGTTGAAAATTGTACTTTTCTGTGTTCATCAAACATGGAATGACTCGTTTTTATCTTTTTTTCCTTTTAATCCTTTTCTTTTCATGTTTTGTACGAAGCAGAAAACTATCACTATAATCACGATACTAAGGGATTATAATAGGAGAGCAGGTTATATAATAACCATTTTGATTTTTCCAGCATAATTATTTATAGTTTACTTGTCAGGTTGCCTACTAGATTCAAAAACCATCATGACAATGTATCTAATTGACTGCCATTTCATATGAGACGCTATTTCTCAATAATGATGTGCCTCGCTACTTAGTTTTCATCACTGGCACCACAGCACGTACACAATGCATTAGGGGCTGTATTGATGTGCCTGGTACATATGTCACACCATATTTCGATCTACGTGACATTGCTGTCCCCAAAAACAGTATCAATTTTATACATGAGATATCTCATCTGCCTTTTTTCAATTACTCTTTAAGTAACATGGGGTCAAATTTCTGACACTACTCTGTTTGTTTTAGTGTAACTCAAACCATGTGTACAAAATAAGATTCATTCTGTATAGAATGTGAACATTTCAGAAGTAATTTTCTGTTAATCAGGAATGTAACAAAACAAATCTGTAAGCATGCAAAACTCTGAAACTTTTAACATGGGATTATAAAAGAAATAAGTTATTTTGAAATAACAAATGAATGGAGAGGTGAAACAATCAGTAATAGGGTAAAAAGAACTACTACTATCAATAAGTAAGATATTATAACAGAGTATTGCACACAATGAAGTAGAGGGGTATATATGTAAAATAAGTTACAAATGTAAGACGGGACTCAAGATAAGATAAAAAATACAACATTATAACAAGGTTTATGATACATTAATAAATAACCTAGACAAAATTTATAATTTGTAGAAAATTAACTTTTTCTCGCTTGCATTGAAATTTCAAACACAAAACTTTCCAAGAAGAGACTTAACTCTCTCAAAATTTTGGGCCTGGTACTATTTTCATATTAACCACAACAGAGCAGAAAGTAAAAAAGAAGTCCATAAATGGAAAAAAAATTGTTAAGATTTGAGTGTGATGCTATGTCATCACTAAAAGCAAGCACATTATAAGTGCTATCTTATGTCAATTTCGCCTCAACTTTCCAAAGCATCTAAAGGCTCAAGAGTTATACTCTAATACAGAATGGGCAATGCTGAATATATAAAATTGTACTTAGGAAACTCGGGCAATAGCCTCAGACCACAGGGCACCTACTTCTGCATTTGATCACTTGGGCCTTAGAATCAAAAAAGTTTCTATAACTTCTTACACAGTGACAATAAACTGCAGAACTCTGGGATCACGATCTAGATTAGTGGAGTTGCAAGAGGAGTTAATTAGGACCAAATAAGATGTAAAAAGGTTATCAGAAGCGTTGAAAAAATCCAGACCAAATGGAATTAAAATCAGGCCATATGTTTTATTACAGATGAAAACAGTGGGAGTAAATACAAGTGTAGCCTTTGTAGTAAATAAGAAAATTGAAAATACTACAGGTATTAAAGGAAACTCAAATATTATATTAAAACTGGTTTTAAAAATAAACAAGAGATATACTGTGGCAATCGCTTGAACCTATGGACCAACACTCAAATTCTGTTGAGGTACAACACCTCTACAAATATTTACAGTTATTTCAAGCAGAATAACCTCCTCCAAACCAACAAGCACGAATTCTGAAAACCTCCAACAGACAACACCCACCCTACAATTTTTGTATTTATTTATTTGTTTTACTCCACGTACCATCCTCAAAGACAAAGATTGAGGGAATAAGGTAGATGGCATATTTCCTAATTTATAAAAACAATTCAGCTTAATACCGCGCCAATGTGTTTATTAACAAATGTATGGTGATATGGGTATCAAACAACATAGGTTTCCTTGGTTGATGTTTTCTCGGTAAACAGGGTACAGCATGTTTTATCTTAGACTGAGACTCTTCAGCAGAATTACTTCCTGGTGTACACCACAACAGTATTTCTTATCCACTGTGTCATGACACATTGGTGTATCGCAAATAAATGTCAGGCACGTCACGAAATTTTTATGTTCCTGCTCAAGAGTAATAAGTTTCTTTTATTGTGTGCCTTATATTTCTGTCGAAAAGTTCCTATATAACAATGTTGCACAATGAATTTGTAAAATTTGCATTTCATATTCACCCATAATTAAAAAATTGTACTGTAGGTACTTTTAAGTGTTTGCTTTTTTGCATCTAGTAAAAAAATCAAACATATGGGTGTCATCAAAGTTTATAACAATCAACATATATAAATTCCTGGGTGTAAAAACTTGTAAGTATATGAAATTGAATGACCACAAAGGCTCAGTTGAAGGTAAACCAATTGGCAGATTTCAGTCCATTGACAGAATACTGGGAAAGTGCAAGCAATCTGCAGAGGAGACCACTTACAAGACAGTCATGCATAACATCTTAGAACATTGCTTAGTTCTGCGTGGGACTCATGCCACATAGGATAAAAAGGGAAAACTGAACATACAAATTAAGAAAGGCAGTGGCACAAATGGGCACACTTTTGTGTGACCCACAGGACAGCACCTCAGAAACGTTGAGACACCTGAAGTGGCAGACTCCAGAAGGCAGCTGCAATTTATCTCATTAAATCCTCTTTAACAAATTTCCAGAAACACTGTTACATGAAGACTCCAAAGATACTTTCAACTCCCTACTTTTCACTTCCATAGGACCCATGAACATAAAATCAGACTAATTACAGCATGCACCAAGCCATTTAAACAGTCACTTTCATACTCAGTGCATGTGAGATGAAATAAATGATCCAGCAGACAACAAGGCAGAGCATTTGCACAAACTAAGGCACATAAAGGTGAAACTCATCAACATGCAAAAAGCAGAAACAGAAGAAATCGAAACAAGAAGCCAACAGATGCAGACGACGAATGAAGTGTTGGCCACAATGCACCATATCAGCAGGATAATTGCAAAAACAAGACAAAAAAGAAATTAAGGAACTCCAAATAGAACTACAACAGCAACATCAGAAATCCTGGAGCAGGTACATAAATACCTCAGCCAACTGTTTGAGACAGAGGAATAGAGCAACGTCACAACAGATGTCCTCATATACATCTTGCATGTCATTCTGACGGACAAAGACAAATTAAACCTGGAAAGAAGTATGGAAAAAGATGATGTTCATACCACCATTAAATCCAGCACAGCTAGAAAATCAACAGGATGGATGGGATTCTCACTGAATTCTACCATACATACTGGGATATCGTCAGGTGGTCAAAAAATACCAGAAAACTTCAAAATGTAACACACTATCTTAATTCTGAAGAAAGCAGCATTGTGAAAAATAGAGGATTACAGACCTATCACACTGACTACAATATAGCAGCACAATGCATGGCAGACAAATTAAAAGTGCTGATGAAGAAAATGATACACCCTCACCAGACATGCGCCGTGCCCAGAAGGGCCACCTATGAGGCTTTAGCCGAATATAGAGAAGTCATAGGCATTACAGCAGTAAACAAATCCGACGCTACGATTGTGCTGGTGGACTTTGATATGGCCTTCACTAGAGTGAACCACGGTTATCCTTACAAGATTCTAGAAAAACTATGCCTGAATAATAATGAATATACTTAAGAGCACCACCTCCAGGCCATAAATAAACAGCCGTAACACAAAACTAATGGAAGTTCAGAGGTCGGTGAGACAAGGTTGCCCACTCTCAGGGGCATTATTTGCCATGGCCCTGGATCCACTTCAGCGGAAGACCAACACCATCACCGGAATCAAGTTGCCCGGCACTATAGCAAAATGTAAAGCTTACACTGACAACATAGGATCCTTCATAGAGACAAGACAGACTTTCCAAGAATACAATAAGCCCTCCAAACTTTTGAAGAAGCGGCAGGGTAAAAAATAAATCCACACAAAACGGCACTCGTATGAATCGGAAACCAGAAACTTAACAAAGGGAGCACATGGTACTTGAGACACACAAATGCCAGTGAAAACGTCAGCCCAATACTGGCAATCAGCTCTACACAAAATAAGGGAAAGTGCAAGATCAAACGGAAACAGACTGATGAACTTATTCCAGAATGCAAGTCTCATCAGCGAACAACTACTCTCAAAAGTGTGGTTTCTGGCTGTCAAACTTCCTACTGCTACCTACTGGCACTTCCAAGATCAGCGAAACTGTAATGTCCATCTTCTATGCCAAGGCAGAATTCTTCACTACGTGAAAGCGAGGCGACACAGAACTGTCTGATATTGCAGTCAATATTTGTTGATAATGTCCGCTCTTGGCACTTATGTGAGTCTATATTTGGGGTTACAAAATCAAGTCTCTTTAGCAAGCAAGCTTAGATTCAAATTATTACTATCAGCTAGCTGCACTGTTCAGTGGTTGCCACCAAAGTTACTCATTAACAGATACTAGGTGGTCAATTCACATTTCAAAATGAATTGATATCTTTAATTGGCATAGCACATGTATAATGAATTCCTTCAAAAGACACAGGCTTCAGTTAACACAGCATGATGTTTTGCCCGTTGAAAATTATTCCCTTTAATATTAATGTGGAATACATCATCATCATCATCATCATCATCATCGTTATTCTTATTGTCCAGGGATAATCCATCATAGTTCAATTCTTGTGATGTTTGGTTCAAAAGTGTAGGACACTACAGTTTTTCCTTAACTCAGTTTCTATTAACAGTGTTTCTTTGATATGATTCAGTAGTATGAATGCCCACACTTGTTTCTGTCGCATGATGCAGAACAAAAGTGACCAACTGAGCTGTATACAAAATAACAATTTCAGAGCCTACCCTCCGAATAAATTTCTGTGGTCAATCACTGTCTCGTCTGCCCTTTGTCCTTTAACTGTTGTTGTTGAGTACTCTTTTCATGTTCTGCCGCTCACCAGGTACTGTTGATGAGTTTGAGCACAGCTTGTGGGTTTTCCTTGAGTGCTATTGATGAGTTAACTCAAGCCATCCTGCTGTCCCCTGACCACTAATGACAAGTATAATTGTGCAGCTTTGCAGGCAGCTGTGTACTGTTCATGAATTTTAGTGCACAATAGATCTTTGAACCATTTTTTAGCAGTTTCTCACAGTTCTGGCTGCTAAGTTGGTAGTAGTACTGTGTCTACTATGATCTTATTTCACTGCATTCAATTTTACTTCATCTTACTGTTCATCAAGATTAGAATAAAAATGTTTGGGATTACAGAAATGTCAGATACCACCCCGTATGCCTTGTCCAATAACGTCACCAATATGGCAGACAGAACCATTCACAACGTCTCCAGTATGGCGCCTATGACATTATGTAAACACGATTACAAACACAAAAATATACAAAAAAAGAACACACACATCTTAATGTATAAATATAATCAAAGTAACAGGACGAGCGTGGGAAATTGAAGGTTTTTGGGTGGGGACAAACTAAATACAAACACCTACAAACACACACCACGATCCCAAACCAAACACGACAATGACACAAAAGCAATCAAAATTTCCCCAATTCCACTACACTCACAATATTCACAGGTATGTGTCACTTCCTTTCACCTACATAGCTCAACAGCAATTGCCATTACCACAAAAGAAAAACTGACAGCTCAAAAAATAACAACACTGCAACTACCCATACCATCAAAAATTGGAATCTGACACTTCACTTGACCTATATAGGTCAATCGCAGCTCACGATACCAAAACACGTAGCTACGACACCTCATTGGAATTGGTAACTTCCCTTGACCTATATACACCAGCAGCAGCTCACGATACCAAAATACCTACGAAGACAAATTGGATCCGGACACTTCCCTTGACCTCCTACATTGGTCAACAGCAGCACAAGACACCAAAACACAGCTACGATGACAAATTAGAATCGGACACTTGGTCTTGACAAACGTAACTCAAATAAACTGGCGATACCAAAAAAATTGAAACAGAGTGCTTCCCCTAAGATACATAAATCAACCACAAGTGCCGATACTAAAACACCAGTAACCAACACATGCAGTAAATAACACCGACCCAACAACACACAAATACCCCACCAATCATCATCATAATATGCGAACAATAGACAAAAAAAATGGCTACTTACCACATAAAAGTTCCAGCGTTACATACTAGGTCAGCCCACCACCGACAAACACACATCCAAAACAACCCCCCCCCCCTCCCCCGCGCAACCTTCACCCAATTAAACTTAGAAAACATATCCATACCTAACAAAAGAAGCCACAAATTAAATTAAATGACTTACCACATGACAAACAGCAAACGACACCACAATAACAGAAACACAACACAAACTTCACTCTTAACTCACTGAAACCAATTTCTGTTGTTCTATAAGAGTCACGACCAATAAATGCACACTTGAAGCAGCGATACCCAAATGAACCCAATACACCACATAATACGCGGACCATACACACACCACTTGAGGACACCACCAACCGCAACAAGGCGACATCTACAAACACAACACACTCAAACTAAAGTCCGTGTTGTCATGACGTCACACACCACAACATCCTTACGTCACAGGTCAAAACTAATACGTGGGATTGGATGCCTCCATTGATCCAAATATTTATATTTTCAACCCTTCTATTGAGGAAGAAATTGTGAAGATTCGGCATGACAGTGGGGATGAATTATTCAATGTTGATATAAGTGGTAACTCCTTCACAGATTCTGACAGTGAGAGTCTTGAAGTCATGTACCTCAATAAGTGTAACACACAGTCTTGTGTCAACAAGATGTAATTGATAGTCTGTCTGAGGAAGAAAGGGTGGTGACAAATTTCACTAGAAGAACAATCATTTTAGTCCACATAATCACACATTTGAAGACTTGTCCTGAGGATACAGCAGTCAGCCATGGAATGATCCAAGCACTCTGTCACTCTTCATGTTACTTTTGAGAGAAGCTACTGTACTGACTAATACGCAAACAGGAGGTCTGAAGTCCCTTCATGCCTGTTTTACATGTGTGAAGTGCACAGAAGTGAAAGTACTGCATACACTCCATCAGACAGACAAAAATTATAAATGATCATCTGTTTGTGGTATTGAAATATTCATAAATTAATGAAGATACTTCATACACCTGTATTTCATTGCTTTGCATATTTTATTGCACAATTGGCATAAAACAGACCATTTTCTTTAATTTCATGAACTGATGGATTTAAAGTTTCCTTGAGGTGTATGAGTCTGAGCTTTATCTTTGATAATGATAGAAGCGGAAGAAATTAATTAAAATTTGTATTACAGCCATGACTTGAAACTTTTTTTTTAAAAACTTTATTCAATTGACTGTATACATATAAATAGAGCACATTAATAAGAAATGACACATTATATTTAATTTCAGATTTTCTTTTTAAAAATTTCTCCATTATTTCATTTTTGGGAAATACGGAAGCGTCCGATCCCGCCCGTCTGCTTTGACCCATGACGTCACAAATATGGCGGAAACAAAAACAAACACACACACTTTCAACACGAAGCCTAATGACACTAACGGGACAAACACGGGAAATGGGGTGTTTTGGGTGGGGGGGCAAACTAAATATAAACAAATTTAGACGCCTTGCGTAGCTACAACGTGTAAGTGAAGACAGCCATGCATGAATACCCACCCACCTCCCCAGGGGTCGTAACCCCTGCAACCCATAGAAGATAAAGATGCTTCAGTAGCTGATTAGTGTTTTTTGTCTTTTTTAAAAAAAAGATCTCACGGGATAGAACGAACAGATCAGAAAGATAAATATAATAAACTAAAACAGAAATTGGAGGAAACAGATAGTTAAAATAAGTAATAAGCGTTTTTAAATTAAAAAAAAAAAATCTCACGAGATAGAACAAACAGATCAGAAAAGTAAACAAAATAAGACAAAAAACAGAATTGGAGACAGCCACATTCAAACCAAACTCCGCGCCGTCATGACGTCACACCCTTACGTCACGGGTCAAAGCCGACGCGTGGGATCGGACGCTTCTGTTGACTATCTCTTCAGTGTTTGGAGTTCATTTTGTTTTTACACTTAGGATATTTTTCCACGTGTGTGTTTCTGTAATGCTTTCAGTCTTTTTGTGCAGTTTTTGAGTTAGGTTTTTTGACTACTTTCCTCATTGATGATTAATGTCAGCAAATAAACAGTTTTATGTTGGTTCAGTGACACAAAGTTGTAACCTCCCCCCCCCCCCCCCCCTCACGCCCAAGCACATCTAGTACTGCAGAGCCTGTCCCCAGGTACCCCATCCCCACCGCACCTCAAGGTGGCACTCTGGAGTTTGTTGACTGTGGCCAACAAAGCTTCAAGCTGCGTTTGGACTGTGGCTAACTCCTCCTGCATTTGCACACAACAGACAGTCCCTATCCATCTAGCTAATATGCGATTTACTATAAGAAACTTAAGGAAACCTACTGCCACCCAAGGTAAACAACTACACTCTAGTTGGCAGAAAGGGCACTCAACAATGAAAAACAATAAAAATCTATGGTAGAAGCTAGATCTGGTGCTTATTTTGCTGCTAGGGGCTATCAGGTAAATACTACAGGAAAAAACACGCGAAAATGACCTAATAAAACTATAAAAACGGCTACATTCACTGTATAGAGTCTAAATGACACAAATAAACCTAAATACTGAGTATTGTACACTGACAGATGCAGGTACAAAACGAAACCATTAGCTAACAGTAAGAGTTCAGAATGTAAAGCACAAATACGAACTCTACTTTATAGGAACCGATGGGCTTACAGTACACGATCACTAATGTCCACAACAGCTAAGGAATTTAAGCACACGGCGAGGTGACTATTGGCTTTCTGCTACCTAAACTGTACGTACGAACTTACCACGTATTTTACGTTTGCTGAACTGTTAACGGTCGCAGGTTGCGCTGGTCAAACGTATGCAAGTGAGCTTAGAATTCACTGTCAGTATGACTTTTCCCAATAAAACGTGTAAAAACTGCTACCTTCAATGTAACAAAGCTAAATGACACTAATAAACGTGAATACTGAGTATTCAACACTAACTTAAACTGATTAACCTTCGTATTTATAATGTAAACAAACGTTTACGTACAGGCGAAAAATGACATAATAAAATGTATAAAAACTGGTATCTTGAATATATCGAGTCTAAATGACACTAATAAACTTAAATACTGATTACTGTGCACTGACTTAATTGATAATGCCGCGCATTTAACAATGTAATTTAAGAATGTAAACCAACGTTTGCGTACACGCGAAACTGTCCTTAACAGAAACTTGGCTTTTCCTATTCAGACGCAAATAAAAACTAAAACCTTCAATTTATCAAGTCTATCTGAAACTAATGCACGTAAAAAGGAAATACAGAAGCGTCCGATCTTAACCGTCGGCTTTGACCCATGACGTCACAAATATCGCGGAAACGACTATAAACAATTCCAATATGGCGGATATAAAAACATCGCATACGTATTGTAAACACTGAAATACACAAGTTTCACAAAAAGCCTAATGACTGTAACGGGACAAGCGTGGGAAATTAGGGGTTTTTGGGTGCGGAGAAACTAAATATACAGAAATGTAGCCACCGACCGCCATTCAAAACCACGCAAAACAACGAAATAAATCAACATCACAAAACTGACCAAATACCAAAAAACACATTCCTATCCATAATCGGACACTTCCCTTAACCTATATAGCTCAACAGAACCTACCGATCACATCCCCCAATAGAAAACTAAGAAACGAAAGCTTCCCTTACACCTACATACATCGGCACTTATGCAGTTTAGCAGGTACGGAAAAAATTTTTCATTTTTTTTCAAAATTTGATCATCATGTGTCGTTATGCGGTGGGGGGAGTCTGCAGTGCCCCCCCATCCCCCCACAGGCTTCATTAGTGTCAAATCAATATTTTCGAATCATAGGCGGCCGCTGCCGCGGCCGCATTCCAAAAAAAAAACTCCCAACCTAACCTCAAGTGGGCTACGCTACAGATCAATATGTTCATCAAATTGCTTCATATTACGTATACATGTTCATTAGTGTCAAATCAATATTTTCGAATCATAGGCGGCCGCTGCCGCGGGCCCCATTCCAAAAAAAAACTCCCAACCTAACCTCGTATTCAGGGCTACGCTACAGATCAATGTGTAGGTCCCTTACATCACGGGTCAAAGCCGGCGTGTGAGATCGGATGTTTCCAACCTATACCCAATACACAAAACATACATAAATAACCAAAAAAAAAAACGGAACTTACCTCAAAAAAGTTCCAGCTCCACAAACTAGATTGGCCACCACAATCACACACAAATGCACACACGCACGCACGCACACACACACACACACACACACACACACACACACACACACATACAAAAACACACACACACACACCAACGAAAAAATACTGAACTAAAATAAAAACCCAACCCACCCAAACGTCAACCCCCTCCCCCACAACTCCAAAATACAACACACAAACACTATACAACAAAATAAACCACCCACCCACCTACCCAGCCCACCCTAACTAACCACTTTCGGTCTATACATTTTACCCACAGCCCTTAAAAAAACCCGAAGAATGCAATAGCCCTCTGGGACACTCTTCCGCCAACAGTACTCATCTAAATGAGACTGAAGGTTGGAAGAGCGCCTCTTCCCCCTCCCAAGAACTGACTTAACCGCTCCCCACATCCCCTCAATTGTGTTAGTGCAAGCCCCAGTATCATAATTCTTAAACTCTAGACTGTGGTTCACTACTAAATGATTAAATCCCCTCTCACCCAACCCCCTATATGAAGAAAACGCATCTGAAACTACTGTGGACCCCGGCTCTACATACTCCTCAATTAACCCCACTAATTCAGGCTTCGACCTCCCCTCCACAACCCTAAAAACACATTCAGTACCCCCACCCCCCTGAACAACAGCCCCCCACACCCAAAGACCAGCCACAGACTTCCCCCTCCCATACTTCCTTTTACCAAACTGCGACTCATCCACCTCCACAAGCACCCCATGCCCACCCAACTTACCCCTGTACTTAATAAATTCGGAACACACCTCACGACAAAAGGAATACCAGTCTAAAACAGTCCTCTCACTCACACCAGTCTCAAACGCGCAAAAACTCTGCCCGCAACTATAACAAAAATAATACGTAATAAGCACAATCTCACGCATGGCCAATCTAGACTCCTCGAACCAGGTACCACGCCTTACAGAACGCCATACGCCATCTTTCCGGCAACACCACATGTATCCGTCCCTGGTCCGAGAGTCCGGAACTTTAACCAGTTTCATAGGTTCACGGCACACACCGCACTTCACGACCTCGGCAATTAAGCCAAATAGCTGAAGAAATTTAATCAGCTCTAAAGCTGTCTCCCCCATCATCGCCCTCAACCGAACACTGTTAAGGCGGTCTTTCATATCCATTCCTGAACAAAAAACCACAACCAAATACACTCAATAACAAACTCACCCGACGTACAGCAATGAGCATTAAATTAACCATTAACTCACTAATAGAAATTCCGCTTCAAATCCAACACCTGAGCAACAGAAAACTGACCCCACCACACGAAACAAACGAAACAAACGAAAACCATGAACACACCACCAGAGAGCACGACAAACAAAAACAAGACATCTACAAACACGCCACAATCGCAAATCAAACTCCGCGCCGTAATGACGTCACACACCACAACACGCTTACGTCACGGGTCAAAGCCGACGGGTAAGATCGGACGCTTCTGTTGACCCCTACAGATCAATATGTTCATCAAATTGCTTCATATTACGTATACATGTTCATTAGTGTCAAATCAATATTTTCGAATCATAGGCGGCCGCTGCCGCGGCCGCATTCCAAAAAAAAACTCCCAACCTAACCTCGTATTCAGGGCTACGCTACAGATCAATGTGTAGGTCCCTTACATCACGGGTCAAAGCCGGCGTGTGAGATCGGATGTTTCCAACCTATACCCAATACACAAAACATACATAAATAACCAAAAAAAAAAAAACGGAACTTACCTCAAAAAAGTTCCAGCTCCACAAACTAGATTGGCCACCACAATCACACACAAATGCACACACGCACGCACGCACGCACACACACACACACACACACACACACACACACACACATACAAAAACACACACACACACACCAACGAAAAAATACTGAACTAAAATAAAAACCCAACCCACCCAAACGTCAACCCCCTCCCCCACAACTCCAAAATACAACACACAAACACTATACAACAAAATAAACCACCCACCCACCTACCCAGCCCACCCTAACTAACCACTTTCGGTCTATACATTTTACCCACAGCCCTTAAAAAAACCCGAAGAATGCAATAGCCCTCTGGGACACTCTTCCGCCAACAGTACTCATCTAAATGAGACTGAAGGTTGGAAGAGCGCCTCTTCCCCCTCCCAAGAACTGACTTAACCGCTCCCCACATCCCCTCAATTGTGTTAGTGCAAGCCCCAGTATCATAATTCTTAAACTCTAGACTGTGGTTCACTACTAAATGATTAAATCCCCTCTCACCCAACCCCCTATATGAAGAAAACGCATCTGAAACTACTGTGGACCCCGGCTCTACATACTCCTCAATTAACCCCACTAATTCAGCCTTCGACCTCCCCTCCACAACCCTAAAAACACATTCAGTACCCCCACCCCCCTGAACAACAGCCCCCCACACCCAAAGACCAGCCACAGACTTCCCCCTCCCATACTTCCTTTTACCAAACTGCGACTCATCCACCTCCACAAGCACCCCATGCCCACCCAACTTACCCCTGTACTTAATAAATTCGGAACACACCTCACGACAAAAGGAATACCAGTCTAAAACAGTCCTCTCACTCACACCAGTCTCAAACGCGCAAAAACTCTGCCCGCAACTATAACAAAAATAATACGTAATAAGCACAATCTCACGCATGGCCAATCTAGACTCCTCGAACCAGGTACCACGCCTTACAGAACGCCATACGCCATCTTTCCGGCAACACCACATGTATCCGTCCCTGGTCCGAGAGTCCGGAACTTTAACCAATTTCATAGGTTCACAGCACACACCGCACTTCACGACCTCGGCAATTAAGCCAAATAGCTGAAGAAATTTAATCAGCTCTAAAGCTGTCTCCCCCATCATCGCCCTCAACCGAACACTGTTAAGGCGGTCTTTCATATCCATTCCTGAACAAAAAACCACAACCAAATACACTCAATAACAAACTCACCCGACGTACAGCAATGAGCATTAAATTAACCATTAACTCACTAATAGAAATTCCGCTTCAAATCCAACACCTGAGCAACAGAAAACTGACCCCACCACACGAAACAAACGAAACAAACGAAAACCATGAACACACCACCAGAGAGCACGACAAACAAAAACAAGACATCTACAAACACGCCACAATCGCAAATCAAACTCCGCGCCGTAATGACGTCACACACCACAACACGCTTACGTCACGGGTCAAAGCCGACGGGTAAGATCGGACGCTTCTGTTGACCCAGGAGCAGTTCGTCATTGCAGTGATCTCCTTCATGTACTTCGTGACTAACGATAAAAGGCGGACAGTGAAATCCAAACATTCGCTATGTTAGTACGGTTATGTTGACTTACTTAGCAGTAATAATGATTGTGATGATAATTTTCTGTGATGTGATGTAGACATATAGCGGCTCTAGATTGTAGGGCTAATGTAAGCACTATTTCAAGTGCCCACAGTTTCTACATCTTTTCGTGCTTTGAGTATGTTCGCATGAAAGGAAATGCTGTAATTCTGTTGCATTTTGTTAATTTTCACTGTGCTTTGATTACTCGTGTCGCTAGTATTCGTCGAATCGTGTTAATACCAGTTTGTTGTAGTGTGTGGGTTTTAATGGAGTTCTGTATTAGAGTACTGTAACATTATTTACGAACTGGCGAAATACAAGATACAGATTAACTGTAATTTGTCTAACATAAAGCATTACATATAATCGAAACTCAATAGATCATTCATCATAGTTACAGTTAGTATGAAGTCGTTTCAGTAAATCAGTTTTGTAAGAACATACTAACCAACGTTTAATCTTGATGGTAATCAAGAATGAGAACTACCGCATTGCAGTGTGCTGTCTACGGTACAGGTATATGGTTATCTTTAATAGCAGGTACAGATTCTAAAACGATGATGCTTACTGTAAATTGAGCATACATCCGTGAAATAATACAGATGAAGGAAGTTTCGAGGTAGTGCCTATGTTGGAAATGCATATTCACTGATAAACAATCCATACATCCTGATTTTCATGATGTCCCTATCACACAGAAATTAACACAATGAACCAAGTGTAGAATGAAATATTTGGTGTTATTAAGTAATATTGCTGCAATTTATTGACTGCTTTGATTGTTTGTAACGCTGAAGTTATTTTACGATTGTTCACTCTTCATGACCTGAGAAATGTAAATGAGTTTATATCACTAAGCACACTTTTCCTCAGCCACTTTGAATCTGTTTCCTGTGTAATCACCCATTTACTTCACGCAATAGATGAGTGAAAATACTGCCTTTGAGCTATACCTCGTGTACTTTTCTTATGTGATTGCTTTTTCTTTTCAGACTGTAGAACTGAAGCCATGGACCAGGAGCCAACTATGTGGATAAAAAAAGAGGGAACGGATGAAGTACAAACTGAGTTATGCTTCATGGTAAGTGGCTTACTTGTATTTCTTAAGTGTTTCATTAATTTCTGTGTCCAGTATGATGTGTGAATACATACAATTGATGTCATACAGTTGGAAACATGAATAATTCTGTTTACTAAACTGATGAACTTTGTCTTAAATATTGCATTTTGCACAGTACATTGAAATAAGCCTCGTATTAAACCTCACATAGAACTGAGAAAGAGTTTTAATTTAATGTTTAGTAAACATGGAAAACTTTTTTAATGCACAACCCAATTATACTGATAAAGTGGTTGCCATAAAGTGGGTATATTCTGCTCTGATACACTTCTTTTAAATGACAACCTTAATGTGCAACTTAAGAATAAATATGACTATAGTGAATCTTAGCAGTGCCATTAAATTTATAAATGGTATGGCTGCAGTTAATCCATTATTGCAGTGTATTGTGGTATGAAATGAGAATTGTAATTTATTTATTGATAATGTAAAATAAATTATTTATAAATAATTTTGAAGTGACGCTCGCATGGTCACTAATCTGAGAAGTACATTTTGTTTACTTTGAATATGTGAACAATATGTAAGTGGAACTGTCAGCAGTAAAGTTAAATTTCAGACAAATATCACATGGAAGCATAAATTGTTACACAGCAGAATGAATTTGTATGTTGGCAGCAAAGTTTTGATGGAGCCATGGGGTTACACATCAAATATTGACAGGTTTGTTCATAACCACTTTCTGCATTTGCTGCACATTGTTATGCATATTGTTTGTGAAACTGCCACAATGTTAAAGTTGCTGGTGTAAATAATCTTACATATACATGTCACTTAAAATCTAATGCAGTGCAACCGTTTGTAGGGTATTCACCTATCAGCAGCAAATAACTTCACTTGGTGCCACTAGTATTTTTATCCTGCCAACCAGAATTGAGGGTACTGACACAATCTCACAAACTACTTGTGTACTGTCTGTGCTGAACAAGTCTGCTTCAACATCCATCTTAGGTGCAACTGCAGCAGTACTGTGATAGCATTACTGCAGTATTTGCATTTGAATATATATGAGTGCTTCATTATAGTTCATATAAACTTTGTGATCAGCTTGAATTCATTTGACACGCAGTATCACAACACTAATCCTAAACCATCACTTTGAGGAAATGGTAGGAAAGTAAATACACTAAATTTTATGAAATACAGTAAAAGAGTGGTTAGACCCAACATAGTTCAGTCTTTGTCTTTCACCGCTGACGTAATAATGGTTTGGCATACAGAATGATATGTATGCACAACACACGTCATGTAAATGAAAAGCAATTTGAAGAGTCATTGACCTTGGACCTAAACTGGAGAACTATTCAAAGGCTACAAGGTTAAAATGTGGTGCTAGACCCACTCCCCCCTTGAAATATTGGTTGTGGTGGGAGTCTGATTCATAGTGCATCTCAAGGCCTAGCCTATGTTCAAAGGTGGCAGTGTGGCTGTGAGCTGACCAAGCCTTGATATGTGAAAGCTAAGTAACGGATGTGGTAACAAATTGACCAGTAGCACAGCCTAATGTTTACCAAAAAATCCAAATGGTGCCTAGAATGTAACTTTTACGTACAAGAAGACTTCTCTTACATTGTGTGCTGTGTTAGTGGGACTGAACTTCCTATGACCTTAAGAGATGCCTGTAGACATTATATTAAATGAAAGCCACCTTCTTTGCCAAATTAATTAAACATTAATTTTTAATTGGTATATATTTTGGGCTTGAGCACATGTGGGAAAATAATGACACAAAATTTTTATTCGGAAATTATTGAAGCATTTTAATTAAAAGAATCTTAACATTTAACGTATTTATTCTTCATGTTTGTATATTTATTTCAAACACAGTCACCGTGGCACTGAACACCTTTCTCCCAGTGAGACACCAGGTTGTTGGTGTCGTCACTGTAGAATGCTTGATTTCGTTGGCAGACCCACAGCCTCACCTACGCTCACACTAATTCATCACTATCAAAGTTGAGTTCCTGAAGGTGTTCTTTAGGTTTTGCAAACAGTTGAAAATTCATTGGCTCAAACTGGGCCAGTATGGAGGATGATCAATAATAATGAATCAAAGGCGTCAGACTGTTGCAGGTGCAAAAAAAAAAAAAAAAAACAGTTGTGTATGGTCTGGCATTGTCATGCTGAAGGAGAGGGTGCTCCACATGTGGATGAACTATTTTAATTGGTGCTCTGTTGTCTGAGGGTTTTCTCACGTGCTGACACAGTTAAATAACACACACACACACACACACACACACACACACACACACACACACACACACACACACACACACACACACACACACGTTACACCCTGCAGTTCAGAACTGTTCATCAGGAGGGTGCTGCATACTGTGTCAGCAAAGTGGTAACATCAACAGTGTCATATGCATGACAACTGATATTAAGAACAGAATCAAAATTTTGGAGGCATTATTTTCTGGCACACCCTTGTAATAAATTGATGCATTTTACAATTGCCTCAAATGTTGCAGAATGGTTCCCTTGGCATTGCCCAGCATCCACTTGGAAGCCATAATACTAAATCCATATACACAGCAGCCAAAACATTATGATCACTGATCTACTATCAGTATAAACTCATCCAGGCAATAACATCTCACCTTGTCTTCTAGTCAGACACACGCACGTTGCATGGAGTATCAGTGAGCATCTTGTCTTGTTGTAAAATAGGAAATGCGCACATTCTGAGTTTGACCAAGAGCAGATTTTGATGGCCTGAAGGCTTGGTATGAGCATTTTGGAAGCTGCACAGCTTGCTGGGTGTTGAAGTAGTACTGTGGCAGTTGTCTTCAACACATGGCAAAACAAAGGTGAGACCATGGCCAGACATTATGGGGTTGGGCAAGTACTCCTCATCACAGACGGTAGACATCATAGGCTGGGCAGACTGCTAAAACAAGACAGGTAACAAACTGTGGTGTAACTAACATCAGACATTAATGCTGGGCAGAGTACAATTGTGTCTGAATGCACAATGCTCCAAACACTTCTAATGATGAGTCTGTGCCGCTGATGACCCACGCCGTGACATCGACAACATCTGAAATAGGTATGTAACTATTGGCACTGGATGTTGGCACAATGGCCGAGCACTGCATGGTCTGATGGATCCTGATACCTTCATCGTGCCTTTGGGAGGGTGCATTTCTGTCACCCACAAGGGAACAGCCTCTTGACTCCTGTACTGTCGGGGCCTCCATTATACTCTGGGAAACAACCACGTGGCCACCCATGGGTCCAGTGGAGCTTGTGTGAGGCAAAGCACATCCACCCCTTCTGTTGTTGTTGTGCCCTTCAGTGGCAAGACTGGATTGATGCAGCTCTCCATGCTACTCTATCCTGTGCAAGCTTCTTCATCCCTGAGTAACTACTGCAACCCACATCTTCCTGAATCTGTTTAGTGTATTCGTGTCTTGGTCTCCCTCTGATTTTCACCCTCCACCCTTCCCTCCAATACTAAATCGATGATCCCTTGATGGATCAGAACCTGTCCTACCAACCAGTCCCTTCTTCTATAGGGTGGCGCACGAAATATGTTACCATTTTGATTTTGAATATAAACTTTATTGTCAATACAATCTGAAAGGAACATATACTACAATGAAGAGCTGTCCATGGAGATTTGATCTAACTCAGTACATGCTCAGTATGTCCACCATTTCGTTTCCTAACTTCCTTCAAACGAACACTGAAGTTAGTGAGTACCCTACGGCACATGTCTTCCGTAATTTCACTGCAAGCTATAAAGAATAAGTCTTCTGAGCCCCATTAAATCACATGGACGTTTCAGGAAATTTTTTTCCTTTAGGTACCCCCAACGAAAAGAGTCACATGGATTGAGGTCTGGACTATTGGGGGGCCAATTTTGTCCGTCATTGAAGCGACCTGGCAACCTGAGTGAAATGATCTGCATGTTGAAATGCTCGTGTAAAAACTCCAACACAGTGTTTGCAGTATGTGGCCTTGCTCCATCTTGCATGTTGGAGGGCAAGGCAGTAGCAAGAAGGTGTGGAATGAATCTATTGCAAAGCATGCTCAAATAATGTTCAGTGTTCAGTTTCTTGAAAGAAAAAGGGTCCAGTAAGTCTGTGACAGGAAATTGCTGCCCACGCTGTAATCCTCGGAGCATAATGTCGTTCATGAAGCACTTGTGGGTTTTCAGTGGCCCAAAAGCGTACATTTTATTTGTTAACCACACCGTCTAAATGAAAATGCACCTCATCTGAAAACCAAACGTTGTTGAGAGTTTCTTCCCTATCCTCCACCCACTGAGCAAACAGTAGTCTCTGCTGCTTGTGTTCTTCAGTGAGCTTCTGTGCACAGGCCATCTTGTATGGGTACAAGTGGAGGTCACTTTTAAGAATGCATTGAATGGAGCGATTGGATATTTCCGGTTGCACTGCTGCCTTTCTACACAATTTCCCGGGACTTCTCTGTACAGCAACTCGTACTGCTTCAATATTCTCCGGCGAACAAACAGGCTTAGGCCGAGGTCGCTTTGGATCCAATACTGTTCCTTCCTGTACAAATTTATCGTACAATCCGTGAATGGTCTTCTTGCAAGGGACCCATCGTGTGTTAAACTGTTGTCGAAAACGCCTCTGAGTCACAACAAGGCTTTTCGTTTCATGAAAAAGTAACACAATTGCCGATCGTTGCTGTGTCATCAGTCTTCCATTGTCAGCCATTGCTGGTTACAAGTCTCCTAGTGGCAGTATCGTGAATTACATGTCATTTCGTAACTCATTTGTTTTTCCAAGCTCTGCTGGTACTGCTGTAGAGATCCCAGCAGAGTATTTAATGTGCGTCATAAATTGTAAAACAAACAATTGGTAACACATTCCGTACACGACCCTGTAGTTAAGTTGTGCCACAAATTCCTCTTCTCCCCAATTCTATTCAGTATCTCCTCGTTAGTCACATAATCTACCCATCTAATCTTCAACATTCTTCTGTAGCACCACGTTTCGAAAGCTTCTGTTCTCCTCTCGTCTAAACTATTTATCGTCCATATTTCACTTCCATACATGCATACACTCAATGTAAATACTTTCAGACTTGGGTTGTGCAGTGTTCAATATAAAATTGAGCCACATTGTGTGAGCCTTGTTGTGAAAGATAAGCACAGCCTTCAACTTGCAGTTCACCTGGTCAGCAAAGTATGCCGGTAAAAGGATTTGTGGTCACATCTTTAATTTCATTGTCAAAGCAGAACCTCGCAAATAGCTGGGAAACAGAAGCTATCAAGCATCCTCGGTGGCCTGGAAACAGAAAAAATTCATAACAAATGCTGGCTAACTACCAGGATGGTCATTTCTCTGCTCGGAATGCCATGATAACTAGTAGGTGCCTAAAAAACACACACACACACACACACACACACACACACACACACACACACATATGAGGAAGTGGACCTATATAATCCATACAAAATTAATCCATCAGCCATTCCTAACGGGTAGACTCTAAAAGCCCCTTGAGCGAATTCACCAGGATGGTCATTTCTCTGCTCGGAATGTGTCAAAAAAAAAACGAGAAAAGTCATCCATGATAACTAGTAGGTGCCTAAAACACACACACACACACACACACACACACACACACACACACACACACACACACGCGCGCGAGGAAGTGGACCTATATAATCCATACAAAGTTAATCCATCAGGCATTCCTAACGGGTAGACTATAAAAGCCCCTTGAGCGAATTCAGGTTGGGCTCAGCTCCCTTACAGCTCTCACACTCCTCCACCAAACTCTGGACAGCCTTATTCAGGGAGGACCAGGTGACATGTTGAGTGATCTTGACCCCACCAACCTCCAGTCTTGCTTATACAGGGAGGACCAGGTGATGTGTTGTCTGATCTTAACAACAGTTTTATAAATGCCTAAGAGGGTGTTATGGAAATAGTGAGCCAAAACCTAACTAAGAGCTTGATTGTCAGTCTCTAAACAAAATTCCTTGTGTTCAAAATAAAATCTGAATTTCTTAAGGGCAAACATAACCGCCAAGGCTTCCCATTCATACATAGAATATTTCATCTCCGCAGGTGAAAGTGTTCCGGTGCATTGCTATAGGGCATCAACATGCAACACCCCTGCCATTCTGTTCCTGCAGGAGGACAGCTACCAGTTTCTACTCCAGAAGAATTAGGTGTCTGTCTGCAAGAAGACGGGCTGACGGAGGAGATAGAGAAGATTCAAAGAAGAGCGGCGCGTTTCGTCACAGGGTTATTTGGTAACCGTGATAGCGTTACGGAGATGTTTAACAAACTCAAGTGGCGGACTCTGCAAGAGAGGCGCTCTGCATCGCGGTGTAGCTTGCTCGCCAGGTTTCGAGAGGGTGCGTTTCTGGATGAGGTATCGAATATATTGCTTCCCCCTACTTACACCTCCCGAGGAGATCACGAATGTAAAATTAGAGAGATTAGAGCGCGCACAGAGGCTTTCAGACAGTCGTTCTTCCCGCGAACCTATACGCGACTGGAACAGGAAAGGGAGGTAATGACAGTGGCACGTAAAGTGCCCTCCGCCACACACCGTTGGGTGGCTTGCGGAGTATAAATGTAGATGTAGATGTAGAAGAACATGACCTCAAAATTGGGTTTGTCTAATACTAGTGGGTTACTAAGCACCACCTTAATGGCTTCAGAAGATTCTGGATGACTTTCATCCCATATGAAATTTCTTAAATCGTTAAGGCACCCCACTAATTTAATAAAATTCGGCACAGACTTTCGAAAACAAATTTGTCATGCCTATGTACCGTGCCACACCTTTCTTATTTCTAGGAGCTAGAAATTTTCGCAAATCTCTAGTATGCTCCTGGTCAATTTCAATCCAATCAGTGAAACTAAAATGTCCGAAGGATGAAACCTATGTGCCAGTGTCATTTTAGATGGTTTCACACTAAGTCCCACCTCCCTCTGGTAAACCAGAACTGCCTCAAGATGTTGCAGGTGTTCAGACAGACTAGAACTGTAAACAACCATGCCATCTAGGTAATTAGACACACACTTGAATGTGAAATCACCCATAACACAATCTAGAAGGCAAGACATAATGGTAACTCCTGTTGACAAACCATAGGGCACCCTGTTAAAATTGTGGAGGCTCCAATCTGTACAGCAGGCAGTAATATACTTGGAATCCTCTGTTAACATGATCTGATAATATGAGAGATTGAGATCCAGGACAGCAAAATACTGAGCCTGACTGAACCATAAAAGAATTATGCAGATTGGGAAGTGGCACAGATTCCAAAACTACGTTCTCATTAACTGCACAATAACCCACAACAGGATGAAACACCCCACTGCTGCCCATAGGTACTGAGAATATGGTAGAAGCATAGGCTGAAGTTGAGGGCCTGATGACCCCATTGAACAACACATTATTAATCAAAGCACATATACATTTCATCTTTGATGGAGAAAACCTCTCTTGAATGTCATTTGTAAGGCAAATATTGTACTGGATTTTATCGGTGATGTCCAATCTGTTAGTTAACATCTGCGGTAACCGATCAAAAACTTCCAATACCAGCATCACCTCTACTGGATGAAGGTGACTGAGATGAAATGGCAAACATTGCGGTAACACACTATGAGTTCCTGTGGCAACCTGACAGGAGCACAATGTGAATGTTTCATCTGGGTTAAATTTAAAATAAACAACCCTGCCTTGACAAACTAGCACAAACCCACTACCACTTATAAAAACACACTGCAAAATTAAGTTAACTGAAAGATTTTTAGTTACTATCCACTTCACAGGCCAAGAAAATTTTCCAATACTCAGTTTTGCCAACCAGAGGCAACATGTGCCCAGTGAGAGCTCAACATTGGGAGGACAGATGCAAACAAGGCAATTCACAGGTATGACGGAACTTTAAATGCCACAGATAATCTAAATGAGAAACTGAACTACCAGAGTTGAGGGGGGCACACATTCATTCCTGGTTAAGTTGTACCCAAAGACAAGGCAGGGGTTCCCATACCTCGGACTTGGCACAGATCCAGCCCTTAGGCAGTAGAACACTACCGTGCCTCTTCTATTCTGTGTGATGTCGGCTGTTTGATTCTCCTTCCATGTAACCAGACATCGCCATACAAAATGCCCCTCTTTGTTACACTGGAAACACATCCTACACTTTTTCCTTATGGGTGGTCCCCTTTTAAATTGCTTGGAATTTCGATCCCCATCCTGATAATGACACTTAAACCCCCATCACTGCTGGTCTGCGAAACTCGGACTTCAATAGCGGACACCAAAGCCTCTAATTCAGTAAAAGATGTGCATTTATTAGTGAAGGTAATCCATGAACAGTCCGGTGGCTGCATTTTCTGTAATATATTATTGAGTATTTGTGTCTCTGTGACATGCAATTCCAGGGATGGAATGGTCATATGCATTCATCTATGAACCTAGGAAAAGGTTCATGAGGAAACTGCAATAGCCAAAAATGTTTATGCCTGAGTAGCCTCTTAATACGAGGTGACAATTTCAGGCCAATAATTGATTTTTACAACTCCCTTGATGTTGCACTTTCATGTAAAATTCGATTGAAAACATGGCTTAACACAGGGGGTACAGCGTCTGAACAACAACATTGTCAGTGATGGCCAAAGTGTCAGCATGAAACATTAATTTGACCATGATCCATATGATGGATGTCACCTGTCTTTAAATTCTACATTGAAAGTTCCATTATAGCTTGCAGCAGTAACATTATTTGGTACGGTAATTTCCCAAATGAATTCTCCTGAGGTCCTTAAAGGTCTCCGTAGCATTCCTACTACTTCCAGCAGTTATATGTTGGTGGGAGAATCTTGTTCACCACCTATTGCTCCTAATTTGTCTAAATCAAGGCAGCTGTCTCTGTAACTGCAGAGTTAATGTAATCTGCTCAGAATAGAGATTACGTTGTGCAATACCGCACAAGTGATTATCCCAATGGATCAATTGTGCCTGAATTTTAAGTATTTGCTTATGATGGGGCTGACTACTTTCTAAACACACTACATTCTGACACAAGATTGTCATGGCCAGAGCTCAGGCAGCTAGTGCAACATATACCTCCATGGTGCAGTTGGTACTAATCACCAAGGGGTGGTCCACAAGTTTGGCAACACTGCCCTTACATGGAAGCTGACAAACTTTTAATTCATAGATAAACTGTTGATTTTTCAGTGAGGACAAACTGGGACAGTTGTGGGACCCCATGTTCAGCAGTGGATACCTGCACACACACACACACACCTCATGGTGAATGACAGTATGACACCTTCCCCCTTTACTTCAAGGAAAATAACCATCCTCTGTTACCAACCAAACATCCAGCAGGAAAAGGGGAAATTAAGTGGAAGGACTGGATGGAATGGGGTTCACATGAGTCTCCATTGTTTATTAAAATGTTTTTATTTAAGAAAAATAACTAAAGTCAGATACATTAGCAGGATTACAAACAACACTCCGAACTTTCAAATTTAAGACATTACACACCTTAGTTTAGTGACAATTTAAATAAAGCAATAGTTAAAGACAAAAGCTGTGTCTGACACCAGTTCTTAGATTTTAGATTCAAAATTTCCATCTTCACAAACCGCAACTGAGAAAATGCTTCAACAAATGAACAAATAATTATCTGGAAACAGATGTCTCTTTAAGACAACACAGAAGCCTAACTCATCTCAAAGGTTAAAACCAAATAGCTATACTGGAAGACAGAGCAATTTATAGCTGCCTCGGGACCCCTAGAAAAAGGAAATTCTTAAAATACACCTCCAAGTGCATCTAGATAATTTAATAAAGTAAACAGGTGCACTGAGTTCTAGAGCTACCTTCAGGCAGGCAGACAGAGCAAGTCTCTTTAAATCTTGCACCAGTGAGCAGTTAAGTAATTAACAAGAGAATGAGCGTGCACAGATCAATATAACTGGCTTCAGACACAGTGAAAATTCTAAGGCATACTGTAGAAAATCCCGAAGTGATTCAGTATGTGAATGTGCATGCATAGCAGCTCAAGAACACCCTTGAGAAAAGGTCACTCCATGACAACTTTAAAATAACAAACAGTTGAACAATTAAATCTGGTAATCAGTAACTCGCCCTGAGGTGGGATAAATTTCTTTCACTCTACACCTCACAAATGGCCAGTGAACGAACACAAAAAACATTCAGTGCTCAGTAACACTTGATGGTTTTACACATTTTGCTTGTTCCAGTCTGTGAGCATCAAATGTGCCTGTTACTTACCAACAGCCTATATTTTCGCAAGTCTGGATGACATCTGAATGTGACGTGTGATTCACATAGAGATGATCAGCATGTGACCATTCTAACAGTGCTCAACAGTATGTACAATAAAGGCACTCGACCCAACAAACCCCCAAAAATCAAAATGTACAAAATTTTAGTACAAATTTCGAATAGTGATTTACGTAACTTGAGTGAAGGCAGCCCATCGGTAGCTGGCAGTGGTGAATTCCAAGAGGCTGATGTACAGAGGCAATGTTAAGAGCCACAGCTTGATAAGCATGCCCTGAGTCCAAGTCCAAAACAATCAAAGTGTGCCACAACAGTAGAAAACTGGAGCAGGCTAAGGAGCATCTAAATTCCACTGTCATTCTCACTTAATGCAACTGCACGGCCACAATAGTGGGGTAGATCAATTCGTCAGATGATTCTCATCAAAAATTCGGTCTAAGGCTAAACATGGTCACACTTAAAACAGTATTCAGGATTACCAAATCATCGAATCCACTGCTGAACATGGGGAATTGAATAGCAATAACAAGCTTGTCTAGTTGCTAGACATTACCCTAACCCCTTCCAAGGCAATGTCACAAGGTATTAAGTCATGCAACACAGCTGAAATCGGGCAGTTTTTCAGATGAGAAAGCTTGTTGCATAATGTGACTTCCACAGAGAACAACAAATAGCAAATACAGATAGCCAAGACCACACCAATGTAGTGTCTTTTGTTAACACCTGTGCCTGCAATTATTAACTTGACAGAACTTTTGAAGGGCTATTAGTCACTCCATTATGTCAATTTTGGCTGACTGGCAAATACTGTCGATGTACCCTGTGTGGCTCTATCGTGCCCCATGGCACCACGAGCTCCAAGCCAAAGAAGTGACATCACCAGCTGCAGGATGGGAATTCAAAGAGGTAGCCCGCCATGCCTCAGATAGTAATAATAATGAAATCATAATCATCATTATTTGTACTAGTATATTAGTATTATTGTAGGCAGTTAATTAATACGAAGGTCAATTAATAACATGTTGCTGTATTCTTTCTATCTTCTGCCCAGCATCTCTCTTCAAGGCATCTTCTTTGCGTACACCATTTTGCTTCATTATTTTGTCGATATGCTCTTTCTGAAAGTTAAGTTTCTATCAGTAAGATGATTTCCAATAAAAAATTATTCTTTGGCTGCTAATTATCTAACATCCTCAACAGATCCCAATATCAGTTTAATGATTTTCTTCCTATGCTATTACTGTTTCATTTGTTCTCATTCCAGCACTTCCTTTGACATTATGGGTTTTTCAGTCTTGATATGCTGGTGCTGTTCCATAAATAATCTTTCCATAACTTTGTCTTCTTTTGAGATCAAGCAACTAAACCCATAGTTCAGATCCACAGAATAGGACTGGTGTAGCCTGTAGCTTACTCTCTCTTTTTGTACTGTTAGAAACATGCTTGTCCCAACAAAAGGAATTCATGAAGTTAGAATAGTATTAAGTAATGTGCCAAGGTAGCATTCAGTGCAACAAGGTTTTGATGTAACTGTTCTAGACATTTTATGATTCTGATCATAAAAGTAGTATGAGTGATGTGGTACTTGACAGTCCAGTTTCTGCTCCCTCACACAGTTGGTGTAAACTGTATTGTAATTTGATATGAACATCATCGATTTTATGAACAAAATTTAAGTCATTGTTTCAGGTAGTAGCTGTGTTATTTTACTTGATTACACTACCATTATATGTATATGTAGATAATCAAGCTAGAAAATATGATTGAAAACAATAGCATAGGGAGAAGGCTGAAATGAAAGATCATAATGAATTTTCAAAGGCATTGTTATTAATCAGTCTTACAATTTTTTGCTGCCTCCCAGTGAACTATACCATCGTGAACTCATCACTGAGAATTTTGAACTCAAAAGAGAACACTTAACAATAACTACTATTTAGTTATAAAGTAGTGTGACGGTTGGGGTTTATCTGTGTGATACATTTTATATAATATGGGAGGACTGTGACTGTTAAAAGTACTTATTACAGTTTGTTATTTTTGCCACAGGCCCAAGTTTACCCATGCAGCATGAATGTAAAAGAAGAGTTGGAGAAGGGCGTGAATAAAAAGGTAATTTTAGAATTTATGTGACTACATGGAAGTAATCTTGCTGAGCTGTGGTGAAAATAATGAGATGGTAATCAATTGTGTGTGTATCCACTTTAGCAGTCCTGTTTTTACTTTAGGGTAAAGTTGACAGTGTTACAGTATTACAGTATGCTCCAGGTTGGAAACGAGGAAACAGGTAAAATAGAATATTTTGTTACACTTTACCCATATGGATTTAAATATTATCTTTGAGCAGGTGAAGTAGTTTAGCTTGTGTTTGTAGAATTGCTTCTTTACGTTATAAGCACAAATAAAAATTAAATGAGATAGCATTGATGAAGTCATATGAAAATTGGTACCAAGTTCCAAGACTCAGGCTATGATTTCCTGTTTTAATGAGTAGTTCCCTTAATGGTTCCGTGTATGTGAACTCCAGCATTGGATGTTTTTATTCACAATGTGATACTGCTGTGACAGTTACAGAATCATTCAAGAGAAATCTACTCAAAGTAATGCAGAAAAAGTAGGTGATCCTAACCTACTGAGTAGAGACTAAGATGTCTGTGCGTACATTGCAAGTGGTATGGACAGGCAGTCGTGTGAAGTACTTTTGAACAGTTTCCTGAAAACTGTCGTAAGGTGCTAGTTTAACAGCCCACACAAAATTGAAATAGTTGAAACACTGCAACTATAAACAGGCTTGTCCTTACAGATGGTATTAGTAGAGTGATGGGCTAGTGATCATGATGCCAGCACAGCAACAATGGTAAATGAAACTTCTTGGCAGATTAAAACTGTGTGCTGGACTGAGACTCGAACTCAGGTCCTTTGCCTTTCAAGGGCAAGTGCTCTACCATCTGAGCTACCCAAGCATGACTCACACCCCGTCCTCATAGCTTTACTACTGCAAGGTTCGCAGGAGAGCTTCTGTAAAGTTTGGAAGGTAGGAGACGAAGTATTGGCAGAAGTAAAGCTGTGAGGAGGGGGCGTGAGTGACGTTTGGGTAGCTCAGATGGTAGAGCACTTGCCCACGAAAGGCAAAGGTCCTGAGTTTGAGTCTCGGTCCAGCACACAGTTTTAATCTAACATGAAGTTTTAAATTAGCACACACTCCGCTGCAGAGTGAAAATCTCAGTCTGGATGGTAAATGAAGTTAATGAATCCTTTAAGAAGGCTAGGTGAATAGATTTGCTAGAAAGAGCAGGTAAGTAGTTGTTAGCATCCCATTTAAACAATGAGAATGTCATTTACTTCCAATATGATTTACATAGAGGAAGATGGACAAACACTAAATGGACTGTAAATCACACACTGAATAAGTATGTGGTGAGTAACTGGATTACAGACAGAAAAGACCCACTGTGGTTTCATGTCAGAATTCGGAAAACACTGAGGAAGCAGACTGTTGTTCACTCAGTTCAAAAAAGTATGCACAGTGGTGACAGGCAAGTGCTAATGGAAATTCTTCTGTCTGTAAAAAGATCTATGCGTGAAGCATACAACTACCACCATCATACATGAGCAGCAGATTTTACAGAGAACATGAGACATTTCTGGTCAAAGACTTCTATCCAGGCAGTCACTGACCAGTCTGGTGTGGCCTTGGAGGAAAGCAGATGATGATCACTAGCCCCTCTCTGTATTGAGTTTTCAAGTTTTTGCAGGAGGATCATACAAACATATTGTTCTTTCACTGTCACACAGACTCCTGTATTGGGAACATAGTAATAGGATCCCTGGAGTAGAGAAACAACTGGAAGAGTTGAAAACATAGTAGTTGCCATGTCCAAACAGAATCACAAATCATTTGTCCAGAGAGTACTCTACAGCATTGGCCTCGTACTTAGCTTGCATTTATTGCAAATCTCTCGCCTAGTGCAAAGACCCAGGCAGCTGGGAAAAAGTTCAGGTGGCTTCTGTATATATGAATGGTGAAAGAACGTACCTGCAAAATTACAGAACAATATCATAATGCTTATTTGCTCCAGAGTTCCTGAACATATCCTCAGTTCAAATATAATTGATTTCTTTGAGACAGAAAAGTTTCTTTCCACAAATCAGCATTGATTTTGTGCAATACTCATCTTGGTCCTCTGTAAAATTACGTACTGTGAACCATGGATGATGGGAAACAGGCTAGATTCCACATCCCTATATTTCCGGGAAGCATTTGAACAGTGCACCACTGCATACGTTAAATAGAGGTATGAGCATATGGAATAGGTTCCCCGATATATGAATGGCGCAAAGACCTCTCAAGTAACAGAGGCCAGTACTTTGATCTCAACAGCGACTGTTTTCTCAGAGCCAAGAGTATCATCAATAGTGCCACAGAGAATGGTGCCATATCTATATATGAAATGATCTGATGAGCAGCATTCTGTGTCTGTTTGCTAATGGCATTGTGTGTGGGGAAGGGTCATCACTGAGTGACTACGAGGATACAAAATGACTTGGACAAACTTTTTATTTGGTGTGATGAATGGCAGGTGTAGAAATATTCAAGTAAATGCAGATGAGTAGGAAAAACAGTCCCATAATGTTAGAATACAACATCAGTACTCTACAGATTGACAGTCTGGTCAATAAAATGTTTAGGTATAACATTGCAGGGGCCGGCCGGGTTGGCCGAGCGGTTCTAGGTGCTACAGTCTGGAACCGTGCGTCCGCTACAGTCGCAGGTTCTGATCCTGCCTTGGGCATGGATGTGTGTGATGTCCTTAGGTTAGTTAGGTTTAAGTAGTTCTAAGATCTAGGGGACTGATGACCTCAGAAGCTAAGTCTCATAGTGCTCAGAGCCATTTGAACCATAACATTGCAAAGTGATATGAAGTGGAACAAGCACGTAAGGATGGTAGTAGGATGGGGAATGATCAACTTTTTTTGTATTGGAAAAACTGTGGTTCATTTGTAAGGGACACTACATATAGAACACCATAGAATTGCCTAGTAGTAGTAGTAATAGTAGTAGTAGTAGTAGTTGTTGTTGTTGTTGTCGTCGTCGTGGTAATAGATGCCATCCACGATGCACCGTTTAGTGGCTTGCACAGTTTTAATGCAAACGTACATGCACAGCAGCCAGAAAGAAGATAAGCAAGCTGCAGATTCCATGTGAAATGCATTCTCAAGCTTTATAAGTTTGGAAAGCCCGTTTGTAAGGCTAATAAGTTGTTAACTGGCGTATCTGACAGAGCCAACGATCGGTCATCTGCTTGTGTCAAGAAGAGAATACATGAAAGAAAGGTAAACATAAAATTAAACTAGAGGTGAAGCTGTCATCAGCCTGGAGGTTTTGAACACTGGAGTTCATTACACACAGTCCTGCTGACTACCATTTGCTGTTACCCTCTTTCCACCTCTGAACTGATTTACCCAACTAGTTACAAAGTACCTGCCGTTCACTGATCAAGGACCTTTGGATATGTAGTGCCACAATTACCCATTGAGCCACCAAGTTCTAGAAAAAGGCAGAAGCATTTAGCAGTAAAGTCCAGAGTTATAATCCATATAATTCCATATGGAATGCACTCCAAAAGTAGATGATGAACACACCAGAGGTCACATGACCATAAAGTGTAGTTAGCAGATTCAGTTACACAAAAAACGGTGCTGAACTGACACCTCTTTGCCATCCGAATTGTTCATTTATGGGACAGTGGTTTGGACATGTATAGAAACAGGCAAAGGTCATTCCAGTTTGTAAGAAAAGTCACAGGAAATACGTGCAAAACTACAGACATCCTAGTTGGTGCGAAAATCTTCTTGGATGATTTTGTGATCCTGTATGATGGCTCTTGAAAAAAATCAATTCATTTGGAAGAATGGAAATCGATCCCATAATTACTGGTCATGTGAAACTGTTTAGTCTGCTTCTCCACAGTGCAGCCACAATGTAGTCAGCCTGTAAAATGAGACCATAGTCTGAAGCAGTATCTGTGGGAAAGATAGCAAAGTTGATGTGCCTTTCAATGACTTAGCACTTCTGCTATGCAGTTAGTCATTACTTTATGCTTTAAATTACATGAAAACAGTAAGATACATTAGATACATTGTAAACTATACAAGTACCTTCTCTTGTGATGGTGTCCAACATTCATAGCTAACCCACAAAACATATGGAATGAAAATGAATTTTTGCATAACTGCCTACTTATTTGTGGCAAAAAGTATTTTAAGTATAGTTATATGTTGGCAATATAAGAATATTATTGAGTCTGAGAATCCTACTTTCACTACCGTTTGGGGGTTACCACCAATAGCATGCGCTTTCATTTATTGCACAAATTTCATCCATAATCATTCTTGCCCTTCGTCTCCCTTCCACTCTTCTGACGCTACCATCCCAGAGGTGTGTCATCTGTCTTCAGTGTACATGCCATGGCTTGCTAAATATTTCAAGGGTTTCTGCTCAAGGTTTCAGCCAGCTTTGGTCCAAGAGTATTTTGATCATGACAACTTTCTTGGGGGGCATTACATTCAGGAACTACAACTACATCAAGAATTTACTGTTAACATGTTGATGGTAGTATGGTCTTCACTTTGTATGCAGTCTGACTAGCGTGCATTCATCAGAGGATCTCAAACAACTGCCTAGCCTAAAAAACGCTTGCTTTGTGTAGTGCACCACTGACCCATCAAGTATTCCTACAATTCTCCACCTCATAACGCATTTCCAGCAGTCTGCAGTTTGGGCAATCAGAGAAGCAATGAAACCTTTGGTTGAGACCCTCCACTCACGCCAAACCAAAGGACTTGAATCAATTCTGGGAATTCTGATACAAACTGTGTGTGCTACATGCACTCGTGTGACACAGGGGCTCTTCACCATTTGTGCTACCTCTCAATATAAACTGAAGATGGCCTCAGAACCCAAACAATGGGTGTCATTGGCATGAACATCAGCCACAACTTGTAGACAGCCACACCCTGTGTGTTTCGTAGCCACAGGCAGGACATTTTCCACGTCTCAGATGAGGCTCCATGGCAGACATATTCAGTACACATAGGATTCATTTCCAGTCCTGGATGCTATTTCCCCAGGGAGCTCCATAACGCATTTGATGTTGGAGATCCTGATTAACTAGAAAACTTCTCTCCACTTGGGCCTGTCTGGACTCTGATGAATGAACACCTGCCAGTCCACTCGCAGGGCCAATGGGTGAGGCAGCCTCCACATTTACTCTCTGCCTCAAACAGCACTAACTGTTACGACCCATTCCTCACCATTTGGTGAGGACAACTCAGCCACATTGGGTACACCACAAGGTGTTTTGACAGCAGAGCCAGTGGGGAAAATAGGTAGCACCTTAGGCATCCCATGTGATGAGCCAGATTCTCGGCCCCCACTACTACAATAGGCAGTAGCCTGAATGCTGCTGAACGTGGCAAAAAGCATCTTCAGCTGTTCGTGAACTGAGGCCAGCTCCTCCATCTGCACACAGTGTGCACACAGTATATCCATTCCAGTACTACTATTCAAGAATTAACAGTAAAACACACAGAGAAAGCAATATATTTAGCTTGCTATTGTTCTGATGTTTCACCAGTGGAGGCTAATGCATTATTTCGCTGTGTAGATTTTAATTAAAAGAATTAAGAGCTGTGCAACAGACCACGATTACACTTTAAAGTTACTAAAATATGGGATTGCACCTCTTGACTACAAAAGCATGGACGGAATGTAATCATAAAATGAGATGGGGTGAGGGAGAGAGGGAGGGAGGGAGAGAGGGTACAAGTCCATTACCTTCACTTTTCTGCCTATAATGCTTCTGAAATTAATGATCCAAACAAAGAGAAAGAAAGAGTCATGTCTAGCAAGAAGCCATATGCTTGAATATTTGTGGTACCTCAACTGCAGATTTTTCAGCACTCATTTAACTTTAGGACTCTGTATCTCAAGATGAACAAAAATGGACTTGTACCACAATTGAAATAAGCCCTTCATATGTAACTTGATTCTGAAACAACCCTGATTAAATTACGGTATTGTTAGCAGTCAAATAATGTACGGGCTTCACCTTTGTTTCAAGTAATGGTAACCTAATGCATACATGCTAATTGATTTTGAGTGCTATGGGTGTTATTTCAGGCAGAATTTGGCTGCTCAGTAATGCTGCATTCAAGAAGCAGAGATTGTTGACTAAACAAGATCATGAAAGTTAGCCCGATGTAAAATTACATATTTTTGGTTAAACATAAATGGAAGGAGTCACTGCAAAATAAATTTTTGTTCATATATAATCTCAACATGTTAAATATGCATGTGTTGTCTGTTCTTTTGGACATGTCCAAGGGGACAGACAGTATTTTGATCCTGCAGCCACAATGACTCAGGGAAAAAGGAAGTAGAGACATTAGTTGTCTGTGGGCATTAATTTACATCAATGGGGAGGGTTGAAAATTTGTGCTGGACCAGGAATTGAACCCAAGTCTCATGCGGACTGGGCATTGGCAGTGACGACTATGCCATCTGGACACAGTGGTCATCACATCTGCATGGACTACTCTAGCATGCTTCGTGCCAGACCCAAATTCTGAACTTACACACCACTGACGCAGTGCTCATGCTCATGATCTTCCTTACACATGGTGTCTCACTGGTTCCTGTAAGAGTTACTGTGGTGTGCATCTACACTGAAAGGGGTGTGCATCTACACTGAAAGGATCATTGGCTGACATCACCTTAATTATATATGTGGTGTCCATTCTTATCATATAGCCAGCGTTGTGGACATGAATGTGTAATATCGGCATTCCCTATTTGTGATCATTTCTTGGTAAAAACAATTGTCACAATATGGTATAATTTTGCTTGCTGGGATCAACCCACAACAATGGGGACAAACATTCAGCCAGTGTGATATTCCTCCTCTCACTGTGCCATTATGGTCAACACTCACTCATTGTGTAGCTTCATCACTGCATCTGAAAGGGGCAACAATGCATACTGGGAGCATTAAGTGATTGACTACTGATACCTTGTATTTTCTACTGGTTTGAATAAAATATGCTTACCTTTCAGTAGGTAATTATGCATCCCCTACTGTGTTCTGCTGGTGTCACTGCAGTTTGAGCCCCTGAGACAAGCAGTTGCTGGCCATTTAAAACAAACAAAAGACAACTCTGTAATAGACGGCACAAATCTATGCATTACAGTTTAGTAAATGTGAGACTACATCTCTGAAACTTACTCATTGCTGCTACATAGGGACCCTACCATTTTCCAGAGATCAAAAACTAATAAAAGGTCTGATCTGAGTCTTAAACTCTGCTCAAAATTAGGTGATAGTAATTCATCCACAGCTTGACTCTACAAATTAAAAGATGTTCTCTTGCCTCACTAAGAAATGTTCATTGCCTCTTCAGCCAACAGCCAAAAAGTGAGCCTAGGATGTCCTCTGAGCCCAACCAACAGATTTTGTTGTTGCACAAGAACCACAGTTCACAGCTGGCCAATAGAACTTTACACCATATCTCATATGAGACAGTGGCGGATACAGAAAAACCTCAAGGAGGGCTCACTAAAAATATCTTGAGCTACCTTTACTTCTACTGTAATAAAATCAAATCATATGGAAAGTGTAAGAAAGTTTTATTTAAACTGATTATACACATATACAAGACAATGCCATCTTTTGATATAAAAAAGTTAGAATTTGGTTCTGTACCTTAAATGATGAATTCTATGCACATATTCTTTCTGACAAATTGGTTAATTACATTGTCAGCAGGACAAGCAATGTCAGGGTGAGTGTCCAACAGAACTAAGCCATTAAGACGATCCTCCTTCATTGTTGACCTCAGCCATGTCTTTGTACACCGCAGTGTTGAAAAACTTCTTTCTACTGTAGCAACAGACAAATATTTAGTACAGCGTGTGCAAAGTAGGATAGTCAGATCTAGGACAGAGAGACAAATCTTGCATAACAAAATCACAATCATTAAGGGCATTTATGCTCGTAGTTTGTATTGAAGAGTCTGTCCCATTAGTCTCTTTTTAATCACAAAGTGTGAGTCGTCTTCAAAATACAGTAGTTCAGTTAAGCACTGGTTTAGTTTATGCACCAGATCATTACCATCATGTTCCAGTAGTTGTGATGGAAAGAGGATGTTGAATTTAAAATCATAAATATATTCTTCAGCAAAATGGTCTCTCATGCCAGTTGTAACATGGTCCAGTGTTGGAATAAAAAGTTACTTTCCAATGTGTCATAGCATCATTATTATGATCGCATTATGGTGAACGTCGAATATAATTTTGCTTTAGCCATTGCCCAATGTCCAAGATATGGTCTTGTAAGATTTTGCTGACTGGATATGTTATGCGCATGTCACTTAGTGAAAATAGATTGATAAGAAACTTCCCCCCCTCTAACCTTCTCTCCCCCACCTTCTCTCTCCCCCACCTTCTCTCCCCCCCACCTTCTCTCCCCCCCACCTTATCTCCCCGCCACCTCCTCTCCCCCCCACCTCCTCTCCCCCCCACCTCCTCTCCCCCCCACCTTCTCTCCCCCCCACCGTCTCTCCCCCCCACCTTATCTCCCCCCCACCTTCTCTCCCCCCCACCTTCTCTCCCCCCCCACCTTCTCTCCCCCCCCACCTTCTCTCTCCCCCCCCCACCTTCTCTCCCCCCCCCACCTTCTCTCCCCCCCCACCTTCTCTCCCCCCCACCTTCTCTCCCCCCCCCACCTTCACTCCCCCCCACCTTCTCTCCCCCCCACCTTCTCTCCCCCCCACCTTCTCTCCCCCCCACCTTCTCTCCCCCCCACCTTCTCTCCCCCCCACCTTCTCTCCCCCCCACCTTCTCTCCCCCCCATCTTCTCTCCCCCCCACCTTCTCTCCCCCCCACCTTCTCTCCCCCCCACCTTCTCTCCCCCCCACCTTCTCTCCCCCCCCCCACCTTCTCTCCCCCCCACCCTCTCTCCCCCCCACCCTCTCTCCCCCCACCCTCTCTCCCCCCACCCTCTCTCCCCGCCACCCTCTCTCCCCGCCACCCTCTCTCCCCGCCACCCTCTCTCCCCGCCACCCTCTCTCCCCCCCACCCTCTCTCCCCCCCACCCTCTCTCCCCCCCACCCTCTCTCCCCCCCCCACCCTCTCTCCCCCCACCCTCTCTCCCCCCCCACCCTCTCTCCCCCCCACCCTCTCTCCCCCCCACCCTCTCTCCCCCCCACCCTCTCTCCCCCCCACCCTCTCTCCCCCCCACCCTCTCTCCCCCCCACCCTCTCTCCCCCCCACCCTCTCTCCCCCCCACCCTCTCTCCCCCCCACCCTCTCTCCCCCCACCCTCTCTCCCCACCCACCCCGTCTCCCCCGCCCCAACCGACCACCCCGTCTCCCTCTCACACCCCTCTTCCCACCCCCATCTCTCTACCCTCCCAAAGGTTGTTTTGACTTTCCTGTATGCTGAGTCTGTCCTTCCGACAATCATGTCTTTTTTGATGTCTTCACATTTTTCCTGCAGCAGTTTCGTCTTAGCTTCCCTGCACTTCCTATTTATTTCATTTCTCAGCGACTTGTATTTCTGTATTCCTGGTTTTCCCGGAACGTGTTTGTACTTCCTCCTTTCATCAATCAACTGAAGTATTTCTTCTGTTACCCATGGTTTCTTCGCAGCTACCTTCTTTGTACCTATGTTTTCCTTCCCAACTTCTCTGATGGCCTTTTTTAGAGATGTTCATTCCTCTTCAACTATACTGCCTACTGCGCTATTCCTTATTGCTGTATCTATAGCGTTACAGAACTTCAAACGTATCTCGTCATTCCTTAGTACTTCTGTATCCCACTTCTTTGCGTATTGATTCTTCCTGACTAATGTCTTGAACTTCAGCCTACTCCTCATTACTACTATATTGTGATCTGAGTCTATATCTGCTCCTGGGTACGCCTTACAATCCAGTATCTGATTTCGGAATCTCTGTCTGACCACGTTGTAATCTAATTGAAATCTTCCCGTATCTCCCGGCCTTTTCCAAGTATGCCTCCTCCTCTTGCGATTCTTGAACAGGGTATTCGCTATTACTAGCCGAAACTTGTTACAGAAGTCAATTAGTCTTTCTCCTCTTTCATTCCTCGTCCCAAGCCCATGTTCTCCTGTAACCTTTTCTTCTACTCCTTCCCCTACAACTGCATTTCAGTCGCCCATGACTACCAGATTTTCGTCCCCCTTTACATACTGCATTACCCTTTCAATATCCTCATACACTTTCTCTATCTGTTCATCTTCAGCTTGCGACGTCGGCATGTATACCTGAACTATCATTGTCGGTGTTGATCTGCTGTCGATTCTGATTAGAACAACCCAGTCACTGAACTGTTCACAATAACATACCCTCTGCCCTACCTTCCTATTCATAACGAATCCTGCACCTGTTATACCATTTTCTGCTGCTGTTGATATTACCCGATACTCATCTGACCAGAAATCCTTGTCTTCCTTCCACTTCACTTCACTGACACCTACTATATCTAGACTGAGCCTTTGCATTTCCCTTTTCAGATTTTCTAGTTTCCCTACCACGTTCAAGCTTCTGACATTCCACGGCCCGACTCGTAGAACGTTATCCGTTCGTTGATTATTCAATCTTTTTCTCATGGTAACCTCCCCCTTGGCAGTCCCCTCCTGGAGATCCGAATGGGGGACTATTCTGGAATCTTTTGCCAGTGGAGAGATCATCATGACACTTCTTCAATTACGGGCCACATGTCCTGTGGATACACGTTACGTGTCTTTAATGCAGTGGTTTCCATTGCCTTCTGCATCCGCATGTCACTGATCATTGCTGATTCTTCCGCCTTTAGGGGCAATTTTCCACCCCTAGTACAAGGGAGTGCCCTGAACCTCTATCCGCTCCTCCGCCCTCTTTGACAAGGCCGTTAGCAGAATGAGGCTGACTTCTTATGCCGGAAGACTTCGTCCGCCAATGCTGATTATTTATCAAAATTTAGGTAGTGGCGGGGATCGAACCCGGGACTGAAGACGTTTTGATTATGAATCAAAGACGCTACCCCTAGACCACGAGTACTCGGGCAGAGTTAGCAATTGCAAATATCAGAAAGGAGGCGTTAAGTTGAAAAAAGCGACAAAAGGGACGCATTAGACAATTACTACTGGAAATTGGCGATAAAGTTCTCGTGAGGACTCATAGATTATCCAAAAGACACTGGCATATTAGCAGTAAGTTTTTCAACGTGTATTCAGGACCCTTTAGGGGGAGACGCATCGCACATCAGAACGCCATTGAAATCGAAACTGTCAGGTCCTGTAAGCCAAGAGGCTTGCACCACATATGCAACATGAAAAAATGGATAGAGTAAGAACAGGGGACAGGAGGGTCATCCTTTGCAGGCAACCATTTAGTTTAGTATAATCATAGTACTCCACAACATCTTAGACAATGGATTTGGTGCTCTTCTTGCTGTTCTTGCCTGGTCATAAGCTAGAAGCTAAGTGGATAAAACGAGTGTCGAAGGAAGATATTCGTACGCTATGGTGGTGATTTGCTCTGGAGAAGCGAGGATCACTCGTAAGGGAAACTAGAAGTAGTTATCCTGGGAAAGGTAACCCTTTGCAAAGTATATTGATGGGGAAACGCGCCATAGATGCGCTTATGTGGTAGTAATGGCTCGCGCCGAGGTAGCGACGGGACCAGATGTCAGTTGCAAAAGGCACCGAATTCTTTTTGTGGTTGTGGTATTTGTGTTTTAGTGTTGTGCAGAGACTCAGCGCTATGAAGTCTTACAGACTTATGCAGTGATGACTTTGAAAGATCCCGAGAGCGAGCTGAACTTTGTAAGGAGTATGTGACACACCATAGCAAGGATAATGAGATGGAGGCAAGTTAAGGTTCCTGGAGGTAAACCATCCAGAGAATGAAGGCAGTACTGAATGGAGAGGAAGCCCCAGAGAGGTAACAGGAGGGAGTACCGGTTGCAGTCATGAATGACATCTCCTTGACGTAAGATGATGACACCCTAGATATAAGATGTAAAGCGTGCCCTTAGATTTATAACTATTAGTAGTAATATGCGGTTTCTGTGCTTGAATGTTTGTTCCCAGGGAATAAATAGCACTAAAAGGGACGAGATGCTGACAAGAATGGCGTCAGATGAAAGTGCGAGTAAAGAGGACTGATGTGATGACCCAAAGTTGTTGGTGTAATGTTCTGTGAGTCTTTTCCAAGTAAAAAAACAGCCATAACTTGTTCTTGGTGGACTGAACTTGACAAAACGGAGAGGAAACATCTGAGTCGGGTAAAGTATGAAACTATAACGAGAGGTAATAACTACAGGTGGTATCATTCCAATGAACTTTTATTCTGTGTTTTTCTTGTGATGTGTAACTAGCTACTCAGTGTTTGATGGTGTGCTAAACTGGTCATACCTAATGGATGCGGGAGGACGACGGTTCAATCCCGCGTCCGGCCATCCTGATTTAGGTTTTCCGTGATTTCCCTAAATCACTCCAGGCAAATGCCGGGATGGTTCCTCTGAAAGGGCACGGCCGACTTCCTTCCCAATCCTTCCCTAATCCGATGAGACCGATGACCACGCTGTCTGGTCTCCTTCCCCCAAACCCACCAACCAACCTAATGGATGAGCAGTTACATCGCCTCTGTTGGCTTTTCCTGTGTGTTAAAGGAACAAAAAAAAACGTTGGGATAATGCTTCTAGGTATCTGTCAGTACTGCTAACGATCTCTCATAATAGTAGATTAGAAAATTTTGATGGTGAAAGGAATATCTAAAACGTTGTGGTGACATATGAATGTCTGGAGTAATACTTGAGTAGTTTGGAAATGTGAGCATGCAAGAAGGAAGGAAGATAGAGAGGTAGATCATGGTGGTGGTGTAGTGATTTACACAACAATCCCCAAAACACAAGATACCTGCCCTACTACACAATCGAGACAGAAGGGTTGCTCCTTTGTGGGCACTCAAATATGATTAGTATTGAAGCAAGTAACACAAAGAATTTATCAGTTGTCAGAGAGAAGTAAATCACCTGTAACCAAAAAAATAGGCTAACAATTTTTTATAAAACGTCTCCCACACAGTAACGCCTTTTGGAGACGTATTTTTCCTTTGTTGTAATTATTATTCGGGAATCAAGAAACTTGTATTTGAACTCAGTTACTGTAAATTGCCAAACAGATTAGCGTAAGATTTCAGAGAGGCCTGTGTATAAACAAAATGTAATATGTAGAGGTTAAGAATTATTTTGTATTAGTAACTATTTGCCATCCATTGTAAAGCCCTGGTGAAACCTGTAAATAATTAAGTTTTGTGTACTGTAGGTTAATTGAGAAATGTACTTGGTGTAATCAAGTGAGGAGATGATGACCACTAAAATTTAAGAGAATGACGATTGTTCTGTCTGAATGTTGCAAGGCGATGGCGAGAAAAGGGCGGCTTACTGAGTCCAGGTGGCAAGGAAGGGCGCGCATGCATGGGCCAGGCGGTATGAATGGAGCCTCGCACCTCCCCCCCCCCCCCCTCCCCCCGTGGCAGAGCCGGGGTGTGGCTCGTCGTCCACGGAGGCCCACGCTGACGCAGCACTCTCAGCTGCTGACATGCGCCGACGGCCTCGGGCGGCTACCTGCGGGGATTGGGGATTCACGGCCAGGTGGAGTGGCTAAGCCTTTAACTACTAAAGATGCCCTGATGTTATCGCTCCAGCGCATCTTGCCAGGCGGCGACTCGCTTGCCGTTACGACAGGACACAAGAGGCGGCGGTCGTAATGACTTTAGCAGAAGCCATTAACGTCACTGAACTTGTCAGGTGGAGAAGTAGGTTGCTGTTCGGTTTGTTTCCAGAGCTAAGAGATGATGGGGTACAGACTGAAGGCTCCTAGTCTCATAGGTAACCCCTGTAGTGACTATGGACACGGAAATGAGGGAGAACCCGTGAAAGACTGGCAATATAAAGACAGCGGATTGGGGACTTAGAGGTAGGGCATAAACTCGCCGATATTTAATTGGATCATGATGAACTACACTAGCAGTTTTAGTGATCCATGATAGGTTTTGACGTAAATAGGACATGGACCCACCGATATTTAATTAAGAAAAGTGTGTTGTGATGAACTTCACTTGCATTTTCAGTGATCCATGACGTTGAGGTGTAGACACCGCCAGCAGTGCCTGGTGAGAGAGCTGCAAACAGTTCGCCCCCGAAAGTTAAGACAATAAACGCTAGTAAGCCTGCCATGCAATAACTTAGCGGTTGAATGAGGACAGTAGGAAAACTTCAAGCCATAAAGGGACACAAAATGCATGCAAAACATTTGCTGATAGCATTAGAACTTCTATTCTTTCCCAGCGACAATCGAGACAGATGAATCACAGTGACAAGCTACCAGTGAACTCAATACTACGAAGCTCACTGCAAGCTACAGGGCTATCCTTGGCGAAATGGATTTCATGTGCATTGTTTTCATCGTCTTCAACTTGTCAAAACTTGTTTTTTTTTTCTTTCAAAACTGAAATCCCGATAATTTACAGTATAATTACATCCAAAATACATTTGAAATCTGCATAAAAGTCGGTACATTTTTATTGATCTCTTTGATAACTGAGCCAGTAATGCATGCTCAAACTACTTGTAACTACAGTTAAGAGCCAAAGAAACTGGTACACCTGCCTAATATCGTGTAGGACCCCCGCGTACACGCAGAAGTGCCGCAATACGACGTAACATGGACTCGACTAATGTCTGAAGTAGTGCTGTAGGGAACTGACACCATGAATCCGGCAGGGCTGTCCATAAATCCGTAAGAGCACGAGGGGCTGGAGAACTCTTCTGAACAGCACGTTGCAAGGCATCCCAGATATGCTCAATAATGTTCACGTCTGGGGAGTTTGCTGGCCAGCGGAAGTGTTTAAACTCAGAAGAGTGTTCCTGGACCCACTCTGTAGCAATTGTGGACGTGTGGGATGTCGCATTGTGCTGCTGGAATTGCCGAAATCCGTCGGAATGCACAATGGAAATGGATGGATGCAGGTGATCAGACAGGATTCCTAGGTATGTGTCACCTGTCAGAGTCATATCTTTAAGTATCAGGGATCCCATCTGCTGCACACGTCCCACACCATTACAGAGCCCCCACCAGCTTGAAGGCTCCACTGCTGACATGCAGGGTCCATGGTTTGATGATGTTGTCCCCATACACGTCCATCCGCTAGATACAAATTGAAATGAGACTCGTCTGACCAGGCAACAGCGTCCAGTCATCAACAGTCCAATGTCCGTATTGATGGGCCCAGGTGAGGCATAAGCTTTCTGTAGCGCAGTCATCGAGGGTACACAAGTTGGCCATCGTCTCCGAAAGAACATATCGTTGATGATTCGTCAAATGGTTCACACGCTGACCCTTGTTGATGGCCCAGCATTGAAATCTGCAGCAATTTGCGAAAGGGTTGCACTTCAATCAGGTTGAACGATTCTCTTCAGTCGTCGTTGGTCCCCTTCACGCAGGATCTTTTTCTTACCGCAGCGATGTCGGAGATTTGATGTTTTACCGGATTCCTCATATTCACGGTGCACTCATGAAATGGTGGTATGAGAAAATCCCCACTTCTTCGCTACCTCAGAGAAGCTGTGTCCCAAACTCACATAAATCTTGATAACCTGCCTTTGTAGCAGCAGTAACCGGTCTGACAACTGCAACGGACGCTTGTCTTACGTAGGCGTTGCCAACAGCAGCTCCGTATTCTGCCTGTTTACATACCTCTGTATTTGAATACGAATGCCTATACGAGTTTCTTTGGCGCTTGCAGTGTAGTCACGGAGTTGATGAAGTTGAAGGGGTGTTATGGTACATCCACCGGAAAAAATGCAATGAACAACAACGGAAAAAAGTAGTAAGGTCACGCGAGGCACAAGTTGAGACAGTATAGCGCGTGTGGCAGGACGCAGCGCATCGCGCGTGTTTGTAACCTCACAGGTTCAAATGGGGCCGCGCAGATTGGGACGCGACGCGACACAACCCTGCGCCAGCAGTTTCTCGCCTCGCGAGTCCTGCAGAAGGGATGAGGCGCGGAGCTGAGGGGCGGGAGGGGGGGGGGGGGGGGTGCAGTGTGTGCTCGCTTGGACACGGCGCATATGGGCAGTGGAAAAATACGGCCTTAATGTGTACTGAATTTTATTTTCACTGAGTAGTGTTTCGATTTTCGACGTTTAAGTGCTCCATCTCTTTTCGTTAGTACGTTATAGTTTTCACTTACACATATCTGTGCAGTTCTTTTCTTTTGTTTACTCTTTTCGCAAGAACAATGCACAGTTCACTAAGTGGTGAGCCATTAGCCACTGGGATTATATCTTCTGCCTCCACAATGCTTTCAGATGGTAAGAAGGGACAGACGATTTACTGTAAGGGTAGTTAATTAGGAAGTAAGGAGCATTATAAAATCATGTGATCTGGAAGCAAGGCAGGAAAGTAAAACAAGGTTATGTACTTGTCGCCTGTGTTGACGTATCTCTACGACCTGTTACAAAAAGTCGAAGAGGCGTAATTGCCACAGATATGATCCCTTTGTGCTCCTGGCGAAAATCGTCCGAGATTGACGTAAGTTCCACTATCATTATCTGGATATGGCTGTAATAAGAGACATTATACTATTTGCATGTGGATGTAACGTTTCCACTGCAAGCTAGAAACAGTCGACAACTCCTCACGAATAACGACGTTTTAATCGGCTCGTCGTGACGAGAAAAAGCATTTCAGTGGTTATATACACACTATCAGCATAAGTAAGTTATACAACAGGCTACACAAATTAAGTAATGATCCGCATTATTCCGAAAGTGAGTATCCTGAAAGAGTGTGGTGATTTGATACATTTAATTTGTCGAAATGTATCGCTGACAAAGGCAGATCCACTTTCACGAATGACGTGAACCCTTCTTCTCACAAAGCACACTTGGCTGACTTCCGCGTTCTGTGGCGCGCGCTATTCTCTGCTGCTGAACGATATACGGACCATTGTGTTGTGCCACGTAGCAAAATGACTCTGAGCACTATGGAACTTTACTTCTGATGTCATCAGTCTCCTGCCACGTAGCAATTGTTTACCTTTCCCAGTAACTACTACTGTATTCGCGAATCACACATTGTCAGTTCGGCAAGGCATAGGTGAGTAACCAGCATCTGGCATGTGCCTATCATTCTACCTGAAGGATAAGTTCCTCATTATTTTAATACTGCTCAGATGAAGAAAAGGAATAAAATCCTTTCGTAAGTTTCCGCTCTAGTCGTTCAGGGTTAAAAATACGATTGGTTACGAGGATTCAACCAAAATTGCAGCCGAATTGGCAGTTTATTTTTGTGTCAATTGTTAACCTTTTCTCATTCGAAGAAGCATCAGCATTTATGCGTAATGGTCACATATCTCTTATTGACAGGTTTAACTGTACTCCCTTTGCCAAAATACAGCGTAATTTGCACAAACTCATCTCACAGCAGCTATTGCTACAGAATTCTGAAACAGAGCCACTCATTAAACAAGTAACTAGCAGTCGGAGAGCTCAAGATCTTACGAAAAACTTCATAGCGTCGGTTTGCAGTAACATAAGAGATTTCATGTTTATTTTCATACACGGAAACTCATGTTTCAGTATCTGTCGATAACTCTTAAAAAATTTCACTGGAGTGAAAAAAATAAGAAAGGGAGTGTAACTACTGATATATCGCCACATGTAAGAATGTTCCGTGTGTTTACTAACTGACGAGACACACTCCTCTTCCTGTGCCATCATTCGCAAAACTCTCGTTTCGATGTCTCGAGCGTTTAGGAAATAACAGGGATGTTTTGAATATTTAATTCTCGCGGGCGTGAGTGCGCTACACAGGATGCATTTTCTAGAGATCGGAGGCAGATAGAGACCTCCTCCCAAGCCTAAGGAAAAATTCAGCATGTTAGCTAAATTTCATATGCAGCAACATATGGTGTAATACGCACAGAACGCAAAATCATAGTGACCTCTGATATTCATTGCAAGCTTTTAGAATTTTGCGTAGCCTCTTACTCAAATTTGTATACCACAAGTATGAACGTTAGCGAAATGATGTGCACTTCGCCACTAAGCTGACATATAGCACTACGTATAGTTTCTGTAGAATAGTTTTAGAAAGAATACAGTGTGCGCGCGCGCTTCGTTTCTGTCAGCGCAGAACGTCACCAACCGGCGCAAGTATTTAGACGCGTCTCTGTATGCGTAGGATCCGCGCGACGCATGCGGAAAGTGCGCGTCTCGCTGTAGTGTCGTGTGACGTCACACTTGCTGTACGAGTCTCAGTTTGCGCTCACGGACACGGTGATGGACAGTCACGCGGCCGAGTTGTGTTCAGACCTACGTCGGGATAACGTTCTTTTTTGTCCGCTGTTCGCTATATTCAAATTTGTGTCCGTGTCGTGGTGTAGCGTCCGTTTGTAACAACAGCGTTTAAGAAAGGGACAGTTGATTCCGCACAACTACTCTATTAGAAGCGGAAAGGAATTGGCTTTCGAATGAGAGCCGCAAACGTTTGAGGACAAGGCGACAAGGCAACCGAATCTTCCATCGGAAAACACGACTGGTGTGTCATACACGGCATTAGTCACAACACGTGTGTCATGTGGTAAGAACCTCTTACCGACGTACCTAATTTGTATGTCTGATGAGTGAGTGAGATATGCCTCCTTGCCCGGTATAGGTGTTCGCATGAATGTGATCACTTCCAAGGAAATGCTGAAAATATAATAATTTGTCACACAAGCTGCAACAAATGAATGCAACAGCTTCACAGTTTCTCTGTGCTCTGTCAAAACATACGTTTTAACGTCTTTTTAAGTTGCGTTCCATGTTCGAAGTTTTGACTCTTGAATTCCTTTGTTGGAATATAGTTCACACCTGTTTATTTTTTGTTTTCATTTCTGTGGGACGTGTGTGTGGTATCTCAACTGCTCTCACTATTCATCACGTTTATTTGCGACGGTAACGAATTCTTACCACATGACTCATATTCTATAACCAACGTATAGCATGACAACTGCTTAGCCAACAGAAAAAGAAGAAACATTGACGGAACAGACAGTTCATAATGTTGTGAAAAAAGAAAACAAAAGTAAATGGCACGAGGGAGTTTTGAACATGACCCGTCTACCCGATGGTCCAACACCATGACCACTTAACCATGATACCGTGGCTACAGGTTAATATTGCAATTGTCCGTTCACTGTTTGTATTTTTTCTTTTTTTTTACAATTCAGAACACTTTTGTCCTGTTTCCATTCTTGATCTGTGTTCATTTTTAGATGGGATATACACTGTGCCACAAAATCTGATGGGGGTGCCATTGGGAGTTTCTGTTGTAAGCATCTTCGGCGGTATGAAGCGCTGCATTACAGGGCAGTTGATTTACGATTCTCCTGTAACAAGAAAGTAAACTCCGGAAGAGCTGACCTTCCGCAGAGAAACGTCTTATACCTACTCAACAAACCAGAGTTTTATTCGCTAAGTTTTTAGCCACATCAGTAAATATGGAATGTAGGAGACCTATATGGAATGTAATAACTACATTATTTAACGTAGCACGAGGGAGTGTAGCTTAAGGGAAGACCACGCAGACATAACAGTAAATCGTCAACACTAACAAAACTGTTCCTCGACACAGAAAAATCCAAGAATTATTTGCTAAACCTGGGCCACGAACGGCAAGAATCTTCAACACGTGCACTTTTTAAGCAAAAGTAATTACATTTACAAAAGTACTTGTGTATTAGGAAGTCGAGTGACGTGTTAGAAAGAGCGAATCACTAGACCCCATAAAATTTTAAGTGTCTTGGAAAGTGACTACGGCAATAACAACAGAAATATATGCTACTCATGCATGACATATGTGTTTACATTCTCTTTCTTTCAGCGGAGTACACTGCAAATACACGTATTCGAAAGAATTTCTTAATGAATTAGTTACAGCTTATATCATTGAATCAGTGTGGTTCGGCTGTTTTCACATGTATTTAATGACACTTTGCGTCTCTTGATAACTTCCTAATGCATGAAACTCAAAAATGTAACAACTGTTTCCTGAATTCAATAGAGAATAAGTAAAAACAAACATTATCCTTAACACGCATGTGATTGCTTTCTTACCCCTCGGGGCGCTAGTATCGCTCTAGCTGTCAAATGGCAAGGCAGTGCGGCCATAAAATCTAGAGCTGTTCCTAAAATATCGTTATCTTTTCCTAAATATATCGATTTTCAATGACATGAAACTGAACGCCGATATGTCGATATATTTATATCAGAACGGCAATATCGAGTGCTGATATTTTTACTTTATATTCTTTTTTTCTATTATATTTCCATTATTTATTTTTATTGTTTTCTTTTAATTTTTTATTTATTATTATTTGTATGTCTATTATAATCTCTTTGTATGTCTATTATAATCTCTTTGAGTCAGTTATGTCCCAGTGAATCACATTTTTGTCTAAGTAATTAAACTTACGACATCTTATCTACTAAATTTTAGTGTAGATATCACGGTCACAGTAACTCTGTTAGTGTAATTTACATACTAAGGTGTCTGTTTCTATCGCAACGTTTTTCGTAGCACGTAGTAAAAGTTTGCATATGACCTTCAGCAGAATAGAAGGAAATCACAGTGTACTGTAACTAGCTTAACATGCATTTTGCGCCTTAGCATACGGCAACGGCACAGTTTCTTTTTAAATGATAAAGAGCGGCACCATTTCTTCGTAAATGGCACACAGATTGATAGTCGAGAACAAAGTCGTTACACTTTCGGGAAAGAAGCAAACGCTCTTGCACTGATGCCGGTTTGCAGCGGCGACCTAGCGGCAATGACCTCACAGTCGCGCCGTGAGTCCTGTGTATCAGTGGGTGTGGCTTGAGCCCCCTGCTGTCTTCTGCGGGCGTCGCTGTCCAGAGTTGAAGGCGACGTTGGGCTGCCTGGTTGTGTCGTTCCAGCATCGCCCTCAAATGAACATTATTTTAATGGGCCGAAGTTCTTCGTTCATCAAGTTAAATTCCAATACCGAACTTTCTCTGCTGCAGCTTTAATCAAGAATATCTTGTAACTTATTTTATAAAATCACTGTTTCCGAGGGAAGTAACAACCTGTCGAATATTGAAATCATCATTCACATACATTGCGAGGCACAAATTATTAATCGATCTGTGCCTGCCAAAAATTTGTACTAGTTTAGAGATTGCCGTGGGCAGTTGTTCTTAAGGGAATGTCTTTTTTTTTCCTTTATTGAGTTTCGATTCCCCCTAAAGGGGGCGGGCTGGCAGCTGCTTATTACGCCACTCTTCAGCCTACAGAATTTGTTTTAAAAAGATGAAGATAATAAAAAGATAATAACAGTTGGCGATAAAATCGGTGACTTAAAGGTAAAATGGCAGAAAATTCTGGAGCTTAAAACATAAAACACAGGGTGGATGATGCTAATAAAATACACAGGAAGCAGAAAAATAATAGACAGACAATTAAAAAACACGGCGACAGTCTGGGCTCTGTTCGCAAGAGATATAAAAAGCACACCCAGCGACAGCATGATTTCTGTTCGCAACACTGTGGAAAGACGCACAACTATGAACACTCACTTAAACACTGCACTAAAAAATTGGCACAAATATGACATACCACACCCGACAGCAGGTGGGGGGGAAACTGGTCAGATGATGGGAAAAAGGGGGAAGGAGAGGAAAAGTGAAGGGGGAGGGGGGAAAGGAGCCAATGGAAGATGAGGATACATAAGAGGGGGGGGGGGGTTGCCGAGCAGACGTGCATGGGAGTGGGGAAGGTAGAGGAGGGGAGTACAAAAGAACTCGGGGGGGGGGGGGGAGAAAGGGGATAGGGAGAGGGTAGGCAGGGAGAAAATACAGGATGGAAGGGGGGGAGGAAGAGGGAGCCTAGGAAAAGGACAGGGGAAAGGAGGGGGTGCGGATCAGAGTTGATAGGAAGGATAAATGGAGGGAGAGAGGGCATCATCCAGGAGGGGGAGTTGATGGAAGCCACTTTGGGAAAGAAGATGTAGGGTGTAGAAATGGAGGGTAGGGGGGGGGACACAACGATGAAGACGTGGCAGGGGGCGGGGATCGGAGAGGAGAGGAGCAACCAGGGGGTGAGGGGGTTCAAGACGACGGGAGGTGTAGAGGATGCGGATATGTTCAAGGAATAAGAGCAGATGGGGGAAAGGAATGAGATCATAGAGGATGCGCATGGGGGACGGGAGGCATATACGGAAGGCGAGGCGGAGTGCATGACGCTCAAGGATCTGGAGGGACTTATAGATTTTGGGGGGGGGGCAGATACCCAGGCAGGACTGGCATAACAGAGGATGGGACGGATTAAGGATTTGTAGGTGTGGAGGATGGTAGAGGGGTGCAACCCCCATGTCCGGCCAGAGAGGAGTTTGAGGAGTCGGAGGCGGTTGTGAGCTTTGGATTGGATGGAGCGGAGATGAGGGATCCAGGTGAGGTGACGGTCAATGGTGAGGCCAAGGTAGGTGAGGGTGGGGGTGAGGCGGACAGGACGGGCGCAGACAGTAAGGGAGAAATCCAGGAGCCGGAAGGAGCGAATGGTATGACCTATGATGATGGCCTGTGTCTTGGAAGGGTTGAGTTTCAGGAGTCACTGGTTACACCATGCAGCAAAAAGGTCAAGGTGATTCTGGAGAAGGCGTTGGGACTGGTGGAGGGTAGGAGTGAGGGCGAGGAATGTGGTGTCATCAGCATATTGCAAGAGGTGTACTGGAGGGGGAGGGGGTTGGGGTATATCTGCCGTGTACAGGAGGTAGAGGAGAGGGGAAAGGACAGAGCCCTGAGGAACACCTGCAGAGGGGTAGAAGGTGTGGGAATTGGCATTATGGATGGTAACATAGGAGGGGCGGTGGGAGAGGAAGGAGGCCACCAGACGGATGTAGTTGATAGGAAGGGTGTAGGTTTGGAGTTTAAACAGGAGACCGGGATGCCAGACACGGTCGTAGGCCTTTGCGAGGTCAAGGGAGACAAAAATGGCAGAGCGACGGGAGTTAAGCTGGAGGGAGAGGAGATGAGTGAGGCAGAGGAGTTGGTCATCAGCAGAGAAGGAAGGTTGAAAGCCACATTGGGTGTTTGGGAGGGGGTGGTGGAGGTTGAGATGGATGTGCCGGGAAAGGATGGATTCCAAGAGCTTGTTGAACACCGATGTGAGACAGATTGGACGATAGGAAGAGGCATCAGATGGAGGCTTGTTGGGTTTGGAGAACATCAGGATATGGGAGGTTTTCCACAGGTTGGGATAGAAGCCAGTGGCAAGGATGACATTGTAGAGGGTGGCAAGGATTGAAAGGAAGGAGGGAGGGCAGTGTTTGAGGTGGCGGTAGGTAACGCAGTTGTGGCCGGGAGCAGTGTTGCGTTTAGTGCGGAGTGTGAGGCTGATGTCCTGTGTAGTGATGGGAGTGTTAAGTGCAGATGGTGGGGTGTGGCCCAAGTACTGGAAGCTAGGAGCAAGGGGAGAACAGGGGTATTCGTACAGTCCATGACATCAGGGAAGAGGGAATAATCAAAGTGGGGATCATCTGGGATGGAAAAAACATCAGAGAGGTGGGAGGCAAAGTGGTTGGCCTTACTGAGGTTGTCAGGAAAGGGACGGTCATTAAGGAGGAGAGGGTACTGGGGGGTGGGGCGGTTCCCAGTAAGGCGGTGGAAAGCAGACCAATACTTGGAAGAGTTTATGGGGAGCGTGGTGTTGAGTTGTGTACATGTCTGGCGCCAGGCACGGCGTTTCTTCGCAGTAAGCAGGTTGCGGATGTGTCGTTGTAATTGCTGGTGGCGGGTAAGTGGATCCCGGTCACGAGTGCGGAGAAAAGAGCGGTAGAGGCGGCGGGACTCTCGAAGGTGAAGGACGGCCTGTGGAGGCAGAGCGGGGCAGTGAGGGTGGATGGCTTTGGTGGGGATATGGGTGGCGACGGCGTCAGACAAGGTCTGGTGCAGGAAGGCAGCAGTGCGAGAGATGTCATCAGGAGATTGGAGGGTAAGGTCGTGGCCATCAACCTGGGTGCGAATGGAGTCCCGGTAGGCATCCCAGTTGGCATGGGAGTAATCATGGACAAGTTTAGGAGGGACGTCAGGGCGAGGAGCGTTGCAGGGATGGCGACCATTAGAGATAGTGAGGAGAGCAGGAGCATGGTCACTGCCAATGAGGTCAAGGACATCTGCGGTGATGTGCCCAAAGAGGTTGGGAGAAGAAAGGACCACGTCAGGAGTGGTGTTGCATTCGGATCGGGTGTGCTGAGGCAGGGGAACCAGGTCTCCCTGGAGAGTGGTGAGAAACTGCTGCCACCGCTGGAGGTAGGCAGGATCACGGCTGTGGATATTGAGGTCGACGGCAATCACGTAGGTGGAGAAGGTGCGAGAGGCCATGTCGAGGGCAGTTGTAGTTCATAGCATTTACCACAAACCGTGAGAACGAGTGTTAAACGTTCTTGGAAGAAGCATTGTAAATCTTCGTTCATTAACATCAACGTCATTACAGAACAAAGTATATACAGTTGTTGAGATTAGCGTTACTTCAGATACTATCTGACAAGACGTCAAAATTGGAAATAAATGCGATTGCCAGCTGTCTGTTGCTACTGGTCGCGGACGGCGCCCCACACAGCTGTTGCGGGGCGTCGCCAAGAGATGGCAGAGCGGTAGCCGGTCCTTTGCTCACAGCAGCACGTGTTGGTTACCTAAGTAGTACTAACACCTTCTAACAATAACACCACTTGCAAAGTAGGTTAGAAATCAGATTAATAATGTTGCTCACGCAGCATATGTTTGCTTTATCAGGCAACAACAAAGTTATTGACTGTGGATGGTATCGTCATAATGGAAATAATGAAGTCACTTAAAAAAGTCATCAATTTTGGCACTTATCTTGAATGGATTCCCACGTAGATATCGTCGAAGTTGTTATGGCTCATCTTGTTGATTCTAGGGTGATTCCACTTTGACTGCTAGAAGGTCCAGATCTGTATTTTAGCAATATTTGAAGACCTAACAAATGAGTTTTTCAGGAAATTCCTAATGATCAAATAATCCCAGATCAGAATAATGGTATGGTAGAAATAATTTTTGACTTGGTGTTCACGATCCACATTTCTAATAGACTTCTTGCAAATTCACATATACTTCTTCTTAATTGTCACATCATCAAGAAAACAGTTTTGTATCAATCTTCATACTTTTAATTTCCACTTTAACCAAACACAAGACTTGACTGCTCTTTTACAAAGCGAAATAACACCTCAACTTCTGCAAAATGAAACAAAGACTGCTCTGTGTGCAAGTAAGTCAAAGATTACGACAGTCTCACCGAAATGATTACACACAAGAACCATATCAATGTAATACACCGATACATCGGAGTACCTGTACATTAATAAAACCAAATGTGAAAATTGTCACAAAAATATGTCTGTTACTTCGCGGAAAAGTAGTATGATATTACTGGTATCGAGAACTGGGGTTGGAATGCCGTAATGGTCGCGTAAATAATGAACCATTACAACCTGTATGCAAGAATGTCGACCTCTTTGCTGATACCATGGTTGCCCAGTAAGGGGCAGGCCGATGGCACATAAACCACTGTTCTGTCAAAGTTCAAGCTAGTTAAAACATATTTTAAATTACATAAAAACAGATGGCTATGAAAGATGATTGTTCTTTTAATGCATACCCTACCCTGAAACATCGTCCATATCATCCCTGGCTGTATGTGGAACATATAGTTCTGACGATGTTCACATTGAAGTTTGACAGTCTTTCTCACCTTCTCCAAATGTTTCTGGAATTCAGTTGCCACACTTCTCATAACACAAGACTTATTTCTAGCATTATCACACTTACAGCGCATTTGACATTTCTCAATCCTTGCACTAAATTTGTAGAAGCTATCTGTTCATCTAAAAAATCTTCGACTGTGGCCCACTAAATACACCCTTCGGAAAACGATGTTTCTTCTCTCCATCTGCAATCTGCATCCATTGACAAAGAATCTCTCTACAGTTATTCTTCAGAGAAGAAAAATAAGCCACATCTAAAGAGTGCATAAGACTAGTACCGTTCGGTGGAATGCAAATGAAATTATGTTGTTTTCCCCACACAGCCCCATGGTTTTTATTAAGATGTGAGAAGAACGATTATCTCTAATAATTACTCTCTGTCCTCCTTTCTCTGAGGCAAACAGGAGGAAGTGAGTCTGAAACCAACTGTCAAACACACTCTGTTCTAGCATCTCACTCTAATGTGTTCATTTTCATTCCAGGAGGTGAACTGTGAATACAGTCAGTCCATTTTGGCTTACCCTTATCAATAAGATAAGGGGGAAGGAATTCTGGTGCTGCCTTCCCAAACAACATGAGAGTGAGGCACGGTTTTGAGGTGTCCTCAGTTTTCTCAGTGCGTCGACATGTCCGACGAAACAAGGGCTTTCTTTCGCAGGTATGTCACGAAACCCAGTTTCATCAAAACTGAAAACATTTCAAAAGGAACGCCTTCAACCTCGGCTTTGTATTTTTCTAAAAAGACATTGATTACATTCTCATTTACATCAGCAGCCTTCCTTGAAATATTGACTGTAAATTTGTGAGACAGTTCAGAATTATGTCCCTAGAAACTACCTTTCGCCAGTCTCCTCCAAGCATATTATCAGCAAGGCAGTATACTTTTCTCCTACGGGTATCAAGATATGATTTAACTATGCAACTCAAGTCAAAGACTGGTATTGAAAGACCCACGTCACTGACACTGATACAGTGATCAACAAACGATCTTTCTCCAATTTCGGTAAGAATGGTGGGCCTTCCAGCCTTGCAGTTGCTCTTCCTTCTGAATTTGTTCGCAAATGGTCTGTCTTGGAATGTCATGTCTCGTTGCTTCCCTGTGTCCAATTTGTCCAGTCGTAATTTCCTCTACTATCTTTTTCAGAATTTTCATTCGAGTAATGGGTTTCCTGTCATATCGCCAAGTACCCGGGTTTGAACTTTTTTGCCATCCCGTGGCCTTTAGACGAAGAACATAGTAAGCCTACAGTACTATTTAAATTCGTAGCTAACTAGAGTCTTAGAATGAATATTTGGGTTTATTTACTATTGAACCTACAGCAATTTTTGAATAATTTGCAAGAGTGTAGAACGATCCCGCTTCGTTCTGCATAAGTCTCTAGCGTTTTTCTCGGTAACTGCGCTGCCTCCAGAACTGGCTGAAAGATGTTAGTTCCACTAATAGTCTACAGCGACATTGTGGTCGACATTGGACGTAGATTTAAAACCCTTTAATTACACTCTCACTGAAAATTATTCACCGACATGGCCAGATTTTTCTCTCAAAAGCAAAGCAGAGTGCTACCTACTGCACTGGCTCATAGACTGCTAAAGTGTCCTGGTGTTATTAATAACAGCACGGTCCAGTGGTTGAAACAGTTCAAAATTGGATCAAATGACTCTAAGCACTATGGGATTTAACATCTGAGGTCGTCAGTCACCTGGACTTAGAACTACTTACTGTCACGAATTGAGCCCATGAGTGTAGACAACGCACTGCACACAATATATGTTAATATTTCAAAATGTTAGTAATCGGATTACAGCACAGAGCTCACGACAAGAGACACAGGTGTTGCTCCATTTACCCTCAGCCGCAGACTGCCTGACCTCAGCTGTGCTAGGTCCATACATAGCTTCGACTGTGAGCAATATGTTCTACACTACTCATTATTGATGGCAGCCATCTTGCTTAAAATGTTTTATAATCCTCAAAATACTGAGCTTTCTTATTAGCTAGTTGATTAACAAATACTTCACGTCAAGTAGAACATAAAAAATTGTTAACAAAATTATAATGGGCAAGTTCAGGACCTAACAGTAACATGCCAGGAAGTTTCATATCAGCGCACACTTCGCTGCAGAGTGAAAATCTCATTCTGGAAACATCCCCCAGGCTGTGGCTAAGCCATGTCTCCGCAGTATCCTTTCTTTCAGGGGTGCTAGTTCTGCAAGGTTCGCAGGAGAGCTTCGGTAAAGTTTGGAAGGTAGGAGACGAGATACTGGCAGAAGTAAAGCTGTGAGTACCAGCCGTGAGTCGTGTTTCGGTAGCTCAGTTGGTAGAGCACTTCTCCGCGAAAGGCAAAGGTCCCGAGTTCGAGTCTCGGTCGGGCACACAGTTTTATCTTGCCAAGAACTTTAAATTTCGACATAATTTGTAATTGTAGTTAGCAGTGGTCTAAAACTGTAATGATAATTAATTCTGAAGATAATTAGTTTCGAACAGGTTTGGATACCTTTCGGAAACGTTGAAGGCACAACGGTTCCGCCATAGTTTTGCAAGGCAAAAGACCTCGCACCATTGAAAGGTCTCTGTGTACTGCATCGCTATACAAGTACTTAAATTGCCTAATTGTTCACATGCAAGCCCTCAATTAGATTTACACTGAATATATTTTATGCTCCTAGATTTTCAAACTTCTCATTACTGCCCGTGTGAAAATGCATGTGTACGTATTTTTCGTGTTTCCATTGGTAGCCAGTAGTATGGAACTTGCTGTATGCTGTGGTCAGTCTGGCCAACTTTGGGTGTTCAGTCAAAGGAAAGAGGCTTCTGCCTTCTGAGTCGCCTTTATCGACAGTGGGCAGGTTGTTACCGGAAGCATCCCCTTTGGTCTGTTCTGGCTACCTGCGGAGATTCGCTGTTCTCAGGGGTGCTTAAGCACTTGACGCTGGGCAGTCGGTGAGTGTGGTCGGTAGCTTAAGACTGAGCTTAGAGTGAGATGTGTAAGTCTTGAGGCTAGCTGAAGTAGTATAGTTCTCCCTTTATTGCAGCGATAGGTGCATTATATGATCCACAGTTTACGCAGGATAGACCATGGTGCAATTTACCAGTTTTAATAAGTGTCTTCTGGCACTTTCTTTCTGCTACCAGAACTTTTATTGTGCAAAGGCTTCCCATCTAGTAATGCTGACATTACTTTGCAAAAGATTTTCCCAAGTGTGTAGGTGTGCATGGTTACATTCTCGTGTGAATGTTTTCATTTATTACTGCAGTTTGAATGCTTTCGGTTTCACCTGTGATTTGATAAACTCGCATCCCGTGTTTGTCAGTGATAATCAGTCATGTTGCCTTGAATGAATTTAGGTTTTTGTTGAATTATCTGTGTAATTAATGGATTTTAGAGAAACAAATTTCTTGCAGTTCATTTTATCTCCTTGTGCGGTGCGCATTAATTTAACCGTTTTGCGAAAATATTGAGGCACCTGGTAAATGTGACCCTTTTTTAAATCTAGTTTTAAGCAAATGCATTTTTTTCGAAAGATTACTACTTCGGAAGGAACGAATCTCTTTCCCTGACTCTTTGGTGAGGGCGTGTTCTTTAGTATGGATCTTGCGTAAGTACGTGCATTTACTCTTTCCTCTTCCCAGAATTTTCACATACCTTCCCCTTCATGTGGTCCATCAGCATTTAACCATTTGAAACAGTATTAAATTGAACTCATGCAACGGCAACCGTTATTGCAATCTGTTTATTGTATAGTGTTTAACTTGTGTTCTTGCTTAAAATACACTGTGTTTGTACTTAATGTGTTTCCATCAACGCAGCCAGCCCTTCCGAAATCGAACTCTGTACACCCAACCTGTCGTTATCAAAGCACAGTAGTCTAGCAGGCCCAATCTCTGAATTTTAATTATATTCTAAAGAATTATGTTTCAGTTTAACTAACTGCTTTCATTCAGTGTGATCACGCTTTTGAGTAAATTAATTTCAGTGTTCATTTGATGAGAGTACTGACATCTTAATGATTTCTACGCAACAAGTTAAAAATTTCTTTAATTAATTGTAATTAATTTATTCCCAACTTCGTTGTGTGGCAACCCTAAATAATTTACTATAAAAGAAAATAACAGAGTGCTTATTTGCATTAGCATTCAGTGGTCCAGTAAGTTTAAAAAGCCATGCACCGCGTTTCAGTATAACCCATTTATATGGCCGGCCGCTGCCACAGGGTGAGACTACCAGAGGCAGTAATGAGAAGCAGTCAGCAGTTAGGATGTACTAACCGCACACTTCTTGTTCTCTAGCGCTCGAACAACTTCCACATTGTTCAGAGTCGAAATTTCTGATCAATTCACAGCGTTGTTTGGCGATCTGTGTTGCTTTGTTTTATATTTTGTGCCTTATTTTTGTGAATTTTTGGGGGTTCTTTTCATGTTATTGCTGTACGGTGATCTATTGTGTGTGACTGTATGTGCTAGGTTGCGTGTGAAATTTTGAGTAAGACATTGTCTTATACTTGGGAGATGCAGGGTTTGTTAGTGTTATAGCAATCCTTTTGCAGAAGTAGGATTGTTTATGGAGATGAGTAGCAGGTCTAAGAGCGTTAGTGGTCGTAATAATTTGAATAACATGGTTCTGTAGTGCCGGACTCCAGTAATGCCGCCGCACTCTTCAAACTTCGAAAGTGAGCGGACAACATCCCCAGTTTTGCCTGACAGTCCTCGGAAAAATTTACGATGAAGTATTGAAAGCGCGGTTGAAACCAGGTTCAGCCCCACGGTTAGTACCCCTTTCGATATGGCATAACTAATGAGAACTGCAGCAAATATGCACAGATACAAAGAAAATATCCAAGGAAAATCAGGATGTTATAAGAATCCTAAAATATATGTTATCTGAGGAAAATCAAAACCTAGCAAAAAAGTCATCTGATCAAAAACTCAAAAGCATTAAAAAACTGGCGGAATAGAATGAGAGTCATGCAAAAAAGTTACCCAAGCATATGGAACAACAGTTTAATAGTTTCGCAGTGAAAATTAGAGAGGATGTAGTTACCAAATTTAAAGATCATATTCAAATAGTCGATCGGCGACTTAGTGCACTGGAAGCGGGGCAGGTTCGAGTCGACGAGCAACGTAGCCTGCAGGAAGAACACCATCTTAGTGATTTCCAAGCAGTAAGTGAGTGGTGCAGCCAGCAGCACAAGGAACTGCAAACAAGAGTCGAAAGGGTAGAGGCGCAGGTATTGGAGGTCATTAAGGTCCAGGTAGACGAGAACGCACAGGCGATCCATGTGCCAGAGGCCGAAGTGGCAAAGATAGTAGTGAAGATAGGAAACTTGTCTATCACTGACACGAGTGACAAGACTGGACCGTTTGTGGAGGGCAAGACGTCAGAAGTGCGATCTCTAACAAAACTGCAACGTGGTCAGTATGAGATAAATGGGCAGCGTAAGGAAGTTACACACGACCTTTGTGAACGCCTAAAGCATTTAGAGGAACGGCTCAAGTGTGACACTGAAGCATGGGAGCGTGTACCCAACTGATTCCAACCCTCCCCGTCCCTGTCGCGAATGGCGAATGTTAAAAATGATTGTCGGTAGCGTTAACCCTAATTTCTCCAATTTTTTCGTTGTTGTCATTTCGCGAAATGTTTGAGGGAGGAAGTAACGAGCCGTCCGACTCATCCCTTCTCGAAATTTCAGCAGCAAAACTCTCCGTGGTACACAGCGCCTCTCTTGTAGCGTGTGCCGCTGGAGTTTGTTGGGCACCCCTGCGACGCTCTCGCGCCGACCAAACGATGACGAGACGAAACGCGCCGCTATTCGTTGGATCTCCTCTGTCTCTCCTATCAGCCCTACCCGGTAAGCGTCCCAGACTGCTGAACAGTACCCAAGGAACGATCGTACAAGCATCTTGTAAACCACGTGTTTTGTGTATGTGTTACATTTCTTAATTCTTCTCCTTGTGAGACTACTCATTGGTTTACATGGTCATTCCACATAGGGTCACTCTAGATAGTTACTCCTGGATATTTTAAGATAGATACTGCTTCCATCAATTTGTAATCAGTAGTGTAGTTGTGCAGTAGTGGATTTCTTTTCCTATCTATGCGCAATATGTTACATTCATTGACGTTCTCGGTCAACTCACAGAGGCTGCAGCATTCAACAGTCCTCTGCAGGTCATTAAGCAAATCGATACTGTCTTCTGGCGTCGCCACTCTCTTATAGACCGCCGTATCGTCCGCAAACAGTGTCGTAAAGCTTCCAACAATAACACTACCACAAGAGGGCTACAAAAGCTGTTGTTCAGTATATCGTTTCCCACTTTAGTCACACATCCACACACAGGGATGCAAAGCGTAACTCTATCACAGCAGACAGCGGAATGAATGTTTGAAATATCGTCTGCCACAATACGTAGACGGGGGTGCACAGTGCCCCTATGTGTGATTCACGTATCGAAGTCCAGTGCGTCCTCCCCACACTTCTCGTAACTGATTTGTAGTCGACTTTCTTACCTCTGGTCTCGTAAGAGTTGCCCCAGTAGTTTTCTCCTCCACCGGTCGCGAGCTCAAACGTTTGAGCCGTAAACAGTGCATAATACTTTGACGGTTGGGTAGTCTGAATCTTAAAATGATAGGATTCCAACTAAATTTCCAACTTTATTTGACCTACCGTAATATTAGTAAGACGTTGTCTAACGCTACTCTATCGTTAGTATCCGTGACAAGATTCCCGGTCATTAATCGTTAGTTCTCGAGCACCACTAACGCCTCAAAAATGCTTCAACGATCCAAGAATCAACATGAGAACCCACGGACAAATCTAACAATTGAATCTGTCTTCATGTGGAGCTGCACACACAAGTTCACACGTTGCTGCTTTGGAAGTATCTACATCGCGACGTATTTACGAGCACCGAATATTCACCGTCACGTCTACATCTACATTCCCGTACGTACACTGCAAGCCACTGTGAAGTGCATGGCATTGGGTACTTGGCAGGGTAACAAATCTTGAAATTTTTGTCCCGTTCCGTTCGCGAACGCATTGCGTTAAGGGCGAGTGCTGAGACGTCTCCGTGCTGTGGCCGGCCTGACTCTGCATTCAGCCTCCTTACGGCAGCGACGAGTAGTGGCTGGAGAGCGCCTCTGGACTCCTCGCTTAGCAGTCGCCTGCGACATTTCGTAAGCGGCCTGTCGTGGGACAGCTTGCGTCTCTCATCATTGAGTTGTTTCAGCAATTGCGCGACACTCTCCTGTGGGTCAAACAGACATTTCACGATTTCTGCTGCCCTTCCTTGTAGACGTTCATTAGCCGCTGTCGGTTCTGTGTGGTATGGGGTCCCACACAGTTGGGTATCGTGCTATGACGGGACCCACAGATGTTTCGTAACCGATATCGGAGGTCCGAAGTGATCGTCACTATATTTCAGACCAGCTCACTAGTTTTCAGTCCGTAAGGATCTGGTAAAGCAACAACTAAGATGACATGTAACAAGAAAAAGTGCCCCCAGAACAGCTCTAGGTCGAAAAGTTTGTTACAATCGGAGACGGAATTTCGGACGTTCACCGTATTTCTGTCGCGTCAAATTTCAACAAAATTGCAAGATTACGATGATAACCACCGTCGGCTTTTGCCACAACAACTGACTGGAATCCTGCTAGGACTCTGTTTCTGCACAACGAGACGTAAATAATTCTGCAAATTCCTGTCTAGTCTCTTAACCCTAAGACAATATCCGCCGTGACAGTTGAAGTTATTGTTCAGTTTCATACCCTGACGGCCTCCATTGACGGAAATGTAAAATATGAGCGCCGACAGTTGGATTTGAAGTAATGTGAATAATTGTGGCTAAAACTTAACAGCGCATGTTTACAATCATTACTAACTATTCTTTCTCATAACTTGAGCTACACATATCGGGGTAACGCGATGTTTCCACTACTTTCACACGTGCTTGTGAGTGTCGGCGAGCAATTGCACCATAAGCAGCGACGAAAACTCATCGCCATCTGAAAGGCATATAATGACGTCAAACACATCTGCGACGCTATAATTGCTGTATTCTTCAGTAAATGTCTAGGCTAAACGTAGCGTAGCGATATAAAGAAAAATCGTGATAAAACAAAAAATAACGTTATACCAAAAAAAAATGTTAGACAGTGCCTATAGAAATTAGCAACAAAAACCACTAATTTAACTTAAATCAGAGAACCTCATTTATGGTAAATACATTGTAGATATCGTGTGCAAATTGCGACCGTCGATTATCTACTGTATAATAAAATATTTTAACAGAAAATGAAAAAGCGGCGTCGTATATCACTAACAGAGTATATTTAAGTTACAATTCTATTTTTGCAAGGAGTATTTATTACTTTCATCAAAAACTTGACAACGAAGGTGGAAATATTGCAGGTGGTGCATTCAACAGTGACAACTTTTTGTGTGCAACCAGTGTTTATGTTTTTAGGATACAAAGATTAAATTCACCTTACAAGGATGTGGTATAAATTCTCCCATTTAAAACAATTGAGGCTTATGTAGTTTTCTCATACATAAAAGAAGTAATTTTTAAATTAGAAGCAGCTTGATGTGAGGTAGTTGGGTTAGTGGGAGACAATAATTCAATTTATAGAAAAGCAATATCTAACTTTAGAACTCTGCCAGAAGTAAAGGTAAAGTGCTGTCAACCTGCAAGGTCTTCTGCAGATCGCCCACTGTACTATTTTGGGGATACCGTTCATCTTTTAAAGTGTATTTGTAACAACTGGTTCAATGAAAAGGAGCAGATTCTGTGTTTTCCTGATTTCAGTAGGAGCATGGAGGGAGGTTGAAAAGGATGATTTATTACAATAGAGAATCTCTCTAGCTTTAAAATCCCTGTTTCCAAATTCAATTGAAAGGCAAGATGCTAAACAAGTGCTTTTTAATGATATGACAGTTGTTGCTTTGCAGAGACTAGGCTCGAAAAAAGGAATTCAAAATTTTTAAAGTGCTGTAACATTTGTAAGAATAATAAAACTTCAGTGGTTTACTGTGAATGCGAAAAGGTTACTTAAGGGTCAGAGGCTAAGAAATGTTTTTCAGGAAACTGCAACTTCTTATTCCTATCACATATTTGATTTTTAAAGAGCTTTGTGTCTTGGTTAGGTTTATGGCATGGCTTGAATGATAACAGGAAACTTTCTAAAGAAACACGCCTTGCTTTAAGACATACAATAGCTGCTTTGACTGATTTCAGTAGTTACTGGCTGTCTATTGGCTCCTTGGAAGAGTATAGACTGACTGTTTGGAATTAAGTGGGGGAAAATACCATATTTCTCTTAGACAGGCTTTTGAAACTGAGCAAAAACCTAGTGCTGAGAGCACAGTCTATGGTAGTTGGAGATGTGGTTATTTACGTGTCATATAGTTTTTAAACAACTTTTGAAATCCAGGGGTTAAATGACATCCCAGTACCAGATTTATTAAGTTTGGTGGTAGATGAGAATGATGTTGAAGGGATAGTGGAGGACAAATGGCTGTTATTTCACTACATATCAGGATACTGCTCACACCAAGTGCTGAAAAAAAACCTCACTGTGAGTATTTCTTATTTCAGATGATGTAAGGCAAGATTATCCTATGATAACGGCAAAGGATCGAGGAGGCTTGGCATATCCCAAAGAAGATGTATCATGTGTAACATATGTTTATTTAACTTTTCAAAAAATGTAAAAGAACATCAAATTTTGTTTCTCCAATAGGGAAATCAAAGGTGTGTGCTTCTGAAGGTAGCATCCTGTAATATTCCCAGTGATTTGTTTGGTGGATTTCAATGTAAAAAACGAACATAGTCTTGAATCTATCAGGTGTTCCATACTGCTCTGTTGTGTAAATATCATATTAAATAATCATATTAAGAGAAGAAATTATGCAGCTATGAAGAAAAATTTAAAAGTTTTTAAAAAAAAGTAAAAACATCATTAGAGCATACTTGAATTTTTTTATTGATCTGTAGCAGAGTGTATTGGAAATCACATTATGAGGTGAAATAAAAAGCCAGTTTTATATTTTTAAATAATTATTCCATTTCTTCCCACCCCTCGCTTTCTGTGTGTGTGCTTTTTTTTTTCTGCCTGACGTGTGTAACAGAATATCTCTATTATTTTTAAGGGTCATGAATGTGTGTTTTCTTACTCATTGATGACATTACATGAATCAATAGATTCCAAAATATTTGCATTGATTTGTGTGCCGCTCTTTAGATGTTTATTTGTATGAAAGAAAATTTTGGTGGCTAGGTTTCAGCTAATTCGGTAATTTTCCATTAATAGAAAATGAACATCGTATGCTGCCTCTATATTTTGCAATTAGTGAATCACATCTGCACCCGTTTCCCATTAAGAGATGTTAACGTTTTATTCTGATGAAACATATACGTTTTAACATAAAAATGCGAATACGTGGACCGCTAATTGTAGCACAAAATGGTGCAAATTACGATTTATGTTTTGTGAATCTACGAGCCTATGTTAAAATTACAAAGCTGCACTTAAAAAAGTCGAAATATTGCAAACATGAGATTTGCAGTGATAATAAGCATCAGTGAAGGAAATTATGACCATGTTTATTTTACGTTGTTTTAAATGATAATTTACGTTTATGCAAGACGCAGGAAGTAATGATACACTCACTTAAATAGACAATCCATGTTGCAGGGCATCCCAAAGTGCAGATATTGTTTGATTCCTGTTGTGACGTCACAACGCATGCTGTGAGGCTTTGTTTCCAGGTGGCAAGCTATACGCTAAAAACTGCACGTCGAGTAACGATCGTTCAGGACAAACATGAGGCTACTTACCGTGCTGCCATCTTGTTGCGCCGACTTGCAACAGGGTGTAGTTACGTGGCGTACCGCTCGATGGCAGGACCAGCCGTGGCTGATTTCATTCCGTTTTCTTGCGTTTTGCAGGAACATGTCTTAACCAATTGAAGTTTTCATAGTTGCATGCATTTCTTACTTTGTTTTATTTACACTCTCGATATATGCGACAGTTAAGTGCAGTGATTCGAAATGGTGTAGAAATGTTGTGTACCTCGTTGCAGACGAAATTATGGAAATGAGCCACGAGTAGCGGTGTTTTTTTCTCCTAAAATGGCAGAACTCCAGCAGAACTGGATAGCTGACTGCAGTACATCATGAAAATTTCCATGTCACCCAGAATTCAAAGGAAAGCTCAGTGTCTTTACAAGTCACTTAGATTGTGTCATGGTATGAGTGCTTTAATACAGAGAGCAAGAACAACTTGTCGTGTGTTTGTGTTAGCATGATGTCCAGTTGTTCAGGAACAACGTGATTTCACTTGACCTGATGCCAATCTATAGCAGAGCTATTTCACTGTATATAGTACCGAATCACTAGCGGACTGTGATTTACTTATGCAGCTTTATGACTCAAAATACTGTGTCAGTATTGAACCATTTGTTCTGAAAGTAACCGACACTAATAGCATCTGTGCGTCAGTGGCAACCTTGCTCTTGGGCATTATCACTTGTAGCTAATGAAATGTTTTTGTCAAATTTCAAGGTCTGCAAGCTCCATTTCGCTGATGACCTCATTCACAGACGTGGTGAATATTTCTACACATCCACAGGAAAGAAATATTCTGTGCCTCTTGTGAAACCTCGCCTTAGACCAGCAACTGTACCATGGATTCTACCTAACTCTCTGGAGTACCTTTCGTCACCTCCTTTTTCATTGTAAGAGCCTGGAAAACAGACACTAAGTACTAGCTATTGTAGCCAATGTAACAACTTATGCCCAGTATGAACAGGAAAGACATTTCGTAGACTTGAATGTTTTTCTTCAGTGCTTGGAGGGGATCAGGCTGCTCAAAGAGTGGCATACTATAAAGTCAGATAGTGTCATTAGTTTTGCTCTAATAGAAACAACAGTTACTCTTACACTTTAATGTTCTGTTGTGGTGAATACTGGCCCAAGTATGCAGTTACATCTTGGTAATGTGTAACCACAAAACCTGGTACAAGGAAGTTCCCATTAACAATAAACCATTTGAACCTGGTATGCATACCCTGAGTCCAACAGACCTGCAGACAGTAGAAACTTTTAATTACAATATCGAAGACTTAAAATTGTGGCCCAACTCATAGGGTATGCTCTCTTGCGGTATTCAGTAACAAATTAACTGTAGCATTAGAAATCCGTCTCATCAGTTTTAAGTGTTACGTACATTGTCATCTTTATACCACATACTTATATAACCTGTTATATACATATAGCTATGGTTTATGTTGCAGCGTTATCAAATTAGACTGGGCTGTAATCGATTACGTTTTGTTGAAATACAGAGAATACATTATTAGTACACCTACACATTGTTTTCATTGCAGGAAATATATTGTTACAGCTCGCAACAGATGGTGTACTCCTGTGTGGTGTAATAGAGCGAAATCCTGTAGTGGATTATTACGAGTATAATGTTGTGGGAGTCTGCTGCACAGCAGTGGTGTGTTTGATATTCGATAGGAACTCGGAAGAAAGGTAAGTGTCATTTGTAAAACTAAACAATAGAATGAGTTACAGTCCTACAGTCTACAGAAGAAGAGAGGTTATTTCTTCACATTTTTTCAGATATAATGTCAGAATCTACACCTATAAATAGGAGCAGGAAAGGAGATAGCATAGGCTTATCAAGCCCAAATTTTGAATCAGTTGTTAGTCAGTGGGGAGCTGAAGATGAAGATTCCCTTTCAGATTAAAACCGTGAAATTGTTCCTTAGGCAGCGGCATGCAGCTCTCTGAGAGAAGCACAAAGTAGTGGTGGTGGTGATGATGATGATAATGATGACAATGACTTAGCTAATAAGGACTCAGGACAAATAAGCAATAAAAATGCTACCATATATATTCCTCCAAATGGTATGCAGTGGGGTTAGTGCCCCCCAGTGCCAAATAAAATGCCTGCACATAATTTGGTGAATAAATATTCCAAGACCAGCAAGGGGCGTAATCGCTTACACTCCCAAAGATGCTTAGGATTTATTTACTCCTCTAACTATTGCGGATGAAATCGTGAGATGCACAAACCTAGAAGCAAGAAGACTTTGTATACCAAAAAAATAAACTGGAATGATGAAGCTACAGACGAAATGTCCGCCTTCTGGGTAATTTTACTTCATAATGGCGCAGATAAGGTTTGGGATGTTCCAATTAGGGAATTTTTTCATGCACATTTTCCAATCCGTTATACAGTGCTACAATGTCTGTGAATCGGTTTGAGGCAATAAGAAGATTCATTAGATTTGATGACAAAAGAAGAAAGAGGCTAGGTTACAAACCGATAACCTTGCTGCTATATACTATGTATGGAAAATATTTACCAGACAATGCAAGAAAATAATAATACCTAAAAGTAATGTCGCTGTGGATGAACACCTAGTTGCATTTAGGAGCCATTGTGAATTTGTGCAGTATATGCCAAACAAGCCTGGAAAGTATGGAATGAAAATATTCTGGATGTGTGAAGCTAAGCTGGTTATGCCATTGACAAGACTGTGTACACAGGAAGAGAACCAGGTTAGTCACCCCAGAAAAATGTGGGCCTTACAGTAAAGATGCTTACAGGCAATATTGCTGGTACAGCCAGAAATGTTACTGTAGATAATTATTTTACACGTATAAAATTGGCAGAAAATCTGTTGTGACAAAACCCTATTGTTGTGGGAACAATGAGGATGAGTAAAACAGAAATTCCAAAAGAGATTAAGCCTACTTGGAGCAGAGCAGAAAATTCAAGTCTATTTGCATTTACATAAGAAATGACGAAGGTTCGATTATCACGAAAGAAAAACAAGTGTGTAGTGCTATGTACCATGCATCATAATAGATCTATAGATGAACAGTATCCAAACCTGACCCCTGAAATTGTGAAATCTTACAACCGAACGAAGGATGGTGTGAATATTATGGATTATACATGCAATGAGGAACTAAACGGTGGCCAATGGCTCTCTGGTGCAACATAAGGGATGTACACACTCGAAATGCCTTTATTCATTACAAAACACAACATTCCATGTATCACAAAGCGACTTTATGCAGGAGGAGACTTTTCATCAAGGACCTTTCAGTGGGGTTGATCCATCTGTTTATGAACAGAAGATCGTCTAACCCCCTTCAACAGAAATCCATATACCTGGAAATGGAGAAGTTTATTACTATTCCTAAAACATAAAACAGCAGTAGTAACAATAGCAGCACTGTCAGTCATCAGAAGAGTCGCTGTTTATTGTGTCCTGCTTCAAAGGACAGTGTTCTGTAAATGCACAAAACGTGTGGCAAGACCATAGCAGTGTGGTGCGAAACAACTGTAAAAATTATTATCCTTGTTTCCTTATTGATTTGTTCTTCGTGAATACTATAGCCACTGATCCGAGAACAGTCTGTGATAATACTGGTGGCTTGTTTTTCAGTATAAGTGTTAAAAACAATCGCAGCTGTCTTCTATTATACTGATAAACTTTAAAACAAAATATTTCTGCATGTTAATGTCCACAGAATACGTTTCTATTTAAATTCTCGATTTATACATTATGGGTCCATTGGACCCAGGGTATGTAAATGTGCAGAAAATATAGGTCATGCAAAGTAGGATTAAATGACTTAATTGACGTTATAGATAACTTGGAAAACCGTCAGAGAGAACAAAGATACTTCAGAAACGGACTACTTACTATTCATAACCAATTATTTGAAAAAAAAAGTTAAATTATTTTGATAAAAGTGAAAGTAGGAATATTAAATTATTTGTTAGCAAGTGAAATGAATGGGTGTCCAAAAGAAGGGTTACAGATACTCGCCAGATTGCATTATGTCTTGTAGAATTTTATTTTCAATATCACCACACACTTACGAGTTTATAAGGAGCGCAAATTGTCTTGCGCTACCCCATCCTAATATACAGCATAGGATTTGTCTGCATTTTCAAACACATTCAGCAGTTGAGCAGCTAGGGGGCAATTAACTGTTGAATTCAAAACACAAGCTTGTATTTATTTGTGAATCAGTCTTTGTTGTTCACTGATTAGTCTGTGATGTTAGTGACAAAAGTTCAGTTAACACATGGGTCACGTCATTCTTTGCTTCCCCTTCTCAACTGTCAATTGTTTACAATCTTCTTTGTAATGACATACAACCCCTTTTTTAGTTTAACATTTCGTTCACATATTAAAATGTGTCACATACCATTGGATCGATAAAGAAGATCCAGATCAGATAATAAAGTGCCCACAGTTTAAAACTGTTTCACAAAGCAAAGATCTCCTTATGGCGAAATTCTCTGCATGACGTGGAGTACAAACAGATAACAAATTTTTACCAAAAAAATTAAAGTATCTGCATAAAAACAACCTGGAGTGAGAAAATTTCAAAGTTTTGCTTGATATTTTCAATGAGAGGACTGTTCAAGGTTTGGTAGCCTTGAGGGAACATCATCTTACTGAAAGTTTCGAGAGCGCTGCTAAATTCATCAAAATTAATTTGTGCATGGTGAACATTTTTAATATTGAAACTTCCTTGCAGATTTAAACTCTGTGACGGGCCGAGATTCGAACTCGGGACCTTTACTTTTCGCTGGCAAGTGCTCTACCAACTGAGTAACCCAAGCACGACTCACGGCCCCACCACCAAACTTTGACAGTATAATCGATTTCAGAGAGGATCAAATTCAGTCTGTTCAGAAATATTTGCCTTTTCTTACACATACTTGTCAGGGCACTGTGCAAATGGTGTTCTTAAGAATCTGAGACACGACACATGTAAAACATATTTAGAGAGAGATTATATATTATCAGCACTAGAAAACAATGCAGGGTAATGAGGTTATTAATGTTGTTATTTCTGCTTATTCGGTTGGTGATAGCTTGGTCTCCTGAGAACTTCAACACAGCTTCATTAGATACCCTTCCCAGGGAAATTTACTTTTTAATTCTAGATGCTGATGAAATTAAAAAAAAAAGACTTTTTCCGAAGGGAGTTTTCTTAGGTAGATCACATAGACGACAGAATTCTTCAGTGGGTGGTAAACGTACCGTGTAATATGTTTCTCAATAATTAGCGATAACGGTAATAACAGCAAAAAGGGAAATTGTCAACTGTAAAGTAGCTTGAAATAAATTTTGTATCAGGTTAACAAACATTTACATTTGTCATTTTCCTCTCATTCCTAATTTTCTCTTCTCAATACGTGTAATTCCGTTGTTAACACTGAAAGCGCATAATACTAAGTCTATATTTTACTTATAAACATTTCATTTCATTAACGGCAGTATGCTGGTACATATTTGACAGTTCTGATCACACAGACAGAGGGACGTGTCAGATTTATGAAATCTTTCTTTTTGCTTTTTTGGTTAAATCTTGGTTACATGAGGGTCTACAATTAAACTGATCCTGACGACAACATCGATACTATCTTTGGTGAGTCATTTATGTCTCAGTGAATTATATTTTTGTCGAAGTAATTAAGCTTATGGTCACCAGAATAATTACTCCATCCTATCTGATAAGTTTTACTAAAACTATCTCCATCACGTAGAATAATTTACAGGCTGTGGCGGTTTCACTCCCAACGTTTTTGTTAACAAACGGTAAAATTCTGCAAATGATCTCAAACACAATAGAAGGAAATCACAGAGCATTGCAACCAGCGTAACATGCATTTTGCACAACAGCATACAGGAAAGGCATAGTGTCTTTTTAACCGATAAAAGAGCGACACAGTTTCATTGTAAGTGGCACACAGCTTGATAGTCGAGAACTAAGTCTCGTGATTTTTTTACACTTTCACGAAAGAACTGCAGGCTTTTGCGGCAATCAGCGACGGTCTATCGGCAACGACGTCACAGTTGACCGTGAGGCCTGTGTATCAGAAGCTGTGGGCTCAACCCTCTGAAATCTTTTGCACGCCTGGCTATCGAGAGCTGAATGTGACGTCGGACTGCCTGGTTATATCGCTCGTCTCGCCTTCAATCGAACATTTTTAATGGACTTAAGTTCTCCATTCATCGAATTCTATTCCAGTATCGAAAGTGCTCTGATGCAACAGAAAGAAGTTGAAGCACGTTTTATTATGTTACACGTTACAAGGGAAATGATCACCATTGTAGAACATTTTATAGCGCCTTTCTTTTTTTCTTGCAGAGTAATTCTGTCTTGCTCGTTCGAAACGCGTCAGTTATAGTGCTTCTGGATTGTGAATGGATTAACATATTGATATTACAATGAAACTCTGTATGTTGAACACGATTACCTAATATTAAATAATGTTCACAACACTGCATTCAAATCCTCGAGTGTCCTCATTCATCCGACATAATATGAACCTACTCCTAAGCTAGGCAGACTACTCCGTAGCTCTATGTTAACAATATTACACACACACACTGCAAATGCTTGACTAAGGTTACGAGGTACAAACCATATGAGCATGTACCTCTCCAAAAATTAAAAAAAATTCATTTAATTGACCAACTATTTCGTTCGCTACTTGTGTTCTTTTTTTTTTTTTTTTTTCCTTTATTGTGATTTCATGCCCCTGCCCCATATGGGCAGGGGAGGGCTGTCAGCAGCACAATCCGCCGCTCTTCAGCCGAATGACATGGCAACTAAAACAAGAATAAAATAATACATACATAAGGAGGTAAAAAAAGGGGAACATAAAACAGAGTAAGGGGAGAAAATGGAGGTAAAAATCACTGACATGTAGAAGTTCATGGGGGACAGTTAAAATAGTCACCAGAAAGTTAAAAAACGCAGTTGGCGATTCTTAAAACACAGAGAAGACACTGGATGCACATGCACAGTTTAAAAGTTGGCCACAGTATGAAAAACACTCCGAAAACAACACACTAAAAACCCACTCGGAGCACACACGACGAAGAGTAAAACTACCAGGCGGGACCTGCCGAGGGAGAGGGCAGAGAGGATGGAAAAGGAGGGGAGAGCATGGGGCAGCTGGGGAAGCGGCGGGATGAAGAGAGGAGGGGCAACCGTGGGTGCACGAAGAGGCAGGAGAAACATGGGGCGGGAGAGGGAAAGGGAAGACAGGGCAGGAGGGAGCGCAGAGACACTGAAAGAAGGCACAAGAGATGGACGGGGAGTAGGAGGGGAAATCCGCTCAGAAGGAGGGAGGGGGAGGAGAGGGAGCCCTGAGGAGGAGGCAGGAAGAGGGGGTTAGAGTTGGTAGGAAGGGTAGATGTCAGGGCGAAGCTCATCATCCGGGAGTGGTAGACGGTGGAAGTTGTGTTGGGAAAGGAGATGGAGGGTGTGGAGATGGAGAGAGGGAGGGACACAACGGTAAAGGCGCGGCAACTGGTTGGGAGTGGAGAGGAAGGGAGACACCAGGGGGTGAGGGGGATCAAGGCGGCGGACAATATATAGTGTGCGGATGTGTTCAAGGAAAAGGAGAAGGTGGGGGAAGGGGATGAGGTCATAGAGGATGCGCGTGGGGGACGGAAGGCGGATGCGGAAGGCGAGGCGGAGTGCATGGCGTTCGAGGATTTGGAGGGCTTTATAGAACCGGGGAGGGGCGGAAATCCAAGCGATGCTGGCATAACAAACGATGGGGCGGATCATGGATTTGTAGGTGTGAAGGATGGTGGAAGGATGCAGACCCCACGTCCGGCCGGACAGGAGTTTCAGGACGCGGAGGCGGTTGTGAGCTTTGTTTTGGATGGTAAGGAGATGGGGAGTCCAGGTGAGGTGGCGATCGAGTGTGAGGCCAAGGTATTTGAGGGTAGGAGTGAGGTGGATAGGACGGCCATAAATGGTGAGGTAGAAATCATGGAGGCGGAAGGAGCGGGTGGTGCGGCCTATGATGATCGCCTGAGTCTTGGAGGGATTAACACGGAGGAACCACTGGTTGCACCAAGCGGTGAATTGGTCAAGGTGGGTTTGGAAGGTACGTTGGGACCGTTGAAGGGTAGGATAAAGGGCTAGGAAGGCGGTGTCATCAGCGAACTGGAGAAGATGAACAGGAGGGGGAGGTTTGGGCATATCAGCAGTGTACAGGAGATAGAGGAGAGGGGAAAGGACAGAACCTTGGGGCACGCCGGCAGAGGGGTAGAAAGTACGAGAGTTGGAATTGTGGATAGTCACATAGGTGGGACGATGGGAGAGGAAGGAAGCAACGAGACGGACGAAGTTGATGGGGAGAGCATAGGTCTGGAGTTTGAAAAGGAGCCCGGGATGCCAGACACGGTCATAGGCGTTCTGGAGATCAAGGGAAACAAAGATAGCAGAGCGACGGGAGTTAAGTTGGAGGGAAAGAAGATGGGTAAGGTTAAGGAGCTGGTCGTCAGCAGAGAAGGAAGGCCGGAAGCCACATTGGGTAAGAGGAAGGAGGTGGTGCTGGTGAAGGTGGCGGTGGATACGGCGAGAGAGGATGGCCTCAAAGACCTTACTGAGCACGGAGGTGAGGCAGATGGGACGATAGGAAGAGGTAGCAGAGGGGGGTTTGTTAGGCTTAGGGAACAGCAGGACACGGGAAGTCTTCCACAGGTCAGGGTAAAAGCCAGTGGAGAGGAGGACATTGTACAGCGTGGCAAGGACAGACAGGAAGGATGGAGGGGATTCCTTGAGGTGACGGTAGGTGACGCCATCATGACCAGGGGCGGTGTTGCGTTTGGAGCGGAGGACGAGTGTGATGTCTTGCATGGTGATGGGAGTGTTGATGTCGGAGGGGGGTAGCCGATCCAAGTACTGGAAGCTAGGGGCGAGCGGGGGGACAGAGGTGTCAGTGCGGTCAAGGACAGTGGGGAAGAGGGAGTAATCAAAATGGGGATCGTCAGGAATGGAGAAGACCTCGGACAGGTGAGAAGCAAAATGGTTAGCCTTACTGAGGTTGTCAGGAAAGGGTCGATCGTCATGGAGGATGGGGTAATGCGGGGTGGGATGGCTACCAGTAAGGCGGTGGAAGGCTGACCAGTACTTGGAGGAGTTGACAGGGAGGGTGGAGTTGAGGCGTGTGCATGTCTGTCGCCAGTCCCGGCGTTTCTTTGCTGTAAGGAGGTTCCGGATATGTCGCTGTAATTGCCGGTGGCGGGTGAGTGTATCCCGGTCACGAGTGCGGAGGAAGGAGCGGTAGAGCCTGCGTGATTCACGGAGAAGAAGGACGGCCTGTGGAGGAAGCGTAGGGCGGTGAGGGTGGATGAGTTTGGTAGGGACGTGAGCCTCCACAGCGTCAGTGATGGTCTTCTGAAGGAAGGAAGAGGCATGGGTGATGTCATCAGGGTGGTGGAAAGTGAGGGGGTGGCTTTCAACCTGTAAGGCAATGGATTCCCGGTAGGCATCCCAATTGGCACGGTGGTAGTCATGGACAGATTTTGGAGGGGCAGGTGGGCGGGTGGCTGCAGTGGCAGGACGGGTAGAGGAGATGGTGAGAAGGACAGGGAGATGGTCACTGCCGACAGGATCGAGGACATCAACGGCAATGCGACCAAGGAGGTTGGGGGAAGCGAGGATAACATCGGGGGTAGAGTTACTTTCAGGACGGGTGTGCTGTGGGAGAGGAACAAGGTCACCATGGAGGGTGGCAAGGAACTGATGCCACCGCCGAAGAGTGGCAGGGTCACGGCTGTGGATGTTGAGGTCAGCGGCGATCACATAGGTGGAGAAGGTACGGTCAACATGGGAAATGAAGTCAAAGGGGAGAGGAGCTGCAGGGCGAACATAGATAGTGGCACAGGTGACGGTGAGGGAGGGAAAAAAGAGGCTGAGGAGGAGGTGTTCGGTTGGGTCATTGAGGAGGGGTTGTGGCCGGACAGGGAGATGCCGGAGGTGGCCGATAGCGACCCCGCCTCGAGCTAGGGGAAGGGGATTGTCGGTGCGGTGAAGGAGATAAGGGGAGATGCGGACTACATGGTGGGGTTGGAGGAAGGTTTCATTAAGGATGAAGGAGTCAACCTGGTGCTGGGAGAGGGTATGCATGAAGAGGTATTTGTTTGCAGGGAGGGAGCGAATGTTGAGGTAGAGGAGACGATACTGTTGACGAGCCATGGCGTTGGGTGGGGGAAGGGTGTGGGAAGGGGAGAGAGGGGCTTAAACGAGGGTGTCTAGGCGGGTGAAGGTAAAGTGGGCCTGGTTGTGGGAGTATGTGGCGTAGGTGTTTAAGTGGAAAATAGAGCGGGCAGCGAGGGAAATCTGCTGGAGAGTGTGGGGGCGCTGGAAGGGGTGGATGTTCTGCAGGACGACGGTGAGGAACCGGATGATGTCTTCTGCTGTAGGGGGAGGGCGGAGGGAATTGTTAGGGTGGATAGGTGGGTCAATGGGGCGAACGGGGACAGTGAGTTCAGGGTTGGTGGGAGGGGGCTTGGCTTTGCATTTGGAGGAATAGGTGGGGTGAGGTTCATTGCAGGTGTTGCAGGATGGGGGGGAGGCGAGGTTGGGACACTGTTTGAGGAAGTGGGAGGCTTTACAATGGGGGCAGGTGGGTGGGTTCTTGCAGTGTTGGGTGAGGTGGTCATTGTACAGTAGACAACGCTGGCAGCGGTAGGATTGAGGAAGGGAACGGGATGGGTCAACAGGGTGGCGGCGGTTGAAAATCAGGGCACCCTGTGTGAGGAGGTGGTCGATGGAGGAAGCGGACTCTGTAAATATACGCATGAGGAAAGTAGGGCCAGAGGAGTTGTAAATACGGCGGGCAGAGCGGACTTCCAGGGAGGGATGGGCATTCAGTTCCGCCAACACCTCAGCCTCCGTGACCACAGGGCTGAGTTTCGTGATGACGGCAGTGAGGGTCGGCGGACGACGAGGTGGTTGGGGTTGACGAGGAGAGGAGGATGTAAGGAATGGGGTGAGGGATGCGTGGGGCCCAAAGGTGATGCGGGGAAGGCGCCGGAGGAGATCAGTATGGAAGGACGGAGAGGGAGACTTGATGAGGACAGAGTCTCTGCGAGGGATAAGTTGGATGATGGGTGCACTGGGGATGTACTTCCGGATTTCAAGGGTGAGGGTGCGGGCATCCAGGAATTTCGGATCAGGGTTGGCTAGGACAAAGGTATACAGGGAGGGGGCTGGAGAGGAGGGAGGTGGGGTGGTATCCATAGCGGGGTCAGTGGGAGGTGGGGCGGGCAGTGGCTTTTTGGAGGAAGGAGTAGAGGAGAGGTCGCCACTGGGCCGTTTGGAAGATTTTTTGGCGGGCGTTGCCTGGGAGGAGGGATGAGGTACGGGATGGATGGGGAGGTGGTGGGAGGCAGTGCCCTCCTGTGAGGCAGTAGCACCGGATGAGAGGGTAGGGCGCTCTGTGGCGGCGACTGTGGCGCGGCGGGCGGAGACTCTGGCAGGGGAAGCAGCGGTAGTCGCACGGGGGAGAGGTGGAAAGTCGTCTCGGCGGGCAACAGGAGGGGTAGGGGGGTTGGGAGCAGGGACAGAGGCAGGAGTGGGAGAAGCAGCAGGGGCAGTTTCGCTATTTGTGTTTTTTTTTTTTTTTCCTTTATTGTGATTTCATGCCCCTGCCCCATATGGGCAGGGGAGGGCTGTCAGCAGCACAATCCGCCGCTCTTCAGCCGAATGACATGGCAACTAAAACAAGAAGAAAATAATACATACAGAAGGAGGTAAAAAAAGGGAAACATAAAACAGAGTAAGGGGAGAAAATGGAGGTAAAAATCACTGACATGTAGAAGTTCATGGGGGACAGTTAAAATAGTCACCAGAAAGTTAAAAAAACACAGTTGGCGATTCTTAAAACACAGAGAAGACACTGGATGCACATGCACCGTTTAAAAGTTGGCCACAGTATTAAAAACACTCCGAAAACAACACACTTAAAACCCACTCGGAGCACACACGACGAAGAGTAAAACTACCAGGCGGGACCTGCCGAGGGAGAGGGCAGAGAGGATGGAAAAGGAGGGGAGAGCATGGGGCAGCTGGGGAAGCGGCGGGATGAAGAGAGGAGGGGCAACCGTGGGTGCACGAAGAGGCAGGAGAAACATGGGGCGGGAGAGGGAAAGGGAAGACAGGGCAGGAGGGAGCGCAGAGACACTGAAAGAAGGCACAAGAGATGGACGGGGAGTAGGAGGGGAAATCCGCTCAGAAGGAGGGAGGGGGAGGAGAGGGAGCCCTGAGGAGGAGGCAGGAAGAGGGGGTTAGAGTTGGTAGGAAGGGTAGATGTCAGGGCGAAGCTCATCATCCGGGAGTGGTAGACGGTGGAAGTTGTGTTGGGAAAGGAGATGGAGGGTGTGGAGATGGAGAGAGGGAGGGACACAACGGTAAAGGCGCGGCAACTGGTTGGGAGTGGAGAGGAAGGGAGACACCAGGGGGTGAGGGGGATCAAGGCGGCGGACAATATATAGTGTGCGGATGTGTTCAAGGAAAAGGAGGAGGTGGGGGAAGGGGATGAGGTCATAGAGGATGCGCGTGGGGGACGGAAGGCGGATGCGGAAGGCGAGGCGGAGTGCATGGCGTTCGAGGATTTGGAGGGCTTTATAGAACCGGGGAGGGGCGGAAATCCAAGCGATGCTGGCATAACAAACGATGGGGCGGATCATGGATTTGTAGGTGTGAAGGATGGTGGAAGGATGCAGACCCCACGTCCGGCCGGACAGGAGTTTCAGGACGCGGAGGCGGTTGTGAGCTTTGTTTTGGATGGTAAGGAGATGGGGAGTCCAGGTGAGGTGGCGGTCGAGTGTGAGGCCAAGGTATTTGAGGGTAGGAGTGAGGGGGATAGGACGGCCATAAATGGTGAGGTAGAAATCATGGAGGCGGAAGGAGCGGGTGGTGCGGCCTATGATGATCGCCTGGGTCTTGGAGGGATTAACACGGAGGAACCACTGGTTGCACCAAGCGGTGAATTGGTCAAGGTGGGTTTGGAGGGTACGTTGGGACCGTTGAAGGGTAGGATAAAGGGCTAGGAAGGCGGTGTCATCAGCGAACTGGAGAAGATGAACAGGAGGGGGAGGTTTGGGCATATCAGCAGTGTACAGGAGATAGAGGAGAGGGGAAAGGACAGAACCTTGGGGCACGCCGGCAGAGGGGTAGAAAGTACGGGAGTTGGAATTGTGGATAGTCACATAGGTGGGACGATGGGAGAGGAAGGAAGCAACGAGACGGACGAAGTTGATGGGGAGAGCATAGGTCTGGAGTTTGAAAAGGAGCCCGGGATGCCAGACACGGTCATAGGCGTTCTGGAGATCAAGGGAAACAAAGATAGCAGAGCGACGGGAGTTAAGTTGGAGGGAAAGAAGATGGGTAAGGTTAAGGAGCTGGTCGTCAGCAGAGAAGGAAGGCCGGAAGCCACATTGGGTAAGAGGAAGGAGGTGGTGCTGGTGAAGGTGGCGGTGGATACGGCGAGAGAGGATGGCCTCAAAGACCTTACTGAACACGGAGGTGAGGCAGATGGGACGATAGGAAGAGGTAGCAGAGGGGGGTTTGTTAGGCTTAGGGAACAGCAGGACACGGGAAGTCTTCCACAGGTCAGGGTAAAAGCCAGTGGAGAGGAGGACATTGTACAGCGTGGCAAGGACAGACAGGAAGGATGGAGGGGATTCCTTGAGGTGACGGTAGGTGACGCCATCATGACCAGGGGCGGTGTTGCGTTTGGAGCGGAGGACGAGTGTGATGTCTTGCATGGTGATGGGAGTGTTGATGTCGGAGGGGGGTAGCCGATCCAAGTACTGGAAGCTAGGGGCGAGCGGGGGGACAGTGGTGTCAGTGCGGTCAAGGACAGTGGGGAAGAGGGAGTAATCAAAATGGGGATCGTCAGGAATGGAGAAGACCTCGGACAGGTGAGAAGCAAAATGGTTAGCCTTACTGAGGTTGTCAGGAAAGGGTCGATCGTCATGGAGGATGGGGTAATGCGGGGTGGGATGGCTACCAGTAAGGCGGTGGAAGGCTGACCAGTACTTGGAGGAGTTGACAGGGAGGGTGGAGTTGAGGCGTGTGCATGTCTGTCGCCAGTCCCGGCGTTTCTTTGCTGTAATTAGGTTCCGGATATGTCGCTGTAATTGCCGGTGGCGGGTGAGAGTATCCCGGTCACGAGTGTGGAGGAAGGAGCGGTAGAGCCTGCGGGATTCACGGAGAAGAAGGACGGCCTGTGGAGGAAGCGTAGGGCGGTGAGGGTGGATGAGTTTGGTAGGGACGTGAGCCTCCACAGCGTCAGTGATGGTCTTCTGAAGGAAGGAAGAGGCATGGGTGATGTCATCAGGGTGGTGGAAAGTGAGGGGGTGGCTTTCAACCTGTAAGGCAATGGATTCCCGGTAGGCATCCCAATTGGCACGGTGGTAGTCATGGACAGATTTTGGAGGGGCAGGTGGGCGGGTGGCTGCAGTGGCAGGACGGGTAGAGGAGATGGTGAGAAGGACAGGGAGATGGTCACTACCGACAGGATCGAGGACATCAACGGCAATGCGACCAAGGAGGTTGGGGGAAGCGAGGATAACATCGGGGGTAGAGTTACTTTCAGGACGGGTGTGCTGTGGGAGAGGAACAAGGTCATCATGGAGGGTGGCGAGGAACTGATGCCACCGCCGAAGAGTGGCAGGGTCACGGCTGTGGATGTTGAGGTCAGCGGCGATCACATAGGTGGAGAAGGTACGGTCAACATGGGAAATGAAGTCAAAGGGGAGAGGAGCTGCAGGGCGAACATAGATAGTGGCACAGGTGACGGTGAGGGAGGGAAAAAAGAGGCTGAGGAGGAGGTGTTCGGTTGGGTCATTGAGGAGGGGTTGTGGCCGGACAGGGAGATGCCGGAGGTGGCCGATAGCGACCCCGCCTCGAGCTAGGGGAAGGGGATTGTCGGTGCGGTGAAGGAGATAAGGGGAGATGCGGACTACATGGTGGGGTTGGAGGAAGGTTTCATTAAGGATGAAGGAGTCAACCTGGTGCTGGGAGAGGGTATGCATGAAGAGGTATTTGTTTGCAGGGAGGGAGCGAATGTTGAGGTAGAGGAGACGATACTGTTGACGAGCCATGGCGTTGGGTGGGGGAAGGGTGTGGGAAGGGGAGAGAGGGGCTTAAACGAGGGTGTCTAGGCGGGTGAAGGTAAAGTGGGCCTGGTTGTGGGAGTATGTGGCGTAGGTGTTTAAGTGGAAAATAGAGCGGGCAGCGAGGGAAATCTGCTGGAGAGTGTGGGGGCGCTGGAAGGGGTGGATGTTCTGCAGGACGACGGTGAGGAACCGGATGATGTCTTCTGCTGTAGGGGGAGGGCGGAGGGAATTGTTAGGGTGGATAGGTGGGTCAATGGGGCGAACGGGGACAGTGAGTTCAGGGTTGGTGGGAGGGGGCTTGGCTTTGAATTTGGAGGAATAGGTGGGGTGAGGTTCATTGCAGGTGTTGCAGGATGGGGGGGAGGCGAGGTTGGGACACTGTTTGAGGAAGTGGGAGGCTTTACAATGGGGGCAGGTGGGTGGGTTCTTGCAGTGTTGGGTGAGGTGGTCATTGTACAGTAGACAACGCTGGCAGCGGTAGGATTGAGGAGGGGAACGGGATGGGTCAACAGGGTGGCGGCAGTTGAAAATCAGGGCACCCTGCGTGAGGAGGTGGTCGATGGAGGAAGCGGACTCTGTAAAGGTACGCATGAGGAAAGTAGGGCCAGAGGAGTTGTAAATACGGCGGGCAGAGCGGACTTCCAGGGAGGGATGGGCATTCAGTTCCGCCAACACCTCAGCCTCCGTGACCACAGGGCTGAGTTTCGTGATGACGGCAGTGAGGGTCGGCGGACGATGAGGTGGTTGGGGTTGACGAGGAGAGGAGGATGTAAGGAATGGGGTGAGGGATGCGTGGGGCCCAAAGGTGATGCGGGGAAGGCGCCGGAGGAGATCAGTATGGAAGGACGGAGAGGGAGACTTGATGAGGACAGAGTCTCTGCGAGGGATAAGTTGGATGATGGGTGCACTGGGGATGTACTTCCGGATTTCAAGGGTGAGGGTGCGGGCATCCAGGAATTTCGGATCAGGGTTGGCTAGGACAAAGGTATACAGGGAGGGGGCTGGAGAGGAGGGAGGTGGGGTGGTATCCATAGCGGGGTCAGTGGGAGGTGGGGCGGGCAGTGGCTTTTTGGAGGAAGGAGTAGAGGAGAGGTCGCCACTGGGCCGTTTGGAAGATTTTTTGGCGGGCGTTGCCTGGGAGGAGGGATGAGGTACGGGATGGATGGGGAGGTGGTGGGAGGCAGTGCCCTCCTGTGAGGCAGTAGCACCGGATGAGAGGGTAGGGCGCTCTGTGGCGGCGACTGTGGCGCGGCGGGCGGAGACTCTGGCAGGGGAAGCAGCGGATGAGATGGTAGGGCGCTCTGTGGCGGCGACTGTGGCGCGGCGGGCGGAGACTCTGGCAGGGGAAGCAGTGGTAGTCGCAGGGGGGAGAGGTGGAAAGTCGTCTCGGCGGGCGACAGGAGGGGTAGGGGGGTTGGGAGCAGGGAGAGAGGCAGGAGTGGGAGAAGCAGCAGGGGCAGTTTCGCTATTTGTGTTTTTTTTTTTTTTTTTTACTTTATTGTTATTTTAAAACCTGTACAATTCAGGTAGGCTGGCAGCGGCACACTACGCCGCTCTTCAGCCATAGCGTTTTACAGGAGTATAAAACATGGTGAATGACAATGAACAAAGTGACGGGCAAAAGAGAGAGGTCACAGAGACATAAAAAAACACGGAGTCGTTCACATGTGATGATAACAACACTGAAAACACGGTGGCACGGCGCACAAAACACTGGTGAGTCCGACGGCACAAGTGAACATAGGAGTGGGACGGCGGACACCAAAAACACTATGTGACGTCATACACACGAAGCACAAAAGGCGACGATCTCCGGCGCGCGAATGTTCACTATACGTGTGCGAGTCCGGGGACCTGCCAAGAGAGGAGGAGGAGGAGGAAGGGGAGTGGGAGAGCGAGAGGGGAGAGCAGAGATGCCACGGGCAGGGGAGATAGGGGGAGGGAGGAAGGGGGAGAGGAAGCCCGGGGGAAGAGGGGGAAGGGAGGGGACAGGGAGATGGAAAAAGAAGGGAAGAGAAGAGAAGGGAGGGAGGGTGCCGAAAGGAAAGGACACGGGAAGTGGGGGGTGGGGCAGGGTCAAAGTTGATAGGAGGGGTAGATGGAGGGGACGAGGACATCGTCAGGGAGAGGGAGCTGGCGGAAGCCACCATGGGAGAGGGTATGGAGGGTGGAGAGATGGAGACCGGGTGGGACGTGCGAATACAGGCGCGGCAGCGGGCGGGGGTGGGAGAGGAGCGGGGAAACGAGCGGGTGAGGAGGATCAAGTTTACGTGAGGTGTACAGGATACGTATCCTTTCAAGGAAAAGGAGGAGGTGGGGGAAGGGGATGAGATCATACAGGATCCGCGTGGGGGAGGGGAGACGGATGCGATAGGCAAGGCGGAGAGCATGACGTTCAAGGATTTGGAGGGATTTATAGAAGGTAGGGGGGGCGGAGATCCAGGCTGGATGGGCGTAACAAAGGATAGGGCGGATGAGGGATTTATAGGTGTGGAGGATTGTGGAGGGGTCCAGACCCCACGTGCGGCCGGAAAGGAGCTTGAGGAGACAGAGTCGGGAACGTGCCTTGGCTTGGATTGTCTGGAGATGGGGAGTCCAGGAGAGGCGACGGTCGAGGGTGACGCCAAGGTACTTAAGGGTAGGAGTGAGGGCGATAGGACGGCCATAGACGGTGAGATAGAAATCAAGGAGGCGGAAGGAAGGGGTGGTTTTGCCTACAATGATCGCCTGGGTTTTGGAGGGATTGACCTTGAGCAACCACTGGTTGCACCAAGCGGTGAACCGGTCAAGATGGGATTGGAGAAGGCGTTGGGAGCGTTGCAGGGTGGGGGCAAGGGCGAGGAAGGCGGTGTCATCGGCAAACTGGAGGAGGTGTACGGGGGGCGACGGCGGCGGCATGTCCGCCGTGTACAAAAGGTACAGAAGGGGGGAGAGGACGGAGCCTTGGGGCACACCGGCGGAGGGGAAAAAGGTGTAGGAATCGGTGTTATGGATGGTGACATAGGAAGGACGGCGGGAGAGAAAGGAACCGATCAGACGGACGTAGTTAATGGGAAGGGCAAAGGTTTGGAGCTTGAAGAGGAGACCGGAATGCCAGACGCGGTCATAAGCGCGTTCGAGGTCAAGTGAGAGGAAGATGGCGGAGCGACGGGAATTAAGCTGTTCGGAAAGGAGATGAGTGAGGTGAAGGAGAAGATCGTCGGAAGAGAAGGATGGCCGAAAGCCACACTGGGTGACGGGAAGGAGGCGGTGCTGGCGGAGATGCTGGTGGATGCGGCGGGTGAGGATAGATTCGAGGACCTTGCTGAAGACCGAGGTAAGGCTGATGGGACGGTAGGAGGAGACGACGGACGGCGGTTTGCCAGGTTTCAGGAACATGAGGATACGGGAGGTTTTCCACAGGTCGGGGTAGTAACCGGTGGACAGGACTACATTGTAGAGCCTGGCCAGGGTGGAGAGGAAAGAGACAGGAGTTTCACGAAGGTGACGGTAGGTGGCACGATCGTGACCAGGAGCGGTGTTGCGTTTTGTGCGGAGTGTAGCAATGAGATCCTGTGTAGTGATAGGGGCATTGAGTTCCGTGTGTGTAATGTTGTCCAAGTACTGGAAGCCAGGAGCGAGGGGAGGGGAAGAGGTGTCAGTTCGATCGCGGATATCTGGGAAGAGGGAGTAATCGAACTGGGGATCATCGGGGACGGAAAATACATCGGAGAGGTAGGAGGCAAAGTGATTGGCCTTACTAAGGGAGTCAGGGAAAGGGTGATCATCATGGAGAAGAGGATAATAGGGGGAGGGTTTAGTTCCGGTAAGGCGACGGAAGGCCGACCAGAACTTGGACGAGTTGATTGGTAGGGTTGCATTTAAACGGGTGCATGTCTGTCGCCAGTCCCGGCGTTTCTTAGCCGCGAGCAAATTACGAACGTGTCGCTGGAGTTGCCGGTGGCGTCGTAGTGTGTCCGGGTCACGCGTGCGGAGGAAGGCACGGTAGAGACGACGGGATTCACGGAGGAGGAGAACGGCCTGTGGGGGTAAGGTAGGACGGTGGGGGTGGATGGCGACAGTAGGAACGTGGGCCTCCACGGCCTCAGACAAGGTCCGCTGGAGAAAGGAGGCGGCATGGGTGACATCGTCAGGGTGGTGGTAGGTGAGAGGGTGGCTATCGACCTGGGTGGAAAGGGTATCCCGGTAGGCATTCCAGTCGGCTCGGGAATAGTCGTGGACATACTTAGGGGGAGGGTCAGTACGAGGGTCGGGGCGAGGGCGACGACCGTCTGAAACGGTGAGGAGGACAGGGAGATGGTCGCTACCAATAGGCTCCAGGACATCCACCGTGATGCGGCCAAGGAGGTTGGGGGAGGAGAGGATAACATCAGGAGTGGAGTTGGATTCAGGACGGGTATGCCGGGGGATGGGGACGAGGTCACCTTGAAGGGTGGAGAGGAACCGATGCCATCGCCGTAACTGGGCAGCGGAACGACTATGGATGTTGAGGTCGGCGGCGATCACGTAGGAGGAAAAGGTACGATCGACGTGGGAGAGGAAGTCGAAGGGAATAGGAGCGTTGGGGCGGACATAGATGGTGGCGCAGGTAACGGTAAGGCCGGGGAAGAAGAGACTAAGGATCAGGTGTTCGGTGGGGTCGGGAAGGAGAGGTTGGAGCCGAACGGGGATCTGGCGGTGGTGACCAATGGCAACTCCGCCACGCGCAATCGGGAGGGGATTATCGGAGCGGTGGAGGAGGTAGGGCGAAGTGTGGACTGTGTGTTGGGGTTGCAGGAAGGTTTCATTGAGGAGGAAGGCATCCACGCGGTGGGTGGCAAGGGTGTGCAGGAACAGGTTTTTGTTGGCGGGAAGGGAGCGTATGTTGTTGAAAAGGATACGTTGCTGTCGCGCCATGACTGGGATTTAAACGAGGGTGTCAAGACGGGAGAAGGTGAAATGGGCCTGGTTGTTGGAGTAGGTGGCGTACATCTTGAGTTGGAAGATGGAACGGGCAGCAAGGGAGATCTGCTGGAGGGTGTGAGGGCGCTGAAAGGGATGAACATTCTGGAGGACGATGGTGAGGAACCTGATGATGTCCTCAGCGGTGGGTGGGGGACGAAGGGAATTGCCAGGAGGGGTGGGGGCGTCCAGAGGACGGACAGGTACGGTGAGTTCAGGAGTGGTTGGAGGGGGTCGGGCTTTACACTTTTGGGAGTAGGTGGGATGAGGGAGATTGCAGGTATTACAGGAGGGAGGGGATTGGAGGTTAGGGCACTGCCGGAGGAAGTGCGCCTGCCGACAATGCGGGCAGGTGGGGGCCTCGCGGCACTCAGCTGTGGGGTGCGCATTATAGCGCAGACACCTCTGGCAGCGCAGGGATTGAGGAGGGGAACGGGAAGGGTCGACCTTGTACCGCTGGTGGAAGAGGAGGGCACCCTCCTTCAGGAGACGGTCAATGGAGGGGGCGTCCTCAGAGAAAACCCGCATGAGGCGGGTGGGGCCGGCCGAGTTGAAAATGCGGCGGACCGCCCGCACCTCCAGCGTGGGATGGGCCTGGAGCTCCGCCAACACCTCCTCCTCCGTGATCGACGGACTGAGCCGCGTGATCACGGCGGTGAGGGTCGGCGGGCGACGCGGGGGTTGGGGTTGGCGGGTAGGAGATGGAGAAGGAGCAGGGGTAAGGGAGGCGTTGGGACCAAAACGGGTGATGGGGAGACGGGAGAGGATGTCAGTATGGAGGGTTGGGCTGGGGGAGGAGATGAGAACAGAATCTCGGCGAGGAGTGAGGAGGGAGATGGGGGCACCAGGACAATGCTGGCGAAGGAAGAGGGTGAGGTTCCGGGCTTCAAGGAGAGAGGGATCAGGAAGGGAGAGGAGGTAGCGGTAGGAGGAAGGGGGAGAGGAGGAGGATGAGGGGGCAGGGACAGGCGGGGAGACTTCCATGGCATCATGGGTGGGGGAAGGAGGACGAGGTGCAGCCTTTTTGGAAGCAGAGGAAGCAGGGGTGCCACCGGGGCGCTTGACAGCGGTGGAGGAGGTGTGGGGGATGGGAACAACGGGAATGTGGCGGGGAGGGGCAGGTCCCGGGGCCGGAGTCGGCGCCGGAGATGGTGACGGTGACGGTGAAGGCGACGATGACGATGACGGCGGCAGTGGCGGCGGTGATGGCGAAGGTGACGGGGAGAGCTGGGCGTGGGCAGTGGCCCGACGGGCCACCACCCGAGCTGGAGCTGCAGTGACAGGCTGGGGGAGTGGGGGGAAGGGATCAGAACGAGAGGAGCGGGAGGAAGAAGCGGGAGAGGGGGCGACAAAGATAGAGGGTGAAGGGACAGTGAGGAGAGGTGGAATGGAAGGAGGGAGGTGGGACTGGGCACACCAAGTTATAGTGGTGGAGGCGGCGGAAGGGGAGGTATAGACAATGGCGGTGGTGGTAGTAGTGACAGTGGTGGTGGGGGCGGACATGACGGGAGAGAGAAACAAGAACGAACAGAACGAAGAGGAGAGGACAGAAACTGGGGACAGACAAAGACGAAGACGGATGAGGACGAAGACGGCCGTAGACCAGGGTCAGGACGGCGGCGATGGTGGCGACCAGGCGGCACCGGACGGCGGCGGAGGCGGCGGAGGCGGCGGCGGCGGCGGCGGCGAGCACCGGCAGGCGGCGACCAGGCGGGGGCGGCGAGCCCCGGCAGGCGGCGACCAGGCGGGGGCGGCGAGCCCCGGCAGGCGGCGACGGCGGCGGCGGCTGCAAGGACCGGAAGGCGGCGACCAAGCGGCGGCGGCGGCGGCGGCGGCGGCGGCGGCGGCAAACAGACGACACGGCAGGGATCTTCCACGTCGAAGGCGCACCCTGAGAGTAGCCCAGGCAGTGAAACTCTTCGATGAAGAAAAGAGGGGATCCAACCCTCGAATGCGCTATTTGTTTTTTTTTTTTTTTTTTTTTTTTTTTTTTTTTTTTTTTTTTTTTTTTTTTTTTTTTTTTTTTGTGATATGTTACATTACAGCATCACCGTTCTATTGCGGTCTAACTGTGTTGGTGAGGCAGTAAATTTCCACAGGGCAGTGACTGCATCACTGCAATTCACTTTGGAGGTGTGGCGGTGGGACTTGTAGTCCCGTACCACCCTCTGACGGTGACAGTACTACATGAGTCAGGCAGAAAAATTTAGCCTAACATGGGCAGGTACGATTGGAAAGTATTGGACGTAGAATGGGGGCTAGTCCCGCCAAAGGATGCGTCCGTGGTGGGCGTGCCAGACCTATCGTTAGCCATGGTCGGAATCCGTTTCCTCTAGGATGGTTAGTGGAACCGGATGTCGATGCCAGCGGCGTGGAAGTGTGGTCCCAACGTGGCGTAACCCATGGACAGTGTCCCGCAAGGCATCCACTTTCTCATAGAGCCGCCGCGCGTTGTTGCGTATGGTCGTCTTTAGGGGGACGATATCTGCTTCCTCGTGGAGAGTAACAATTCTCGTGAGTGGCGGGGCGTTCAGGCTCCACCTGAGCACCTTGTTCTGCAGGCGCTGCAATGTCCGCATCCTGGTGACACTAATCGTGGCCCATGCAGCAGATCCATACGTGAGGGCAGGCAGGATAACTGTTCGGTAAATGCGGAGCTTGGTATGCAGGTTAAGATCCCTACTGCGAAAGAGCGGGTACAAAGCCCTGGTTAGCTTTTGCCCCTTGGTGGTGACATACTCCGCATGACAGTGGAAGAGCAACTTGTGGTCCATCTGGACCCCGAGATAGGTGGTTGTCGGGGACCAGGGCACCTGCACACCTGCAATTGAGATATTGCGGCGGAGGACTGGGCGCCGTTTCGTGAAGTAAACTGCCGTAGTTTTGGCGGCATTGAGAGCTATTTTGTTTGTCCGGCACCAGGTGATAGTGGCGTCCACCTGTCGCTGGAGGCGGGCGACGACGGCGTCGGTAATGCGGCCAGTGGTGTATAGCGCTGTGTCGTCAGCGTATTGTGCAAGGTGGCACTCAGGGATGACCGGCATATCATTGACATAGATATTAAATAGGATGGGAGATAGCACCGATCCTTGCGGAGTGCCTGCCGACAACTGGCGAATGCCAGAACGCATTCCCCGTTGAGCCACTAGGAAAGTCCTACCACGGAGGAAGTCATCCACGATCTTGACATAAATATCTGGTATAGGGGTCTGAGTCAGCATCTTGTGTACGAGGTTGTCTTGCCAGATTTTATCGTAGGCGTTTTGCAAGTCCAAAAAAACGGCAGCTGTCGACTTGGCAGTGTTGAAGCCTTTGCTGATGTGTTCAGTGATCCGTAGGACCTGAAGTTCAGCCGAGAGGTGCGAAGTGAATCCAAACTGTTCAGGACGGATCGTCCCAGCTGCTGCAAGAGGTTGGGAAAGTCGGTGAAGGATCACAGATTCAAGGACCTTCGCCATAGTGTTTAGGAGGCTGATGGGCCTGTTGTTGGTGGGGACTGTAGGGTCTTTGAACCTCTTGGGGATCGCAATCAGCTTGGCTTGTTTCCACTGAGGGGGGAAAAGGCCAGATGTGAGACAACAGTTTAAAATCTTGGTGAACAAGATGAGTGGTGTGCGGGGAAGGTGGCAAAGATGTTCATTTAAAATTCCGTCCAATCCAGGGGCCGACCGGCCACGTTTCCGTCGAAGGATGCGCTGAATTTCTGCCATGGACGTAAGAAGGGGAGCAGACTGGGGTGGGCGGTTGCGGAAAGCAGCAACAGCTGTCAGGACTTCATGTTCTTCCTGTAGTTCGTTCGGAGAAAGGTCCTGGACCAGAGGGCGGTTTTGGGCCTCGAACGCATCTGCCAGCGTTTCGACAATTTGCAGGGTATCATATGACAAGCCCGCTGCTGTGCGAATAGGATGGGCAGTCGCTGGCTTAGAACGCCGCAGGGTGCGAATTACAGCCCAGTCAGATTTTTGGTGGAGTAGGAAAGTGGACATCCTGTCCTCCCACTGTTCAGACCTCCATTCGGCGAGCCGGTGGCTGAATTCGCGTTGGAGGCGTCTCATTTGGCGTTTGTCCTGGGGGTCACGAAACTGCTTCCACCTCCGGCGGTAGCGGTTCTTTTGCACCTTCAGCTCTCGTAACAGAGGGGGCAAGTCGTCCAGGGATGTTAAATTTCGAGGTGGAGTGGAGGTGGAGAGTTTCACTGCTTTCTGTATTTTGGTGGTAAGGTAATCCACAGCACGGACTATATCGGCCGGTGTTGTCAAATCGAGGTCGTGTCGAGTGGTGTTATTAAGAACCCTGGTAAACTTGTCCCAGTTGGTGAGGGTCGCAGTGGAACTAGCATCAAATGAAAGGGCAGCATTGGTGAGGTGCAATAGTATTGGCTCATGGTCAGAGGCCAGTTCGTGGATAACTTCCAGCGAAAACTGTGCAGTGATGTTTTTGAAGAGGGCCACATCCAGAACGTCTGGCTGGCAGTTAGTACGGACTGGGATATGGGTAGGTTCGTGGGGGCCATAGACTGATAGTGCTAAAGTATCCTCCAGGTCAAGGAGGAGCCGGCCTTTGGGGTTAGACACGCGAGAATGCCAAGCTGGGTGCTTGGCATTGAGATCTGCCCCAATGATAAGCCTGTCAAAGGATGACAATGTGCGGAGGTCTGCTTCCAGCAGTGGCTTGTTTGGGCTCAAATACGCTGCTGCAAAGGTAATGGCACCAAGGCGTGTGGAGATGGTAACTGCTGTGGCCTCTATGTGTTCCATTGGCTGGAGAATCTCTTGGGTATGGACAAGAGCTTTGTTGAGGAATACAGCTGTGCCTCCACCACGGCGGTCGAGGCCGTCAGAGCGGTAACACACCATATTGCGAAGGCGGAAATCGTCTGCCGGTTTGAGGTGTGTTTCTGTGACCAGTAAAACATCCACACGATAGTCATGGAGGAAGGTGTTCAATTCCGTCTTCATACGTTTTATGCCATTGGCATTAAAAATGCAAGTGAGAAGATCCCGAGGGGGCTGGTGGTGGTGTGGAGGTCCATTCGCCATTACAACAATATTTGACTAAGCCCCTCCACTAGGGCGATGACCTTGGAGAGCCCGTCCTCCGACTGACGGATTTTTTGTGCAGTGTCACGAATAACAGCCCGGATGTGGGGTTCCATGAAAAAGGAGATGACCTGGAGGATTTCACGCATATCCGCCCGAAAGGACGCATCAGTCTCCACCACTGGGGCAGGGTCCCGGGTGGTCTGCTTGCCCCTATGGCGCGCAGGAGCAGGTGTAGTAGTAGGCAGAGTGGGGGTAGGGGCAGAGGGCTGAGACAGAGCCACAGATGGACTGGAGGGAGCTGCAGCTGGCTCCTGTAGTTGGTGAGCAGTGGGAGCTGTCACGGAAGACGGACAATGAGGAGGAGACCGGGCTGCAGCAGCAAAGGATGTCATGGGAGTCTGGGCAGGAAGGGGCACAGGAGCCACTGAACCATCTGGTGCCTGAGTGGCTGGTACCAGAGTGGCTGCTGAGGACAGTGCGCCAGGCTGACCCTGCAGAACAGGGTAGTTGGTCATGTCCTGTAGCGGTGGGGGAGGTCGATTTGTTCTTGGTTTCTTTTTGGGTGGACGAGAAGACTTCAGTGCCTTCTGGTAAACAGGGCACCCCCTCCAGGATGCCATGTGGTGGGGATCGTGCGTCGTTCCCAAACATCTGGCACAGGTAGGTTTCTCCAAAGCAGGGAGTGTGCAGTTCTCCACTAAATGTGGGCCAGCACACTTAACACACCGTAACGGCAGGGAACAATAATTTCCAGTATGTCGTAAACGTTGGCATTTGCGACAGATAGCTGGCCCGTTGCGGCCCTCGTACGATTCAATCCGGACTTTTGTGTACAGAAGATACCGGATTTGGTAAATCCGCTCTATGTCCTCCCTCCGGGAAAGGGAGACGACGTGGGTAGGGCAGGGGATCAATGCCCTGGTCTCAGGATTTCTCTTGCTATACTGGTGGACCAAAGGATCTTCGAAATCGAGTCGAAGCAGTTCCTCCTTGACCTCCTCTGCCGTAACCTCTGGTGGCAAGTCCTTGATGACGATTTTGGTGCGGCGATTACCCGACGTCTGGTGGGTAAAGTAAGGCATCGCCTTTGATTTTACGAAATCGAGAATGGTAAGATAGTCGTCCCTACTGTCAAGCAGGTATTTCACATGATCTTTTTGGTAAACAGCTCTCAATTGGCCGATAATGAGCCGCTGGAGCTCAGTGTTCAGTTTCGTGTAATTAGTGACATTATATACCACAATGGGGGGTATCCTCTCTTTCTTCAGAGGGCTTGACGGGATCTCTTGAGAAGGAGGGTCGGGAGCATGAGTCATTTCCTCATCCACAGGACCATCCGGTGCGGCGTCCCCCGGCAGGGGGGTATCGGAACACGATCCGCTGCCACCACAGCCCGCGTGGGCGGAGGGACGTCTGGAGCGGCGGCCAGAGGACTTTCCGACTGGGTCAGGGTGTCCCGAAGACTCGCCACGGTGGCGGGACGGCGTAGAGGGAGGTGCAGGTGCAGCCGGGTGGTGGTCAGACAGAGCCGATGTGTTCGCCGCCTCACTACGAGAAAGATCAATTACTAGGCGGTCAGGTGAATCGTCGGACGACGACGACGACGCGGATGAACGGACCCTGACACGCGACGGTGGACAGCCTTCATGATGATCGGTTTCAGTGCCGGTTGTGTCCACCGGCGATTTGTGGCGGTTGGCGCGATTCAACCGATCTTTCGCCCGTTGCGAGGTGGGCAGCGCATTGTGCGCGACGGGAGGCCGGGACGAGCGGCGTTTCCGACGCGGTTCTCCCCGAAGGGCGGCAGTGCAAGAGTCGGAGGGTCACGAAGGCTGCTTCGCAAATTCCTCCATAGTGGGCGCGGGTCCACCTGACATGGCCAGGGACCCAGCGCGAGAGGACTGCGCACACCAAAAACTTCCCAGCTATTCTGGGGTAATAACTACTAAAACACCAACGCCGAAATAGAGGATATACCAACGCTGTTAAGCGGTCCAGAAACTATAACGATACGACACGGTAACGCACTCGTATAAGTAATAACACTTTCAGGGATCCAACGAACCGCGTCAGTTTTCAATGTGACAAAACGTATATGTTGCCCATAGAACCAGGGATGATATGGACGTTATTTTCGGATAGGATATGCATTACAAGAACAAACAGCTTTCATAGCCATGTTATTGTTTGATTTAAAATATCTTTTATTTCCCTTGAACTCTAAAGAGTGGTTTATGTTCCTTTAGCCTTCCCCTTAGTGGGGAATTAGTTTAAGAGTAGAGAAGTCGACATTCCTGCATACCAACACGTACTGCTGCATGCAATAGAATGACTACCGTACTGCCATCTGTTGGCGACGGCCGGCAGCAGTTGCGCGGCCCGCCCTTCGCCTTCCAGAGCGGCCGACAGATGGCAGTCCCGTTTATTTCGCTTTTTGACGTCTTGACGGAAAGTATTTGAAGTAGAGTTCATCTCAACAAAAGCATATCTCTTGTTATTTAAAGACTTTGGTATAAGAGAACATAGATTTGCACTACCTTATTCTAAAAATATTTAATACTCGTTCCTATATTTTTTGTCATATGTTATATATTTTACAGCACTTTCAATGAACTGTTGTACATTATTGGTATCAGTTACAATTTTTGGGTGGTGCAGATTCGAAATGTGATCCGTATCCCATAACTTCTATTGAACGTTGCGACGTGTGGGTTGGATCTATGCATTAGTGATTCACGTCATATTTTGGAACGAGCGAAAGCCATTAGGTAATTCATTTCAAATCCCAGAAGCTCTTGAACTGATGCCTTTCGAACAAGCAAAATAAATTTGCTCTGCAAGAAATAATAAAGGTGCTATAAAACAATAATATTCAAAATTGGTGTCACTTCCCTTGTAAACTGTGACTTAATAAAACGTGTGTCAACTTTTTTCTGTTGTTTTAATATAACTGGAGTAGAAGATGTTCGATACTGGAACATATTTCGATGAATAGAGATCTTCCGCCCATTAAAAAAATTTTCGACTGAGGACAAGGCTGGAACGACATAACCAGGCAGTTCGACGTCACATTCAACTGTCGAGTCAGGCGCACAGAAGGCTGTAGAGGGTGGAACCCATAGCTTCTGATTTTCAGGCCTCATGGCGCAACTGTGACGTCATCGCCGCTAGGCTGTGGCTGCAAACCTCCATCATACTGCAAGAGTGAAAGCCTAACAAAATCACGAGACTTACATCTCGACTATCAATCTGTACGCCATTTACAGAGAAATAGTGCCGGCCTTTATCATTCATAAAGAAACTATGTGGTTCCTGTATGCTGTAGTGCAAAATGCATATTACGCTGGTTACAATACTCTTTGATTTCCTTCTATTGTGTTTCAGATCATATGCAAAATTACGAGTGAAACCAACATACAACACAGCCTGTAATTTACACCACGTGAGAGAGATAGTTTTAGTAAAATCTATCAGACGAGATGAAGTAATTATTCTGGTAACAAAATGTCGTGTGACTAGGGCCTCCCGTCGGGTAGACACCACGTCGGCGACTTGCGCGTAGACTTATTTTGGTGATCGTAAGCTTAATCACTGGGACAAAAATGTAATTCAGTGAGACATAAAGATCTTATCGATATTGTCGCCGGGATCGGTTTAATAGTAAATCGTCAGCGCACCAAGTTTTAACCAACAAATCAAACAGAGTGTTTTCATACATCTGACACCTCCATCTGTCTGTGTCGTCAGAACTGTCAAATATGTACCAGAATAATGCCATTAATTAAATGAAATCTTTTTAAGTAAAATGTAGGCTTTGTATTATGCAGTTTCAGTGTTAACAATGCAATTAAACAGATCAAGAAAAAAAATTATAAATGAGGTGAAAAGGACAAATGTTAATGTCTATTAACCAGTCACGAAATGTATTCCAAACTGCTTTACGGTTCTCATTTTTCCCTTTCTGCTGTTATTACTATTATGGCTATTGTTATTTTTTAACATAACTATTGAGAAGCATATTACACCCTACATTTTATTACACACCGAAGAAGTCTGTTATCTGTGTGATCTACCTGACTACGACAAAATTACCTTAGGAAGATGTCTTCTTTTTTAATTGCATCAACAGCTAATCTTAAAAGTAAATTTCTCTGGGAAGAGCATCTAATGACGCTGTGTAGATGTTCTCCAGAGACCATGTTTTTAACATCGCAATAAGCAGAAATGACAACATTAATAACCTTATTGGCCTTCATCATTTTCTGTTGCTGATAATGTTTTATCTCGCTCAAAATATGTTTTACATGTCTTACGTGTCAGCTTTTTTCGATGGGGTAGCACAAGACAGTGTGTGCTCCTTATACACTGGTAAGTGTGTGGTAATATTGAAAATAAAATACTACAAAACGTAACACAATCTGGCGAGTATCTGTAATCCCTCTTTTGGACACCCATTAATTTCACTTGTTCACATGAAACATTAATGTTGGTAATTTCAGTTTTACTACTCGTGGCTCATTTTCATAATTTCCTCTGCAACGAGGCACACAACACTTCTGCACCATTCCGAACGATTACATTTCACTGCCACATATATCAGCTTTGTAAAATAAAACAAAGTAAGTAATTGATGCTACTGCGAGAACTTCCGCTGGTTCAGACACGTTCCTGCAAAACGCAAGAAAACGAAATGAAATCAGCGACGGCTAGTCCTGCCATCGAACGGTGCGCCACGCAACTAACCCCTGTTGCAGGCCGGCGCCACAAGATGGCAGCACGGTAGGCAGCCTCACGCTTGTCGTGAGCGACGTCTCTCTGCTTGCAGTTTGTAGCGTAGAGCTCGCCGTCGTCAGGCAACGCCACCTGGAATCAAAGCCTCACAGCCGGCGTCGTGTTGTCACAGCAGGGGTCAAGCAAATATCGGAACTTTGGCACGCCCAGCAAAACGGTCTGTCCAATTAAGTGAAAGTATCATTACTTAATGCGTCTTGCATAAATGTAAATTGTCATTTCAAATAACGTAAAGTAAACATGTTCATAATATCCTTCACTGATGCGTATTATGACTGAAAATCTCATATTCGCAACATTTCGACTTTTTTCAGGTGCATATTTGTAATTTTAGCAGGGCACATTCGAGGGTTGGATTCCCTCTCTTCTTCATCGAAGAGTTTCACTGCCTGGGCTACTCTCAGGGTGCGCCTTCGACGTGGAAGATCCCTGCCGTGTCGTCTGTTTGCCGCCGCCGCCGCCGCCGCCGCCGCCGCTTGGTCGCCGCCTTCCGGTCCTTGCAGCCGCCGCCGCCGTCGCCGCCTGCCGGGGCTCGCCGCCTGCCGGGGCTCGCCGCCCCCGCCTTGTCGCCGCCTGCCGGTGCTCGCCGCCGCCGCCGCCTGCCGGTGCTCGCCACCTGCCGGTGCTCGCCGCCGCCGCCGCCGCCGCCGCCGCCGCCGCCATCCGGTGCCGCCTGGTTGCCACCATCGCCGCCGTCCTGACCCTGGTCTACGGCCGTCTTCGTCTACATCCGTCTTCGTCTTTGTCTGTCCCCGGTTTCTGTCCTCTCCTCTTCGTTCTGTTCGTTCTTGTTTCTCTCTCCCGTCATGTCCGCCCCCACCACCACTGTCACTACTACCACCACCGCCATTGTCTATACCTCCCCTTCCACCGCCTCCACCACTATAACTTGGTGTGCCCAGTCCCACCTCCCTCCTTCCATTCCACCTCTCCTCACTCTCCCTTCACCCTCTATCTTTGTCGCCCCCTCTCCCACTTCTTCCTCCCGCTCCTCTCGTTCTGATCCCTTCCCCCCACTCCCCCAGCCTGTCACTGCAGCTCCAGCTCGGGTGGTGGCCCGTCGGGCCACTGCCCACGCCCAGCTCTCCCCGTCACCTTCGCCATCACCGCCGCCACTGCCACCGTCATCGTCATCGTCGCCTTCACCGTCACCGTCACCTTCTCCGGCGCCGACTCCGGCCCCGGGACCTGCCCCTCCCCGCCACATTCCCGTTGTTCCCATCCCCCACGCCTCCTCCACCGCCGTCAAGCGCCCCGGTGGCACCCCTGCTTCCTCTGCTTCCAAAAAGGCTGCGCCTCGTCCTCCTTCCCCCACCCGTGATGCCATGGAAGTCTCCCCGCCTGTCCCTGCCCCATCATCCTCCTCCTCTCCCCCTTCCTCCTACCGCTACCTCCTCTCCCGTCCTGATCCCTCTCTCCTTGAAGCCCGGAACCTCACCCTCTTCCTTCGCCAGCATTGTCCTGGTGCCCCCATCTCCCTCCTCACTCCTCGCCGAGATTCTGTTCTCATCTCCTCCCCCAGCCCAACCCTCCATACTGACATCCTCTCCCGTCTCCCCATCACCCGTTTTGGTCCCAACGCCTCCCTTACCCCTGCTCCTTCTCCATCTCCTACCCGCCAACCCCAACCCCCGCGTCGCCCGCCGACCCTCACCGCCGTGATCACGCGGCTCAGTCTGTCGATCACGGAGGAGGAGGTGTTGGCGGAGCTCCAGGCCCATCCCAAGCTGGAGGTGCGGGCGGTCCGCCGCATTTTCAACTCGGCCGGCCCCACCCGCCTTATGCGGGTTTTCTCTGAGGACGCCCCCTCCATTGACCGTCTCCTGAAGGAGGGTGCCCTCCTCTTCCACCAGCGGTACAAGGTCGACCCTTCCCGTTCCCCTCCTCAATCCCTGCGCTGCCAGAGGTGTCTGCGCTATAATGCGCACCCCACAGCTGAGTGCCGCGAGGCCCCCACCTGCCCGCATTGTCGGCAGGCGCACTTCCTCCGGCAGTGCCCTAACCTCCAATCCTCTCCCTCCTGTAATACCTGCAACCTCCCTCATCCCACCTACTCCCAAAAGTGTAAAGCCCGACCCCCTCCAACCACTCCTGAACTCAACGTACCTGTCCGTCCTCTGGACGCCCCCACCCCTCCTGGCAATTCCCTTCGTCCCCCACCCACCGCTGAGGACATCATCAGGTTCCTCACCATCGTCCTCCAGAATGTTCATCCCTTTCAGCGCCCTCACACCCTCCAGCAGATCTCCCTTGCTGCCCGTTCCATCTTCCAACTCAAGATGTACGCCACCTACTCCAACAACCAGGCCCATTTCACCTTCTCCCGTCTTGACACCCTCGTTTAAATCCCAGTCGTGGCGCGACAGCAACGTATCCTTTTCAACAACATACGCTCCCTTCCCGCCAACAAAAACCTGTTCCTGCACACCCTTGCCACCCACCGCGTGGATGCCTTCCTCCTCAATGAAACCTTCCTGCAACCCCAACACACAGTCCACACTTCGCCCTACCTCCTCCACCGCTCCGATAATCCCCTCCCGATTGCACGTGGCGGAGTTGCCATTGGTCACCACCGCCAGATCCCCGTTCGGCTCCAACCTCTCCTTCCCGATCCCACCGAACACCTGATCCTTAGTCTCTTCTTCCCCGGCCTCACCGTTACCTGCGCCACCATCTATGTCCGCCCCAACGCTCCTATTCCCTTCGACTTCCTCTCCCACGTCGATCATACCTTTTCCTCCTACGTGATCGCCGCCGACCTCAACATCCATAGCCGTTCCGCTGCCCAGTTACGGCGATGGCATCGGTTCCTCTCCACCCTTCAAGGTGACCTCGTCCCCATCCCCCGGCGTACCCGTCCTGAATCCAACTCCACTCCTGATGATATCCTCTCCTCCCCCAACCTCCTTGGCCGCATCACGGTGGATGTCCTGGAGCCTATTGGTAGCGACCATCTCCCTGTCCTCCTCACCGTTTCAGACGGTCGTCGCCCTCGCCCCGACCCTCGTACTGACCCTCCCCCTAAGTATGTCCACGACTATTTCCGAGCCGACTGGAATGCCTACCGGGATACCCTTTCCACCCAGGTCGATAGCCACCCTCTCCCCTACCACCACCCTGACGATGTCACCCATGCCGCCTCCTTTCTCCAACGGACCTTGTCTGAGGCCGTGGAGGCCCACGTTCCTACTGTCGCCATCCACCCCACAGTCCTACCTTACCCCCACAGGCCGTTCTCCTCCTCCGTGAATCCCGTCGTCTCTACCGTGCCTTCCTCCGCACGTGTGACCCGGACACACTACGACGCCACCGGCAACTCCAGCGACACGTTCATAATTTGCTCGCGGCTAAGAAACGCCGGGACTGGCGACAGACGTGCACCCGTTTAAATGCAACCCTACCAATCAACTCGTCCAAGTTCTGGTCGGCCTTCCGTCGCCTTACCGGAACTAAACCCTCCCCCTATTATCCTCTTCTCCATGATGATCACCCTTTCCCTGACTCCCTTAGTAAGGCCAATCACTTTGCCTCCTACCTCTCCGATGTCTTCTCCATCCCCGATGATCCCCAGTTCGATTACTTCCTCTTCCCAGATGTCCGCGATCGAACTGACACCTCTTCCCCTCCCCTCGCTCCTGGCTTCCAGTACTTGGACAACATTACACACACGGAACTCAATGCCCCTATCACTACACAGGATCTCATTGATACACTCCGCACAAAACGCAACACCGCTCCTGGTCACGATCGTGCCACCTACCGTCACCTTCGTGAAGCTCCTGTCTCTTTCCTCTCCACCCTGGCCAGGCTCTACAATGTAGTCCTGTCCACCGGTTACTACCCCGACCTGTGGAAAACCTCCCGTATCCTCATGTTCCTTAAACCTGGCAAACCGCCGTCCGCCGTCTCCTCCTACCGTCCCATCAGCCTTACCTCGGTCTTCAGCAAGGTCCTCGAATCTATCCTCACCCGCTGCATCCACCAGCATCTCCGCCAGCACCGCCTCCTTCCCGTCACCCAGTGTGGCTTTCGGCCATCCTTCTCTTCCGACGATCTTCTCCTTCACCTCACTCATCTCCTTTCCGAACAGCTTAATTCCCGTCGCTCCGCCATCTTCCTCTCACTTGACCTCGAACGCGCTTATGACCGCGTCTGGCATTCCGGTCTCCTCTTCAAGCTCCAAACCTTTGCCCTTCCCATTAACTACGTCCGTCTGATCGGTTCCTTTCTCTCCCGCCGTCCTTCCTATGTCACCATCCATAACACCGATTCCTACACCTTTTTCCCCTCCGCCGGTGTGCCCCAAGGCTCCGTCCTCTCATCCCTTCTGTACCTTTTGTACACGGCGGACATGCCGCCGCCGTCGCCCCCCGTCCACCTCCTCGTTTGCCGATGACACCGCCTTCCTCGCCCTTGCCCCCACCCTGCAGCGCTCCCAACGCCTTCTCCAATCCCATCTTGACCGGTTCACCGCTTGGTGCAACCAGTGGTTGCTCAAGGTCAATCCCTCCAAAACCCAGGCGATCATTGTAGGCAAAACCACCCCTTCCTTCCGCCTCCTTGATTTCTATCTCACCGTCTATGGCCGTCCTATCGCCCTCACTCCCACCCTTAAGTACCTTGGCATCACCCTCGACCGTCGCCTCTCCTGGACTCCCCATCTCCAGACAATCCAAGCCAAGGCACGTTCCCGACTCCGTCTCCTCAAGCTCCTTTCCGGCCGCACGTGGGGTCTGGACCCCTCCACAATCCTCCACACCTATAAATCCCTCATCCGCCCTATCCTTTGTTACGCCCATCCAGCCTGGATCTCCGCCCCCCCTTCCTTTTATAAATCCCTCCAAATCCTTGAACGCCATGCTCTCCGCCTTGCCTATCGCATCCGTCTCCCTTCCCCCACGCGGATCCTGTACGACCTTATCCCCTTCCCCCACCTCCTCCTCTTCCTCGAAAGGCTACGAATCCTCTACACCTCCCGTAAACTCGATCCTCCTCACCCGCTCGTCTCCCCGATCCTCTCCCACCCCCGCCCGCTGCCGCGCCTGTACTCCCATGTCCCACCCGGTCTCCATCTCTCCACCCTCCTTACCCTCTCCCAAGGTGGTTTCCGCCAGCTCCCTCTCCCTGATGATGTCCTCGTCCCCTCCATCTACCCCTCCTATCAACTTTGACCCTGCCCCCCCTCCCTCCTGGTGTCCTTTCCCTGCGGCACCCTCCCTCCTTTCTCTTCCCTTCCCTTCTCTCTCCTTTTCCCCCATCCCCTCCCTCCACCCCTCTTCTTCCGGGCTTCCCCTCCCCCTTCCTCTCTCCCCCCTCTTTCCCCAGCCCGTGGCGTCCCTGCTCTCCCCTCTCGCTTTCCCTCTCCCCCTCCTCCTCCTCCTCCTCCTCCTCCTCCTCCTCCTCTCTTGGCAGGTCCCCGGACTCGCACACGCATCGTGAACTTTCGCGCGCCGGAGATCATCGCCCTCGGATTAGTGTCTGTGCCGTCGTGTCTGTGCCTCAGTGTTTTTCGCCGTCCACGCTCCTTCGTTCACGTGTGTCATCTGCCTCGTCAGTGTTTGTGCCCAGTGCCGACGGTTTTTCTTGTTTGTTTCGTCAAGTGTGAACGGCTTCATGTTTTTTAACTATTGTATCTCCTGTTTTTTACCCGCCATTCTGTTACTTGTCTGTCTCCCTTTCTTTTTTCTTGTACTGCTTATGGCTGAAGAGCGGAGTACACTGTTCCGCTGCCAGCCCACCTTGTATGGGGTGTCCAACTTACAATAAAGAAAAAAAAAAAAAAAAAAAAAAAAAAAATCATATACACATGACGACATTCGAGGGTTGGATTCCCTCTCTTCTTCATCGAAGAGTTTCACTGCCTGGGCTATTCTCAGGGTGCGCCTTCGACGTGGAAGATTCCTGCCGTGTCGTCTGCTTGCCGCCGCCGCTTGGTCGCCGCCTGCCGGGGCTCGCCGCCGCCGCCGCCATCGCCGCCGTCCTGACCCTGGTCTACGGCCGTCTTCGTCTTCATCCGTCTTCGTCTTTGTCTGTCCCCAGTTTCTGTCCTCTCCTCTTCCTTCTGTTCGTTCTTGTTTCTCTCTCCCGTCATGTCCGCCCCCACCACCACTGTCACTACTACCACCACCGCCATTGTCTATACCTCCCCTTCCGCCGCCTCCACCACTATAACTTGGTGTGCCCAGTCCCACCCCCCTCCTTCCATTCCACCTCTCCTCACTCTCCCTTCACCCTCTATCTTTGTCGCCCCCTCTCCCACTTCTTCCTCCCGCTCCTCTCGTTCTGATCCCTTTCCCCCACTCCCACACCTCCGGCTTGGGTGGTGGCCCGTCGGGCCACTGCCCACGCCCAGCTCTCCCCGTCACCTTCGCCATCACTGCCGCCACTGCCACATTCATCGTCATCGTCGCCGTCGCCTTCGCCTTCACCGTCACCGTCACCATCTCCGGCGCCGACTCCGGCCCCGGGACCTGCCCCTCCCCGCCACATTCCCGTTGTTCCCATCCCCCACACCTCCTCCACCGCCGTCAAGCGCCCCGGTGGCACTCCTGCTTCCTCTGCTTCCAAAAAGGCTGCGCCTCGTCCTCCTTCCCCCACCCATGATGCCATGGAAGTCTCCCCGCCTGTCCCTGCCCCCTCATCCTCCTCCTCTCCCCCTTCCTCCTACCGCTACCTCCTCTACCGTCCTGATCCCTCTCTCCTTGAAGCCCGGAACCTCACCCTCTTCCTTCGCCAGCATTGTCCTGGTGCCCCCATCTCCCTCCTCACTCCTCGCCGAGATTCGGTCCTCATCTCCTCCCCCAGCCCCACCCTCCACACCTACCTCCTTTCCCGCATCCCTGTCACCCGCTTTGGCCCTCATGCCTCTCTCACACCTGCTCTTTCACCACCTCTCTCCCGCCAACCCCAACCTCCGCGTCGCCCGCCAACTCTCACCGCTGTGATCACTCGGCTTAGTCCAGTGCTCACGGAGGAGGAGGTGTTGGCGGAGCTCCAGGCGCATCCCCATTTGGAGGTGCGTGCGGTTCGCCGCATACATAACGCTGCCGGCCCCACCCGCCTTATGCGGGTTTTTTCTGAGCACGCCCCCTCCATTGACCGTCTCCTGAAGGAGGGTGCCCTCCTTTTTAACCAGCGGTACAAGGTCGACCCCTCCCGCTCCCCTCCTCAATCCTTGCGCTGCCAGAGGTGTCTACGCTATAACGCGCACCCCACAGCTGAGTGCCGCGAGGCCCCCACCTGCCCGCATTGTGGGCAAGCGCACTTCCTCAGGCAGTGCCCCAACCTCCAATCCCCTCCTTCCTGCAATACCTGCAATCTCCCCCATCCCACCTACTCCCAAAAGTGTAAAGCCCGACCCCCTCCAACCACTCCTGAACTCACCGTCCCTGTCCGTCCCCTGGACGCCCCCACCCCTCCTGGCAATTCCCTTCGTCCCCCCCCCCCCCCCACCGCTGAGGACATCATCAGGTTCCTTACCATCGTCCTCCAGAATGTTCATCCCTTTCAGCGCCCACACACCCTGCAACAGATCTCCCTCGTCGCCTGTTCCATATTCCAACTCAAGATATACGCCACCTACTCCAACAACCAGGCCCATTTCACCTTCTCCCGCCTCGACACCCTCGTCTAAATCCCTATCATGGCGCGACAGCAACGTATCCTTTTCAACAACATCCGCTCCCTACCCGCCAACAGGAACCTCTTCCTGCACACCCTTGCCACCCACCGCGTGGATGCCTTCCTCCTTAATGAAACCTTCCTCCAACCCCACCACACCATTCACACTTCGCCCTACCTCCTCCACCGCTCTGATAATCCCCTCCCGATTGCGCGTGGCGGAGTTGCCATTGGTCACCACCGCCAGATCCCCGTTCGGCTCCAACCTCTCCTTCCCGACCCCACCGAACACCTGATCCTTAGTCTCTTCTTCCCCGGCCTTACCGTTACCTGTGCCACCATCTATGTCCGCCCCAACGCTCCTATTCCCTTCGACTTCCTCTCCCACATCGATCGTACCTTTTCCTCGTACGTGATCGCCGCCGACCTCAACATCCATAGTCGTTCAGCTGCCCAGTTACGGCAGTGGCATCGGTTCCTCTCCACCCTTCAAGGTGACCTCGTCCCCATCCCCCGGCATACCCGTCCTGAATCCAACTCCACTCCTGATGTTATCCTCTCCTCCCCCAACCTCCTTGGCCGCATAACAGTGGATGTCCTGGAGCCTATTGGTAGCGACCATCTGGTTTCTGTACAAATTGTAAATAGCCTTTCGCTCCCTGTATTTTACCCCTGCCACCTTTAGAATTTGAAAGAGAGTATTCCAGTCAACATTGCCAAAAGCTTTCCCTAAGTCTATAAATGGTAGAAACGTAGGTTTGCCTTTCCTTAATCTTTCTTCTAAGATAAGTCGTAAGGTCAGTATTGCCTCACGTGTTCCAACATTTCTACGGAATCCAAACTGATCTTCCCCAAGGTTGGCTTCTACCAGTTTTTCCATTAGTCTGTAAATAATTCACGTTAGTATTTTGCAGCTGTGGCTTATTAAACTGATAGTTTGGTAATTTTCACATCTGTCAACACCTGCTTTCTTTGGGATTAGAATTATTATATTCTTCTTGAAGTCTGAGGGTATTTCGCCTGTCTCATACATCTTGCTCACCAGGTGGTAGAGTGTTTTCAGGACTGGCTCTCCCAAGGCCATCAGTAGTTCTAATGGAATGTTTTCTAGTCCCGGGGCCTTGTTTCGACTCAGGTCTTTCAGTGCTCTGTCAAACTCTTCACGCAGTATCGTATCTCCCATTTCATCTTCATCTACATCCTCTTCCATTTCCATAATATCGTCCTCAAGTATATCGCCCTTGTTTAGACCCTCTATATACTCCTTACACCTTTCTGCTTTCCTTTCTTTTCTTAGAACTGGGTTTCCATCTGAGCTCTTGATATTCATACAAGTGGTTCTCTTTTCTCCAGAGGTCTCTTTAATTTTCCTGTAGTCAGTATCTATCTTACCCCTAGTGAGATAAGCCTCTACATCCTTACAATTGTCCTCTAGCCATACCTGCTTAGCCATTTTGCACTTCCTGTCCATCTAATTTTTGAGACGTTTGTATTCCTTTTTGCCTGCTTCATTTATTGCATTTTTGTATTTTCTCCTTTCATCAATTAAATTCAATATTTCTTCTGTTACCCAAGGATTTCTACTAGCCCTCGTCTTTTTACCTACTTGATCCTCTGCTGCCTTCACTACTTCATCTCTCAAAGCTACCCATTCTTCTTCTAATGTAGTTCTTCCCCCATTCCTGTCAATTGTTCCCTTATGCTCTCCCTGAAACTCTGTACAACCTCTGGTTTAGTCAGTTTATCCAGGTCCCATCTCCTTAAATTCCCACTTTTTTGCAGTTTCAGTTTTAATCTACAGTTCATAACCAATAGATTGTGGTCAGAGTCTACATCTGCCCCTGGAAATGTCTTACAATTTAAAACCTGGTTCCTAAATCTCTGTCTTACCATTATATAATCTATCTGAAACTTGTCAGTATCTCCAGGCTTCTTCCATGTATACAACCTTCTTTTATGATTCTTGAACCATGTGTTAGCTATGATTAAGTTGTGCTCTGTGCAAAATTCTATCAGGGAGCTTCCTCTTTCATTTCTTAGCCCCAATCCATATTCACCTACTACGTTATCTTATGTATTTCAACTAAATTATTTCCTCAGAATAAGACATAAATGCTGCACTTACATTTGCGCTACTTATACAGTGTAATTTTATTTTTGGAGTTCTTTCTGTGGAAGGAACAGATAGAAGCTGACGAGAGGTTTCATTCTTAAGACCAAGGGAAAAACAGAAATGTGATTATCTCTGAAGATCTCGTAGAGTTAATTGCAAATGAAACAAATCACTGTTGGCCACAGCAAGATAATAGTAACAAACAATTCAGAAGGAACTGGAGTAGCCAAACTATGTTTTTTTACCATATCATTTTGAATGACGTGGAACAAGAAATTATATTTAGTAGAGTACTGGAGTAAAGACAAACTCCTGCGAAGCAATATTTTTGGAGAAGTAATGGCTCTGAGACCACTATTCCAAATTACTATGAATGCTGCATTTCAACCATGATGTCGGTTCTACCAATGATTGTTATACAAAATACAGAACATCATCACTGATTTATTACAAAAAAAATTTAGTCAGTCATTTCAACTATTCCAAAAGCTGTGCATAGACGAAAGTTTACTTTAAATACAGCCACTAATTTTAGGAACATAATCCACAGCGACATGTTTTTGGGGTCAAGCTGCCATCATCCGGCTTCAAAATTAATCCTACATAAATTGCACTTCAAAAACATTCAAGTTAAAAATAGAAAAACAAATAAAATTACTAAGCTACGAAGTCCTTGTCTTACTTGAAAAGTGGTAGCATCAGATTCCCTGCTTCCTTATCCATGTTAACACACATCCTTTGAAGTGCTGCTTTTAAGGCACCACTCATTTATAAACATGTGTGCAGCTCTAACGTGCACTGAGAGGCAGCTGGTGTGACTGATGTTTACTGCCTTACATAAACAATGTTTTGAAAAATATGCAGATAAGGATGCAGGGAATCTGGTGCTTCCAGTTTTAAAGTAAGATGATAGTCTCCATGTCTGAATAATCTTATATTTTGACCTCCAGTGCTTCTGAAGTGCATTTTATGTAGGGTTAACTCAGACAGCCTGATGATGAGAGCTCGACTCTCGAAACACATTGCTCTCGACTTGTTCCTAATACTAGTGACTGTATGCTAAAATATTTATAAACTGCGGAACCTTTTCACACCCAGCTGCATAGACAGACATTTCAGGAAAGACCTCATAAAGGCATTTGTTTGGAGTGTTTCGCTGTACAGAATGAGATAAGAATACAAGCGGCAGACCGAGACTGGAATACTTTGCCTAGATCATAGACAGTACCGACTGCACCACATACCACTCTCAAGATGAAGGCCCAAGAAAGAAAAGCATTGTGCACTGCCGACAACCAACCTGACGATTGAAGAACTAAGAAGAAGAAGACAAACAACAGAACCACAATTTCATTGAGAAAATGAGTTGCAGTCAGGCCTTCTTACTGAGCTTATTGCAACTTGTATTCTAGTTGTAAGTACTGAAATATTATAAAACTCAGTCACTCACCAGATTTATTAGCAATGGGTGACTGCCAATTTCAAAGTCCTCCAGCGATTCATCAAGCTGGAAAAATTTACAACAGATGTCAGATTTATAATGTTTTCGTGGTGTATGAAATTTACACGACAGAAATTATGTTTAAAAGGTTTAATTCTCTGTTTCCTTATGGTACATTACTGAATACTTTTGACACTTCACTTTTCACTTCAAGTAATCATAACAAGGGCCCACATTTTTATGACAAGTCATATTTTTTCCTGAACTTCATGGTGAATTTAACAACAATTTATCCATAAATTCAGGTGTTATAGTATAGATAAATGTACTTCTATTATGCATCCAAAGTCATATTTACATCTTTTTTTTCAGTAACAGGTTATATTTCCACCAACTTTTGCAAAACTTTATATATTTGTTGTATCTTATATGGACACACGAATAAAAACATGAAAATGTTGCTCACATGACAATGTTTCAGATTATAATGCCACAAATAAACACAACAATTACTACAAAGCTTTATTTATCACAACTTTAGTAGACTGGTAGAAGCCGACCTTGGGGAGAATCAGTTTGGATTCTGTAGAAATGTTGGAACATGTGAGGCATACTGACCTACGACTTACGACTTATCTTAACATAGATTACCGTATTTACTCGAATCTAAGCCGCACTTTTTTTCCGGTTTTTGTAATCCAAAAAACCGCCTGCGGCTTAGAATCGAGTGCAAAGTAAGCGGAAGTTCTGAAAAATGTTGGTAGGTGCCGCCACAACTAACTTCTGTCGTCGAATATATGTAGCGCTACGCAGGCATGCTTCGCAGGCACAAAGACAAATACTAGCACCAAAACTTCTGCGTCAGTAAATAAATAAAAAAAAAGGTGGAAGACGAGCTTTTTTTTTTTCTCCGCCCCGAGTTTCGACCACTGCATTTTCATACATTATCCAACGAAGTAAATACAAATTCCGTATTGTTCCTATTCGAACTTAGCAGCATTTCAATCTACTACGAAAATCCGACTGGCAAGACTGTTTGGGATATTTGTCAATATGGCCAGCTCTGCTTTATGAATATTTTCCTAACTGTGAGAAGAAATGGTTGCTAATAGGAACTTTTATGAATTGTGCATCACATGCAGTATACTCTTCACCATAAGAATAATACGAATATAAACATTTTGCCATGTATTCTTTTGTGTTTGCTGCTATCTCATTTAAATCCTGTCCGCCTAATAAACTACGAAACTAGAGTGAGACAACAGCAGACACGGAAGAATATACATACCATGTCATGTTTATATTCGTATTATTCTTATGCCTAATTTTTAAATCTAAGATGACTCTAATTTCTGTGCATAATGTACTAAAGAGGCGTCTGCAAAGATTTTCAAACGGAAAAAATTTTCACTAAATTCTCGTTCAGAACATCTTCTGTCATACGCAGTCTATTATTTGGTTCTTGTTGATCATTATCAAAGAAAGCAGCAGTGTAAGTAGCAACGAATAGCAGTCTCTTGCCATTGTTTCGCTAATGAGATGATTCCACTCCTTGTTTTTTTTTAATTGTAAGCGGCGGTAGCGTGCACAAAAGCAAGCCATGCCACGAGCGGCGACAGGCCGTAAACCCTCGTTTTCAGAATGCGACAAACAATGCGTGACACAGTACAGTAATACATTTTCAGCTCTGAGTGACGGAAACACCTATAACAAAGAGAACTGCACTTGTCAGATCAAAGAAAAATAAGCAATCAATTCAAACCAGACGAAGCACGTGAAAAAGGAAGGGTACCCGTATAAATACAGACTGAGCGCCTGACGCATAACAACGGCTACCTGGTAAAGCTTAACTGCTAAGCTTACGGCCTAAACCAAACTACTACAGCTGTATCGTCATTCATTTAACCTAAATTGTGTCTCATATTACAATGGACCAACTTTGTTTCGATTTGGAAGTGTGGCCTAAAACTTTTCTTTCCTCTTGAATTTCGAGTCTCAGATTTCAGGTGCGGCTTAGATTCGGGAAATTTTTTTTTCCTCGATTTCGAGTCTCATTTTTCAGGTGCGTCTTAGATTTGAGTGCGGCTTAAATTCGAGTAAATACGGTAAGGAAAGGTAAACTTATGTTTCTAGCATCTGTAGACTTAGAGAAGGCTTCTGACAATGTTGACTGGAATAGTCTCTTTCAAATTCTGAAGGTGCCAGGGGTCAAATGGCTATTTACAATTTTTACAGAAACCAGACGGCAGTTATACGAGTCAAGGAACATGAAAGAGAAGCAGTGGTTGGAAAGGGAGTGAGACAGGGTTGTAGCCTATCCTCAATGTTATTCAGTCTGTATACTGAGCAAGCAGTAAAGGAAACAAAAGAAAAATTTGGAGAAGGAATTAAAATCCACAGAGAAGAAATAAAAACTTTGAGGTTTACCGATGACATACCAGTTCTGTCAGAGACAGCAAAGGACCTGGAAGAGAAGTTGAATTGAATAAACAGTGTCTTGAAAGGGGGATGTAAGATGAACATCGACAAAAGCAAAGCAAGAGGATAATGGAATGTAGTCGAATTAAATCAGGTGATGCTGAGGGAATTAGATTAGGAAATGAGACACTTAAAGTAGTAAAGGAGTTTAGCTATTTGGAGATAAAAATAACTGATGATGGTCGGGGCTATAAAATGTAGACTGGCAATGGTAAGGAAAGTGTTTCTGAAGCAGAGAACTTTGTTAACATTGAGTATAAATTTAAGAGTCAGAAAGTCTTTTCTGAAAGTATTCGTATGGAGTGTAGCCACGTATGGAAGTGAAACAAGTACGGTAATTAGAAGAGAATAGAAGCTTTTGAAATGTGGTGCTACAGAAGAATGCTGAAGATCAGATGGGTAAATCATGTAACTAATGAGGAGGTACTGAGTAGAATTGAGGAGAAGAGGAATTTGTGGCACAACTTGACAAGAAGAAGGGATCGGTTGGTAGGACATGTTCTGAGGCATCAACGGATCACCAATTTAATATCGGAGGGCAGTGTGGAGGATAAAAATCGTAGAGGGAGACCAAGAGATGAATACACTAAGCAGATTCAGAAGGATTTAAGTTGCAGTAGTTACTTGGAGATGAAGAAGCTTGCGCAGGATGGAGTAGCATGGAGGGCTGCGTCAAACCAGTCTCTGTACCGAAGATCACAACAACAGTAGACAAGTAGCATTACACACTAGTCAGTTTGCTGATGTAAGACACTGTTGGGTGGGGCTAACAAAACATTCTCAAAACTAACAAAGGCACCTCCCGACATGATATACATCGCACACGTGGTCACACTATTCAGTGAGAATATAAACTCAAGTGGTTCAACAAAAGCGGTCCATCAGCATGGAGTTGCAAGGTTTCGTTTGTGAGTTTGATGATAAGTTCTTCAGCACTGGTGGGGAAATGGAATTTTGTTAATTAAGTGAAGTCAAAGTTAGTGCAGAACAGCACTTTAATGTGCAACAGCACTGTAATACCACCAAATACAGCAGCTGTGTGAAGAGAAATACTGAAAATGGCAGCAGACAAATGCTGTTATTTGAGCAGACAGGTTCATCTTCAATTGTACAAACATTTAAAGACAGGTGAAATGATGGTGTCTTGCAACATCCCATCTGAGAAGCTGAAGAATCCACATTTCAGACAGTTCTTGAGAAGTACACAAAACATCCTGTTCCAGGTTAATCTATATTGAGAAAGAACTATTTATCAGTGTGCTATGAAGAGTAGCTAAAAAAAAAACAAAAAATGAATTAGTGTTGCTGAACTAAAGATCAACGTCCCTATACAAAGGTACCAATGTGGGTGGACATTATGTTGCAGATGTTATGGGGTGTTCTGAAAGTTGACAGGCATGGAAAAATGTTCCTCCTAATGCGTGAAGCTCTTGAGAGAGAGTACAAACAGTTGCCATTTTGTTTCACAACTCTGTGAAGCTACTGTGACAAGATGTTGCGAGCAGAGAAAATGTTTTGCTTCTAGCAACAGATGGTGCTTCATACACGGCTAAAGCAGCTGAGGGCTTCAAATTCTCTACCGCAGTATGGTTTATGTCATTTGACTCGTGCATGCGTTACGCAGAGTTGCAGAAGAGGTGTGATCAAATTGCTCCGATGTAGGAAAATTAATTACTTGTGGCACAACAATTAATGTGAACGTCCCGCTACAGGTGCAGAAATCCAAGGAACGAGCACCTTCACTGCCCCTCCTTCCCCCACCTTGTGCTTAGATGATTGGATTCATGGCTTAATGCTGCTGAATATTACTGGATGATCCACACTAAAAGAAAGGTAATCTTTTGTGAGCTCAATAGCTATGAATCAAGTGCTACCAAAACTGTGAAAGAGGTCTTTACACACACACCTTGTCTGGAAACTTGGCATCACCAATGCCAACTTTCCAGTGGTAAAAAAAGCCATCACAAGACTGGCAGCTGCTGGTATTCAACTGCATTTTGGAAAATGATGTCAACAATGAAACAGGTCAGCAGTTATCGACCTCTCCTATCACCTTACTTAAAGAGGAGTTTAACAATGGTGTATTTCAGTTTCTCTGGAAAAATGTCTTGACTCAGTTGATGCATTACATATTTCCAATAATACCAAGCTTATTTTATGAGAATAAATCTTTAGTACTCTACTGGAACACCATCAAAACCAGATAAGTTTTTATTGATGGATAAGTTCAAAATGGAATGAAATTTTAATCACGAAATAACTGTTACACGATAAACATCACCGTGAAGGTTGACAAGTATCAGACTGGTGCTTCACGATATGACACTTGCTGTTTCTGTGAGTGCATTTAGTTTATTACACTGTCAGTTTTAAAAGAAAACAGCTGCAGATCCTAAGAACAAAATCTGTAACTGTGTGCTACCGGCCGTTCTGCCAAGTTGTCAGTTACATTTTATGCACAATATTTCGACATCTCACGCAGCCGTCTTCCATGGATGCTACGAGTTTTTCTGTTGCTCACTTCCCAGATTCCAACCAGACTGTGTGGAGTGGAATCCACCCAGCAAGTGCACAAAACAGTAAAACTCACAGCACCTAAAGAAGAAGGCTCGTCCAGTTGTTGAAATATTGTGCACGAGATGGAAACGACAACTCAGCAAAACACCAGAGTGTACACCTTTGATCAGTCACCCTGAGATAACCAGAGAGGTCACAACAGTGCTGTTTAAAACACAAAATTGTTTGTCATGCAGCATTCCATACTCCTAGATTTCTGTAAAGCATCTGACACGGCACCACACTGCCGACTGTTAATGAAGGTACGAGCATACGGAATAGGTCCCCAGATTTTGCGAGTGGTTCAAAGACTTCTTGAGTAACAGAACCCAGTACATTGTGCCTGATGGTGTGTGTTCATCAGAGACAGGAGTGTCCTGGGAAAGTGTGACAGGAAAGTTGTTGTTTTCCTACATATGTAAATGATTTGGTGGACAGTAGTTTGCGGTTGTTAGCTAATGTTGCTGTGGTGTACAGTAAGGTGCCATTGTTGAGTGACTGTTGGAGGGTTGTTGATGACTCAGACAAAATTTCTAGTTGGTGTGATGAATGGCTGCTACCTCTAAATGTAGAAAAATGTAAGTTAATGCAGATGAGTAGGAAAAACATACCCACAGTTTACAAATAATGAGATGCTTGACACACTCGTGTCAGTTAAATATCTAGGTGTAATGCAAAGCGATATGAAATGGAATGAGCATATAAGGACTGCAGTGGGGAAGGCGAATGGTCCACTTTGGTTTATTGGGAGAATTTTAGGAAAGTGAGGTTCATCTGTAAAGGAGACCACATGTAGGACACTAGTGCAACCTCTTCTCGAGCTCTGCTCAAATGTTTGGGATCCGCACTAGGTCGGACTAAACGAAGACATCGAAGGAATTCAGAAGCAGGCTGCTAGATTTGTTACTAATATGTTTCAACAATAATCAAGTGTTATGGAGATGCACCAAGAACTCAAATGGAATCACCGGAGGGAAGACAGCATTCTTTTCGAGGAGCACTATCCAGAAAATTTAGAGAGCCACCATTTGTGGCTGACTGCAGAGCGATTCTACTGCCACCGATGTACAGTTCTTGTAACGACCACAAAGATGAGCTCAGAGAGATTAGGGGCCACATGGAGCCATATAGACAGTTGTTTTTCCCTCGCTCTATTTGCAGCTAGAACAGGAAAGGAAATGACTAGTAGTAGTAGAGCATGCCTTCCAACATGCACCATACAGTGGCTTGCGGAATCTGGATGTAGATGTAGATTCCTATGAACATTGTGATTTGTCATGTAGCTAATATGAATTTTCAATTCTTAAATCTACAGATTCAGATAATTTTAGAAGGAATGGCCAACAAGGAATGTTTTCCATTTTCTTATCAACTGCCAAATGTTCCTGCCCAAATATCTTTGCTTTCTGTTTGTATTATATGTTGAAATCCTTGGCACCAGAGTACGTAACTTAACTCCGAATACTAGACCCAAAGGAACCTGTGCAAATCACTTTTCAGTTGAAGGAAATTTTTATTATAAGCAACAAAAATCGTTGTGACATAAATGTACCAGGAAGTGAGTGTAAGAATTTCGAGATCTGTAAAGCAGCCTCTGCAAGGGGCACCACCATCTATCTACTTTACACAATATTCTTGCTGCTCATTTCTCCTGAATAAAAACATTATTTATTTTAACAATATTGTGAAAAGCCATACAGAGGACTAGAGGACTAGAGGACGGACGGACGGACGGACGGACGGACTCTCTCTCTCTCTCTCTCTCTCTCTCTCTCTCTCTCTCTCTCTCTCTCTCTCTCTCTGCAGTCGTATATGCGCCGGACAGGAGCAGCTATCCAGTTGTGATGGTAAGGAGGCTGCATGGGGTGCAGAGTGGGGTGGGGGAAGGTGTCGTGCTGCTTGTGGGAGCTGGCAAGGGGGCAGTGGGGATAGGGTAGGGCATTTAGGTTTGGGAGGTTTGTATGTGTGGGGAGTGGGGGGGGGGGCGGAGGATGGGAGGGGAGGCGATTGGGAAAGGAGGAGAGAAGAAGAGATGGGGAAAAAGACTAGTGACTAATGGGTGTGTTAGTGGAAGAGAAGACTGTGTATTGCTGGAGTGAGAGCAGGGAGGGGATAGGTAAGTGGAGGACAGAGACTAATGAAGGCTGAGGCCTGGGGGGTTACGGTAATATAGGATATATTGCAGGCAGAGTTCCCACCTGCACAGTTCAGAAAAACTGCTTCCACAGGTGCTTCTACCTCTGATGGGGTAGAAGATGTCTGACCGGAGTATGTGGTTGGGAGAATGTACGAGATAGGTCTTACCTCTAGGTCTACTTCAGGGCACAGTGAGAGGTAGTGAAAACCGTTGCTCCAGTCGTACGTGGTGCCGAGGCACGAGATGAATGCTGCTCTGTAGCCAGATGGTGAGTATGTAGGAGGTGGTAGATGGCTGGAGAGACAAGGTATGCGAGATCTGCTTCTGTAAAAGGTTGGGAGGGTAATTTCGGTCTGCGAAGGTCCCGGTGGGATACTCTGTGTATTTGCTCTGGCACTGCTCGTCCCTGCAGATGGGATGACCACGGGTGGTTAGTCTGTACGCGAGCAATTTCTCGGTACGGAATGGGTGGCAGCTGTCAAAGTGGAGGTACTGTCGGTGTTTGGAAGGTTTGGTATGGACGGAGGTACTGATGAAGATATCCTTGAGGTGGGGGTCAGCACTGAGGAAGGTGTTGAGGTTTTGGGGGGAATATGGTGAGGGTGACCTCACCCTCAGTCCAGATCATGAGGGTGTCACCAATGAATCTGAAATGGTGAGGGGTTGGACTCTGGGCAGTTAGAAAATATTGCTCTAGATGGCCCATGAATAGTTTGGCATAGAATGACTCCATATGGGTGCCCATAGCTATTTATTTTATGTGCTTTATCCCAGAGGACAACTCCTTGTGAACACTATGGGGGGGGGGGGGGGGGTTAAGCCAACATCAAACAATCTAAAATTTAGAACAAATGATATATTACGAATAAGTGTGGCTTCAGCTGCCAAAGTCCACAGTCCTGTGTGTGTGTGTGTGTGTGTGTGTGTGTGTGTGTGTGTGTGTGTGTGTGTTTCTGACAAAGGCCTTGTAGGTCAAAAGCTTATTTGTGACAGTCTTTTTGTTGTGCCTATCTGCGACTCAGCATCTCCGCTATATGGTGAGTAGCAACTTTCATTTTCATAAAACAAGCCAACAAGCCAACAGTTTGTTTTACATTTACACAGTGGAAGATGCTACGAACAGTGTTACCTTTATGTGTGACCATTAATGTGCACTTCTGTTGCCACCATGTTTGAGTGCAGTACCCATTTCCAGCATTAAGTGCGGCACTATATACCGTATGGCCTAAACACTTCTTGAAACAGTTCACACATTCTAAGCAGCCACTAATTACACTATAGCTTGGAACATTATGGCGAACTCACTCAATTTGATCTTTCATACAAAATTACGGTTTCAACACTGCTGCGGTCTTCAGCACAAAGACTGGTTTGAGGCAGCTCTCCGTGAAGTCTATCTTTGGCAAGCCTCTTTCCTGATCACAGTATAGGTACAACAACCTGCGTCCACTTCAGTTTGCTTAGTGTATTCAAACCTTGTTCTTCCTCCACAATTTCAGCCCTATCCCCTCCATCACCAAAATGACAATCCCTTGATGCCCCAGCATACATCATCTTTTAGCCAAGATGTGACATAAATTTCTTTTCTTTCTAATTTGATCCAGAACTACTTCACTAATTATCCACTACCACTTATCTTCAGCAGCCTTCTGTAGTATGACATTTCAAAAGCTGTTGTCCTCTTGCCTGAAATGATGACCGTCCAAATTTCTCTTCCATACAAGGCTATACTTCATATAAAGACGTTCACAAAAGACTCCCAAGGCTTTAAATTAATATTCAATATTAAAAATTTTCTGTTTTTCAGAAACGATTTGCTCGCAACTGTCACAATGCATTTGATAAGCCAAGCTGGCGGAGACCGTTCCTAGGGCGTGCGACATCTCAGTTGCGAGTGGCAGTGGACGGCAAACTGGACGGCAGCGGCTGTGGTGAATTCGACAGTTCCGGACTGGCAATGTCACTGCCTTCTGCTACCATAGCACGAACTTAAATCCTCAGTGTGCAGAGTACTACAGCTTTTCGACTGGCTGCTCGGCTGGGTCACAGAAGCGGAACACAGCCTCAATCGCCTAACGCCAATGCTAACAGCGTGCAGCAAGTGTCGTTTTGGTGCGGCCACTGGCAATGCCCTCTTAACACAATCTACTTGCCGACTTCTCGGCCCTGCCGTGGTTTGTGCAGCTGGCAGACACTGGGCTGCCAGCGGTCCGTGATAGGTGCGCTGCAGCAATTTGACTCTTACAGCTGCAGTCTTGTTTCTGTACAAGACATTTCTTTTCGCTCCCTGTATTTTATGCGTGACAACTTAAGAATTCCAAATAGTGCATTCCGAGCAGTGGCAGCAGGAGAAAAATATAAACGTATTAAAATCCGCAGGCTTTTGGAATCAGTGTCTTCTCCTCTCCAGTGCCTAAAGCTGACCAGACCTTTTCCTTCACCCCTCTTTCCATCCCCTTCAACTCTTCTGTCAGAAGAATGAGCCACTGGCTCTGAAAGTTTGCAGATTTCAATATCTTTGTACATGTTTCCTCCTGCCGCCACTTGGTGAGTAGATTTTTTACCTATTCAATTACATTATATTTTCAAAAATTGATTAATTTTTTTGATATATTAAATAGTGTATTCCAGTCCACAGTGTCAGAGATTTAACACATCTATCTAAAATGTATGCTTCAATCTATGTTCTAAGATACATCATGGGTCATTATTGTCTCCACTTAAGCCAATTCATTACCAAATGCAAATGTCTTAATAACAAAACTTAGCACATTTTCTTCTTTGAGAAGCACTGGGACAAGTGAGACCAACACAGGCTCTTCTGCCTTACAATACGCCTGAAAAAAGAATTAAACCTGTATCTCTGTACACTAGATATTAAAAGTGACTAGTTAACATTAACTTTAATCCAAACAAAAGGGAGCTCAATCACAACTAAAATAAAAAATGCAAAGTTAGGCAACATACGCAACTACACATTGAGCAACACTCTCAGTCCTACCAACGAACAATTGGTACTAACTGTACACAATTTTGACGGGAGAGTGTGTGACCGTGGTGCTAAGCAGACCCCATTTGTGGATGGGCAACCAGGCCAAGTCCACAACAGAGTCATATGAACTTACCCTACATTATGTCTTGTAGCATTACAATGGCTGTCTCTAACAGAATTACTTTCTCTGTGTCAACCAGCTCTGATTCCAGAAGGATCAGCAGTGCAGAACCCAAATTTCATTCTTCTCTTATGACATTGTGAGAGCCACAGCATTGTGTGGGCCAAACAGCTGAACAGATTGTTTCTAAACTTTCAAAAAGCATTTGAGTTGGTATGATGGCAATGCTTATGGACAGTACAACTGTATGTGATATCAAACAATATTTATGACTTCATTATCCACAATAGGCTGCACGCAAATATGGGCTGTACCCATAAATATGACACATTATCCTGGTAAAAAGCAAATGTCGAATGTAGCCTGCATTACAAAATTTTTGGGAAAGTTCAATTAGACAGTAATTTTAGTTCCATATCTCTCTCTTCCCTTCTTCAAATCCCACATAACTAAGGGCAAATCCCCTCCCTCCCTCCCTCCCTCCCTCCCTCCCTCTCTCTCTCTCTCTCTCTCTCTCTCTCTCTCTCCCCACACACACACACACACACACACACACACACACACACACACATAAACTCACTACTCACACACTTAACTGCACCTATTGACAGTTGTGTTCGATTCTAGTAATCGAGCGATTTACATTATATCATTTGTCAGTCCCTGAACGATGTGCAAATCATCCTCAAGACTCACTACATTTAATAATAATTTCCTAACAAAATGAAATCCCTGTACACAATGGCAACATTTCCAAAGGGCTTCACAGAGCTAGCAAGCTAGCCTACCTGTACACTTATGCACAGTAGGTTGGTTGGATGTTTTGGGGAAGGAGACCAGACAGCGAGGTCATCGATCTCATCGGATTAGGGAAGGACGGGGAAAGAAGCCGGCCGTGCCCTTTGAAAGCAACCATCCCGGCATTTGCATGGAGTGATTTAGGGAAATCACGGAAAACGTAAATCAGGATGGCCGGACGCGGGATTGAACTGTCGTCCTCCCGAATGCGAGTCCAGTGTCTAACCACTGCACCACCTCGCTCGGTTGTTGCACAGTAGAATTTTGACTCAATACAATGTGTATTTTCCAATTCACTCACTATCAACTGTAGTAGATAAGAAATTGCATCCACACGCTTTCTCTGCTACAGCTAAAAGACATTCAATTAATAGGTATCTCATTAGTTCAGAGTGTAGATGAAAGTCAACAGGGGGGGGGGGGAGGGGAGAAATCAGTCAATAATCTGCCACTGATTAGAAAACAGATTGGAACACCGTGGTCTGATGAAAGAAAGAGACTTCATTCTGAAAGGATGAAACAAATTTGGGCACAAAGAAAGGCCAACCCTCAAACGTGACATTGATGGATTGTAACTCGTGTGGTCCTACTGGGTCCATACGTGAATAATAATCATCTGTCACTTATTATAACTTCATCAATATCAACTGCATGTTGCTGTGATCTTCATTCAAAAGACTTTTCTTTTACGTTGCACCCCAATGGTACTGAGTATGTTACACCATGAGTGGTCAAATGTCTGGTATTTTTACCACAACGCATTTATCAAGTGCTATAAAACAAGGAAACCCACCAATAAATTACAACACTCTACCTACTGACCTATACTGAAATATTTATGTCGGCCCACAGTGTAATGTACTTCAAAGCTCTTGTGCCATTAGGCGTCATCATCAATAGCAAAAGGCAACAGCAAACATGCACTGTCAAACATAAAACTCTTCCTCTAACACCTCATGTTAGTATGTTATGCTCTCAAGGCACAGTTGTTAAACTAAAGCTGCTGCTGTCACCTACCAAAAATAGCACTCGACTGCAAAGCATATGTCAGAGCCCTCAACAATGTTACTTTCTACTGTAAAATTTATGAAAATCAAAAGTTCTAAAGATTCCAAAAACAATTACTACACCTGTGTTTCATTGTGTGCATCCATACGGAAGACAACTGAAAACATTAAACCTAATGACGCTAATTCGAATAAATCTGTTGCTGTTCCCTGAGGAGATTTCGCTAAAGTGACACTAGTGTCGTCCAATTTAACACGCAAACTGTGCCTCGAGAGTGTAACGTGTCAATATGAGATGTTCTGAGAAGAGTTTTATGTATGACAATGCACATTTGCTGCTGGATTTTACTGCTGATGATGCCTAATGGCACAGAAGCTTTATGGTATGTTACATTAAAGGGAGATATAAATATTTTTATATAGGTCAGTATGTGTAGTATTGTGATTTCTTAACTGGTTTCCATATTTTATAGCACTCAATAATGAGGTAACATAGTCCCAAACATGTTGCGGTAAAAGTATCACCCATCTGACAACTGGTGGCATAACATCCTCAGTATCGATTCACATGCCTGCTGTACAATGGCTTTGCAACAGATAAGCAGCTTCCCACATCGGTGTATCCCGATCAGACCTCTTCTTCATGCACAACTACCACAATCTATATCTTTTCGGACCTGCTTCCCGTAGTTACACCTAGGTTTCACTCTACAATTCTTACCCTCCACATTTACTTACCGACTGGAACAACACGGCACTGAAAACGGACTACTTCTGTTCTCAGAGAGCTGGCAATGACGTACCACATTTTCCTCTGACACGGTCCACTGTGTGGAGCACTGGAACCGCCCTTCTGAGGCTCAAATCCATTCACAGGACACAACACTAGCACACTCACTCTCCACATTAAAGGGGTAGACACAGCACTGTCCACGTCCTGGTGCAAACCAGCCTACCTCAATGCAGGCTACCACTAGACACAGAGCTCCCGCCACATTGCAGTCCTCAACACTACAAGTCTTCCAAAACAGTGCGGCCCTCGTGCAAACTGATGAGCCACCACACTCCCAGATGCGGCAGTCATTTAGCGACACCACTCGACCCACCGTCAATCTTGCCACGACAGAAACACACACACCGAGTGAGGTGGCGCAGTGGTTAGGACACTGGACTGGCATTCGGGAGGACGACGGTTCAATCCCACGTCCGGCCGTCCCAGTTTAGGTTTTCTGTGATTTCTCTAAATCGTTCCAGGGAAATGCCACGACGGTTCCTCTGAAAGGGCACAGCCGACTTCCTTCCCCGTCCTTCCCTATTCCGATGAGACCGATGGCCTCGCTGTCTGGTGTCCTCCTCTAAAACAACAGAAACACATTACAGAAGGAAACTGTGTTTCCATTTCGACCCAGCAGGTATTAATAGCTCAAGTCAGTAAAAACTTTTTTACTGTCTAGATCCTGTGCACTATAAAACATTAAAATGTGAAGACTAATTTCAGTTGACCACACAATCATCTTCAGATCACTCATGGTGAAATATGTATCAGCAGATAACATATTGAAAACCCTGCATCATCTAGAGTATTTACATAATTATAGGATGAGGTTTCTTTCCAAATGTGTCATTCAAAAGCTACAGGGTTGTCTTAAATTGGCTGATTGAACTACTTTTCTGAGGTCACCATTATCACATTGTTTAGTAATGTGCACAGTAGTAGTCTTAAATTGGCTGATTGAACTACTTTTCTGAGGTCACCATTATCACATTGTTTAGTAATGTGCACAGTAGTAGTATTACATTTACAGTGGTCATCATGAAGATGAAGCTTTGTGCAATTTTATTTTAAATAATTCTGAAGGGCAGGGCTCGGCAAATGATACATTCCGACAAGCTCGAGAGTTCCCGAAACACCGAAGTGCTCGGTACAGTATCGACGTTACTCGAACGATCACGTGACACTGACTAGTGCAAGAGATACACAAGAAATAATGAACTAGCCACAACAGTCTATTGCTCTGATTGACATTTGACAGTTTGGTGAAACACAGGAGGAAATAGAATTAAAGTCTATCAATTTACAAGCTTTTGTTGTATTTTAACAGGTTTCCAATAAACATTCTCATACATGTATAAATATTCTATACAAACATTAATGCAATTTTTTAAGTACAGGTAACATTCAAATATAGAAATTTTTGTCCTTCAAAGAACATTAGTTGATTCAGAAACCAGATCAAAATTTTATTTGGTTATGAGACACTGTAATGATTTACTAGGTAGATTGCAAATGAGAAATTTGACCACTGTTCATGTATTACAATACCATGTAAAAACATTACTTGATTTTACTCAGCTGTATACCACGTTGGTGAAATTCAGTTGAAACAAGAAGGAAAATTAATATAGAATGACGTGGCTAACAAAGGAAGTAGATCATATTAAACAGACTGTAATTGTCAAAGCAAAAATAAATTACAGTCGCAAGACCCGTTGTGGAGATAGTACCGACAGACGTCAGTAGATCGCGGGATGAGCAAAACTTCGAGAGTGGAACGCAATCTTAAATGCAATCTTTTATTTACATATTAGTTGGTGTTGTTACATATGACCTGCATACTAGCAGATATTGCAGTCTGTTTTTGACAGTTACTCAAGCTTGGAAGGAGAACAGTGACACCAGTTTGGCTGAGAGCTATGATGATTGCACGGAGGGAAGCACTGAGCCCACAGCAAATTTCATCATGTTGTTATGCGTGGTAATCTATACCAACTACTTTTGCTTTCTACACTGAAGAGCCAAAGAAACTGGTACACCTGCCGAATATTACGTAGGGCCCCTGCGAGCACGCAGAAGTGCCGCAACACGACGTGGCATGGACTCTACTAATGCCTGAAGTAATGCTGGAGGGAACTGACAACAGGAATCCTGAAGGCCTGTCCACAAATCCCTAAGAGTGTGAGGAGATGGAACTCTTGAGAATAGCACGTTGAAAGGCATCCCAGATATGTTCAACAATGATCGGGAGTTTGATGGCCAGCAAAAGTGTTTAAACTCAGAATAGTGTTCCTGGAGGCACTCTGTAGCAATTCTGGGTGTGTGGGGTGTCACATTGTCCTGCTGTAATTGCCCCGTATTGTCCTACTGGAATTGCCCAAGTCTGTCGGAATGCACAATGAACATGAATGGATGCAGGTGATCAGACAGCATGCTTACGTATGTGTCACCAGTCAGAGTCATATCTAGACTTATCAGGGGTCCCATATCACTCAAACTGCACATGCCCCACACCATTAAGAGCCTCCACCAGCTTGAACAGTCAACTGCTGGCATGCAGGGTCCATGGATTCACGAGGTTGTCTCCATAACTGTATGTAATTTGAAACAAAACTCGTCCGACCAGGCAACATGTTTCCAGTGATCATAAGTCCAAAGTTGGTGTTGACCGGGCCCAGGCAAGGCCTAAAGCTTTGTGTCATGCTGTCATCAAGGGTACACGAGTGGGTTTTCGGTTCCGAAATACCGTATCGATGATGTTTCATTGAATGGTTCACACACTGACACTGTTGATAACCCAGTATTGAAATCTGCAGCAATTTGCATAAGGGTTGCAGTTCTGTCACATTGAACAATTGTCTTCAGTTGTCGTCGCTCCTGTTCTCGCAGGACTGTTTTCCAGCCATTGTGATGTCTGAGATTTGCTGTTTTACCAGATCCCTGATAGTCACAGTACACAGTACACTCATGAAATGGTCGTACAGGAAAATCTGCATTTCATTGCTAGCTCAGGGATGCTGTGTCCCATCACTCATGCACTGGCTGTAACACCACATTCAAACTCATTTAAATCTTGGGAACCTACCATTGTAGCAGCAGTAACTGATCTAAGAACTGCCCCAGACATTTGTTGTCTTGTAAAGGCAATGCCGACCGCAGCGCCGTATTCTGCCTGTTTACAAATCTCTGTGTTATAATAAACATGCTTATACCAGTTTCTTCAGCACTTCAGTGTATGAACATCTACTGTGTTTAAACTGCAGTTTGCCCAAATGCATTTGTAGTCGGAATTGAACTGACTTTAAAATTGGACAAATACTCAACAATAGTATTCATTTCTGCACAAGACAATAAAAGCCTAGATCTAGGCAAGTGATGTACTTCTGTGTTTCTTGCTGCAATGTTGTCAACACTCTCCGTGACGTATGACAAGAATGAAAGGGGGTATATCAGGTGGTTCTACACAGAGTGGGGGGAGGTGACATGTTTGCAAGTGAAATTATAACATACTCATTTCAGGATAGAGGTGAAATCTGGTATGTATACAAGAAAAAATAGCTGTGTTCTCAAATTCCAACATAACAACCACCTCAGAAATAGCCACATATTCTGAAGAAACAGCCATATGTTTGTGACAATGAAGGTATAAATTTCACGGCTGTGCCATTAGGTTGATGATGGTGATGACCCAAGATTGTGGTAGCACACACTACAGGGATTGTAAGCATAAAAGGCAGAAAAGAAAACAGTCCAAAAATTCATGTGAACAATTTCTTGTTGTTTATTTTATTTCTCCAAGTGTTATCAAAATTTAGACAATCAATAAATGGCAAAAGTTTAGAATAGTTATAAGGTTACCATTTTGGCAGATACTTTATGTGTATAAAACAGTTTGTAATTCTAGTAAATCAGAATCTGTTAAAAATAAATTTCTCTCAAGGAGCCTCTCATTAAAAAAAATGAATAAATAAAAAAATTTTTAAAATTGGGCCATATTATATTCAGGGGCGTCTTACACTCAAGTAAATACAGTATGAAGCTGGCAGCGTGCCAGTATGAGTAACACCTTTGCAGCTAATCAAACACTACACTTTGAGATAATAATGTTTTATTAGTCAGCACAGTAATAAGACAAGCAACTGATAGCACACGTAATATCATAATCCCGCTTGCTACTTTAAGTAACACACATCCATTATCTGCACACACACTGATGCTCGCGCCATGGCAGGTAGCGAGGTACTGACTGCTGGAGCACACCATCTTTCCACCGTCGGTCGTTCGCGACATCGCTGACAGACAGGTGAAGAGTGGTGTAAGCGCTGAGGTAGCTACACGTTTTTATTTGTCGTTAATCACTTCCTTAACCTCCTGATGGATCTGTTATTGTGAAAAACGGCAAGTTCCACCACAGTTTGGAGTTGACAAACTGTAGATGAATGAGTTCAAAGGTCAGAGGAGGGAAATGGTGTATGGCCTTGAGTAGGACTGTCCCTAGTAGAGCACTGTGCTGCTCAAAACCACCTTCAGGTTGATGAAAGCTTACAATTTTTTCAAAACTGCTCTAAAATGCTATTCTTGAGGGTGTGTCATCACTGGATTATATGCATCATAAAAATCTTAAAATATGCATGAAAAATGCTTAAAAATGCACAAAAAGTGCAGAAATCTGCAAGATCAAATAATGAAAAAACATAGGGGTTACTGCGTGCATTACATCTCAAAGTCGAACCTGTGCATATCAATTACGAAGTGCAGTTGGTAACAAACAGACATGATGTGAGTTGAGTCACGGCAAAACAATCGATACGTACAGGACCAACCTCGAGATATACTGCACGCAGGGGTGGTACACTCAAAAACCCAGTAATATTTTATTTAACAAACAACATACAATCATGAATTTTTTTAACATCATTAACTTTTAATTAATACTATTGGACCAAAGCATCATTTACAATTTATTTTACATTTTTCTACTATTGTACATACATACAAACAAGTACTGTTCCAAAAGTTTGGTGGTAAGATTGTGTCTTCGATCACTCAAAACATTTTTATAAGTGGAAAAGGACCGTTCTACATCAACTGAGGTGACTGGGCAGTATTTGAATTTGGGTGCTATGTTGGCACTTACCGTTTCTGGTAAAAGTTCACCCGTCCCATTAATAAAACTATCAATATGGTACAAGGGTTCAAAGCCTGGGTTACTGTATAAAATGTTTTCAAACTTTTCTATAAGTTTTCTCGGGAATACCTCCGGCAATGAGCAGTTCACTAGAATAATTTCAATCATTAACTGAATAGATTAATTCAATTCCAAACCTTGAGTTTCAAGCTTTTTCATACTTGCAGGCATATGGGAAAAGTAGTGCTAATCACAGCAATGTCTTTTTTAATACCGGAATCATTAAAAGCTTCCTTGGATTGGCAAACTTCCAAAGCCTTTGCACTATTAAAGTCATTTACTACCCCTCTAATGGCCTTGAAATTTTCATTGTAAAATGACACAGCTTCAACCTACGCACCCCAATGAGTTACGGCTGGAATAATTTAATGATTATTAAGAATCTGCCTCAATTGCAAATAGAAACCAGATGTTGACCAAGGTTTCGGCGCGGATAACCGTGCCTTCTTCGGAACACACTAAAACTACAAACTGTATTAATGCTGGGTGATGCCTATTTAGGCAGTTTGTAGTTTTAGTGTGTTCCGAAGAAGGCGTGGTTATCTGCACCGAAACCTAGGCGAACATCCGGTTTCTATTTGCAATCGAGGCAGACTCTTTATAATCTTTGCACATTTGGTAGTTTTTCTTTGGAGGTCTTGATGCGAGCAGGAGCCTTTAGAAACACCTTCTCTGTGGGTCAAATCAGTTTACTTACATTCAGCAAGGCGATGTGCTCAGTGAACAAAGCAAATCACACGAATCAAATTACGATAAAATACTCTGAGGGTTTTTCCTGCTTTGATCATATAGGGAGCAGCATCTCAAATAAACACAAACACACTTGCATCTGCAGAAGATTCTGGATATATTTTTCTAATACCCTCAATCACAAATCTAGTGATCGTAGAATGATTTACTTTTTCAAGTTCTTTGCATAACACTAAATAGGAAGAAGAAGCCTCTTCTTTTAAAACACCAACAATTAAATTTGCAAAGTACAGGTCACAACTGTCTGCAGTTTCATCAACTGAAATCCAGATCATGTTGCCCTCGAGTTCATTGTGTATTTCTTCCAGAACATTTACGCACATTGTCGGTATGTAATTTTTACACAATGTCGGTTCATCTGGTATATTTTGATTTAAGCAATATTTCTGCAGGAAGCCTTAGAGGATAGAGTTTATAAGTTTGTGAGGAGGAATATTGCTTGCAATGAATGCTCTGCACAGATCCATGTTAAACAGACTTTTTTGGTTACCTCTGGACAAGTCCCTGCTACTGCAACTTGCTGTTGTCAGAAATTTTTGTCATCACCTTTTCTTCTGCATTCCTGTGATAGGAAGATTTGTCTCGGCATGCTGATCTACTTGAAACTTTTTTTTTTTGCACAAAACATTTTTTTCACAGACTTGACAACATAAAATAATTCCGTCATATGTAAATGTTCCGGGACGGTCAGCTATCCACGAAACGACCATTCTTTTTTCGGGTGGTATGGCACACGACACGTTATACACTGCACATCATTAACACGTTCAACTGTGTACAAGTAAGCAGAAAGCTAAACTGAAACAGCGGATGTGCAACTAAAAGCTCGCGTAATTTAATTTATTTGTTGCGAACGCATACGGCGGGACAGTGGGGGGGATTAACCGGGGGGCACAGGCGCAGGAGCACTGACTCTTCCTGTTCCTATTCTGTAATGATTTCGCCATGCAGTGGGCTTTCGGTTAGCTATTACACGCAGTTTTAGGTGCGGTGAATGTGTGAGACATAAAAACTAGATAGAGCTAGAGACTACCTGTCTCAATTTTTAAAATATTGTAAACAGAGTAAAATATGTATCGTCACCAGTTTTTATTAAAATATGCAATAACTGGTGAAAAGGAGCGAAATATGCAAATGCGTATGCAGCATGCAAATGCGTATAATACGGTCCCTAGTCTTCACCAAACATCCCTCGGTTGGGATCGCGCCACAGCTTCAGCATACGGTCTATAGAGACTCGTGCATAATGCTCGAGGATGACATCGTTTTGAAATTTTGTCAACATTTAACTCGTAACAAGTATTAAGTTTGATGTCTGTACTTCCTACAAAAAGTACATAAAAATTCTCTAAGTTGACTACAATCTAGACCTCCGTAGTGCTGTTAATTGTCATTAGTGCCAGGGTTACATTTTTTCTTCATTTAGACAACATTTTCGCATTAAAATACATTTGCTACTTGAGTACCAGCAAGAACAATGATTTGCATAGTGGGACTGCCAACAGGGTTGGAGCCTGCAAAACCAGCACAGGTCCCATTCGTGTATTGCTGGTGGGAGCTGTCAACTGACAACTAATTTATATACAATAACATAATGTTGTGAAAAAGTTCGCATATTACAAATATGCACCAACGAGAGGCTAAAATGACAATATAACACTCTTCTCTCCCTGCACGAAGATCGCAAATTGTGTGGGCATACGGGATGTGACTACACAATGTATAGAAGTGTGGATCAGTCCCGGGGGAACATTCAGATCGCTGAAGCAGTTAAGGTGAACGCTCGTAACGAGTGGAAAATTTGAGTTCGAGTCTCGGTCCAGCACAAACTTTCGTGTGTAACAAAATGCTGACATCGATGCAGATATGAAATAAGTAGATTTATTTCATAATGTTCATCCACAGCTTTTAGGCATGCGTGTCTGAAGAGCATTATATTGTGACGATGCACACACTGTATAAACACAGACATTTTATGATATTGCAGGGCCTGTGTTGTTAAAAGTATGATGCAATGTTCCTTTGGACATACATGCATGCCCAAAAGAACAAGCACTGTGCTGACCACAGCCCACATGGAATACACAAAACATATTTGCAGTTGCAAATATGGACAACTATCAGCTGTATAATGGAATGAAAACAACTAAAATTTGTGCCATACTGGAACTCGAACCTAGGTTTCCTGCTTTACACAAGTGGTCACCTTAACTGTTTTGGCTATCTGTGCACAACTCTTGGCCAGGCCCAAACTTCTATATGTACCCCATGTACTGGAATTTCTCTCTCTCTCTGTCTCTCTTTTTTGGCAAAATTCGCATCTATTTTTGTTGAGATTCATATTTCTTTTAATGATCAGATGCACATACCTCAAAGGTTGTCACCTGAGTGAAAATACACAAAGCCTTATTTCTTTGAAACTGACTGCTACAGAAAGGTGCTGATTGGGAACTTTGTGACAGTAATGTTTGCTTTTGCAAAAACTTCCAAAACCTTTTTCTTCCAAACTAGCCTTTGTTTTCTTCATTTGCCTATATTTAAGAATTTAAAAATGATTGTTCTGTTGAAAAGCCACAGCTTTTTCCTGACAGTGAGCTGAATGCGTCTCTAATTTAAGGCGTTTCTGGACAGTATCTCTCTTTTCTACACAATTCGATGATAACAAAATCTACAAACTATTAATTTCTATCTTTTGTGGGCATTCGTACGTGTGCGACCCATGCTTTACAATGCTACAGACAGAACAGACAAGGCAGTTAGCATAGAAGCAGAACTGAACATATCATAATGCTATGTTAACATTAGGAGAAGAATTTTGGCACATAGTGCAGACACTACAGGCTACAGTGGCAGATGACAACAAGCATAAACAAACTAGAATTTTAACTGCCAGAGGGAAGAAGAGTGGTGTGCAGAAACAAACCCCACCTCCCTTTCACATGGCAACAGCCAACAGTATTGTCAAAGGGATCACCCATCTCTTCTAACGTTGTAAGGTTCGTAATCGAAATCCGTAACGCATCAGGAATAGTAGCTTCACTTATTTCAAAATCAGAAAACGATAAGCAACACGTGACACAAAATATTTGGGGGAAAGCTACAGCTCAACTGCTCGCTGATGTTAGCGGACTATTGTTAACGACTCAGTGCAGGCCTGATATCTAGCAGTATTCGATACAACCACTGCTCAAAACATACTCCACCTAATCTGACACTTTAGAAATGTCCACATTAAACCATATTTTGGGCTTTTTTAACAAACAAATGTACACATTTCTTTGTTATAAAATACTTGGTCCCACAGCTGAGTACTACATTGTATTACACAGCACGTATCTTAAATAGACCATTCAACTGCCCACAACTGGCCTGGCATCAGATCATTTAGTGCACTGATATGTCGTTGCATTTGTACACTTTCATTTTGCAGAAAGGTTCTTATACACATTACCTTTACAAATTGGCCTTCACCAGAAGATGCACAATACCATTAACCAAAAACTGGTTACATTTTCAATATTTTTATGCAGGAATCAAGCTATTTCAAATTATCTCTGATAAAATAGTTCATCTGGATACAATTTACTACAAAATAGCATCTAAAACGTAATTTTGCATTTTGAAGCAGAAACGTAAATTTTTCCAATCCCTGTGCAAGTGCAAGAGTGCAGGTTGTGACGCACAGATGACGACATATGGAAGTGTTTCTTGTCATGACTTCTGTACGGATAGCCAAAGTGGTTATGGCGACCTAACACATAAACCGGGAGATCCGGGTTTGAGTCCCAGAGATCCGGGTTTGAGTCCCAGTCCAGCACGAATTTTCTGCCATCTGATTTCTCCTGAAACTGCTGCTATTGCTGGTTGTGTCCTTTTTCCAGTAACTGAGCAACGACAGTCTTTTCATCTGTTTACACATCTACAGTACTTCACTTGCCTGTCCCTGAACTACATGCACATCATCATCAAGTCCTCCAGCATTTAACAATAATTTTCTAGTTATGTGAAATCACTGTACACAACTGTATCATTTGCAAAGAGTCCCTTAGAAATATCTACCTAATCTGTGTGTGTATACACAGTACAATTGTGGCTTATTATAATGTGTATTCTCCAGTTTGACTTTCAACTATAGTATATAAGAAATTTTATGTATATGCGTTTTCTACTACTGGTAAATGAAATACAATTAACATTTATCTCATTACTTCAGTGTGTAACTGACAGTCAGTATTTCATGAATACTTATACTTTCCTCTTCTTTGAGGAATATCTGGACCGGTGAGAGTGTGGCTGCTTCATCCACTTGGTCATTTATCTGCTAGTGGAAAACAAATTAGTCAATGATCTTCATAAAAAAACAACACAACGAACTTTTATACGAATTTTAAACTAAAAATAACCAAATACAGCCCACTGAACTTGGAAACTGAAGACAGAAATGGAGATACGTGCAAACAATTTCCAATATTTCCAAAACCATCTCAACTATGAAGAACACAGAAAAGTGGTCTCGAAGAGCTCGACAACCAGCCCTAACTCTGAAACGTCCATCACTGAGGAATTACAGTCATTTAGAATCTCAAAAACCACAAGGTCTCAGAGGGACCAAATAGAGCTGAACTTTGAGGAAAAAATGTCACAGACGCTCACCACAACTTTTTTGAAGAAATATGAATACATGAAAAACCCCTGATGAACGGAAGACGGCCCTCGTCCACCCACTCCATAAGAAAGTGTCCCAAGCAGATCACAACTATGGAGGAATCTCCCCCTAGACATAACATACAAGATACTCTCCTTAGTCTTACTAAACAGAGCAAAATCCCAGTTAAACAATTAACTTGAAGTATATGAAATTGGCTTCAGGAAAGGAAGAGCCTGCCCAAAACAAACACTAAACCTCAAAAACTTCATGACATACCAAAAATGAAGAGCAAAATGATATGTTATGACCGTCATTGAGTTTTTAAAATCGTGGAACTCAATACACCAGGAATCCCTTATATATACTAAAAGAATTAACCCTAGATAACAAAAAATATAAAACCAATCACAGAGACCCTTATCACCACATATTCCAAAGCCAAATTCATGGGAGAACACTAACCCTTTTGAAATAAAAACTGGTATAAGCTAAGGAGATGGAATCCCCCACTGCTAGTTAAGTGCTCCCAAGAAAAAATTGTTGGAGACTTGAACACAGAGATGGTGGAATCTGCCTCGGAGCACAAAACAAAAGGCATCAAAGCCAACTATCTAGCCTTTGCAGATGATATAACCCTACTAGCTGAGACCTGGGAAACAGCCAAAGAACAGACCCTTGAACAGAAAAAACAGGTCTCAAAACCCTCAAAAAGACCAATGTAACAACAAACATAAAAAACCCACCACAACATTTTAAAGTGGGACAACAAAAAGTAGAGATAATCAAAGAACTCAAATACCTTGGAGAATCCATCGGCTGGAATGGGCTCGAGAAAAAGGCAATGGAAATTAGAAGTAAAGTTGATCTGGTCTTCTATCTCGCAAAAAACACATACAACAAAAGGTCCCTCTCACAGCACGCAAAAATAAGCATTGTAACAGTGTAGTAGTCAAACCAGAAGCCCTGTATCCAGCTGAAACACTATCACCAACCATGGCCTAGTTGAAAGACTGGAGATAGAAGAAACAAAGATATTAGAAACATTTCTTGACCCCAGATTTCACAACAATTAATCCGCACCAAAAATGAAACCCTTTACCAAACTACCAAAAAACTCTCAGACACAATTAGGACAAAAAGAATTCATTTTTATGGATACATCTTCATTCTGAACCAAAATAGATCAACTGAATAAATTATGACTACTTCTGCAGGAAAAAAATGGATTACTGAAATGGAAAAGGACTTCAGACAACTCCAAATCAAAAGAGCTATGTTCAAAAATAAAACGGAGAAAAAGAGAGAGGAGGAAAAGAACACAATGGGAGGGAGGGAGGGAGGGAGGGAGGGAGGGAGGGAGTGGTTGGGGGGGGGAGGGTAGGTTCCAAAATCAAATCCAAACGAACATCCACATCTCTGATGAAGATAGGAAAGCAAGGTCAAGAGAATGAAACAATACTGAGCTGCTAACAGAAAGGCACAAAACATTAAAAAGTGATTAATTTAACATATCGCAAAGTCGGGTAAAACAAAAATAAAAAGAAGACTCTGCTGTTATTATAATGTGTGGTTTCTAAATTTCCTCAATATTAAGTGTGTTGTTGTTGATGATGTAGCCTTCAGTCCAAAGGTTGGTTTGATGCAAATCTCCATGCTAGTCCATGCTGAGCAAGCCTCTTCATCTATGCATGATACTGCAACCTACTTCCATTACAACCTGCTAGCAGTAGCCAAACCTTGGTCATTATCTCCAATTATTAACCCCCCCCCCCCCCCCCCCCAGTTACTTTCCCATTACCAAACTGGTGATTGCTCAGTATGAGCATTATTAACCATGCCCTTCTTTTAGTGAAACTCAGCCACAAAACTCTTTTTTCGCAAATCTGATTAGTTATTCTATCTATCCACCTGATCTACAGCATCATTCCAGAGCACCACATTTCAAACGTTTCTATTCTCTTCTTGTCTGAATTGTTTATCAACCATGTTTTATTTCAGTACTGGCCTACACACCAGACAAATACCCTCAGAAAAGACTTCCAAACACTTATACTTTTAGTTTGATGTTAACAAATTTCTCTTTTCTCAAAACACTTTTCTTGCTACTAACAGTCTGCATTTTATATTCTCCTTCACTGACCATGATCAGCTTTTTGTTGCCCAGATAGAAAAACACATTTCATTTCCTAATCTAACTCCTTCAACATCACGATTCATCTACCTTCCACTGACCTTGTTTTACCTTCGATGGTGTTCATCTTACAGCCTCTGTTGAAGACATTACACATCCCACACCACAGTGCTCTTCCAACTAATTTGTCGACTCTGAAGAGATTACAGTGTCTTCGGCTAACCTCAGTTTTATTTCTTCTTCCTGAACTTTAATTTCATTTAGGAATTTTTTCTTGGTTACCTTTACTGCATGCTCTACGTACATATTGAAACACATCGAGGATAGGCTACAACCCCGCCTAACTCCATTACCAACCACTATCTCCCCCTCACGTCATTCAAGTCTTTGTGACTGCCGTCTGATTTCTGTAATAGTTGCAGATACCTGTTTGGTCACTATAATTTATCCCTGTTATATACAGAATTTCTAAGAGTTTATTCCAGTCAACATTGTCAAAAGCATTCTCCGAATCTGCAAATGCTATAAATTCAGGTTTCTCTTTCTTTAACCAATCTTCTAATACACTCCTGGAAATGGAAAAAAGAACACATTGACACCGGTGTGTCAGACCCACCATACTTGCTCCGGACACTGCGAGAGGGCTGTACAAGCAATGATCACACGCACGGCACAGCGGACACACCAGGAACCGCGGTGTTGGCCGTCGAATGGCGCTAGCTGTGCAGCATTTGTGCACCGCCGCCGTCAGTGTCAGCCAGTTTGCCGTGGCATACGGAGCTCCATCGCAGTCTTTAACACTGGTAGCATGCCGCGACAGCGTGGACGTGAACCGTATGTGCAGTTGACGGACTTTGAGCGAGGGCGTATAGTGGGCATGCGGGAGGCCGGGTGGACGTACCGCCGAATTGCTCAACACGTGGGGCGTGAGGTCTCTACAGTACATCGATGTTGTCGCCAGTGGTCGGCGGAAGGTGCACGTGCCCGTCGACCTGGGACCGGACCGCAGCGACGCACGGATGCACGCCAAGACCGTAGGATCCTACGCAGTGCCGTAGGGGACCGCACCGCCACTTCCCAGCAAATTAGGGACACTGTTGCTCCTGGGGTATCGGCGAGGACCATTCGCAACCATCTCCATGAAGCTGGGCTACGGTCCCGCACACCGTTAGGCCGTCTTCCGCTCACGCCCCAACATCGTGCAGCCCGCCTCCAGTGGTGTCGCGACAGGCGTGAATGGAGGGACGAATGGAGACGTGTCGTCTTCAGCGATGAGAGTCGCTTCTGCCTTAGTGCCAATGATGGTCGTATGCGTGTTTGGCGCCATGCAGGTGAGCGCCACAATCAGGACTGCATACGACCGAGGCACACAGGGCCAACACCCGGCATCATGGTGTGGGGAGCGATCTCCTACACTGGCCGTACACCACTAGTGATCATCGAGGGGACACTGAATAGTGCACGGTACATCCAAACCGTCATCGAACCCATCGTTCTACCATTCCTAGACCGGCAAGGGAACTTGCTGTTCCAACAGGACAATGCACGTCCGCATGTATCCCGTGCCACCCAACGTGCTCTACAAGGTGTAAGTCAACTACCATGGCCAGCAAGATCTCCGGATCTGTCCCCCATTGAGCATGTTTGGGACTGGATGAAGCGTCGTCTCACGCGGTCTGCACGTCCAGCACGAACGCTGGTCCAACTGAGGCGCCAGGTGGAAATGGCATGGCAAGCTGTTCCACAGGACTACATCCAGCATCTCTACGATCGTCTCCATGGGAGAATAGCAGCCTGCATTGCTGCGAAAGGTGGATATACACTGTACTAGTGCCGACATTGTGCATGCTCTGTTGCCTGTGTCTATGTGCCTGTGGTTCTGTCAGTGTGATCATGTGATGTATCTGACCCCAGAAATGTGTCAATAAAGTTTCCCCTTCCTGGGACAATGAATTCACGGTGTTCTTATTTCAATTTCCAGGAGTGCATAAATCACAGAGTAATTTTATCCTCACATACCGCTACATTTCTCCTCAACCTGCACTTACCTTCCCTGGGATCGGTTTCTACCAATTTTTCCATTCTTCTGTAAATTATTTGTGACAATATCATGAATTATTAACCAGAACAAATTTTCACTCTGTAGCGGAGTGTATGCCATTAGGAAACTTCCTGAGTAAGGCTGTGGCTAAACAATGTCCCTGCAACACCCTTTCTTCCAGAAGTGTTAGTCCCACAGGTTTTGAATGAGAAGTTTGGAAGGTAGGAGATATACTGGCAGAGGTAAAGCTCTGAGAATGGCAACGATCTCTGGTTTGAGCCCTGGTGCAGCGCACAGTTTTAATCTGCCAGGAAGTTTGATGAGTTATTAAACTGATAGTTTGTCTGTCTCATATATCTTGCACAGCACATGCAATAATTATATAATGGTTGGCGCTCTCAGACACATCAGTAATACTGGGCAAATGTTGTCTCAGGGTATATACGCTGACAAGGAAGGGGGCAGGGGGATTTTTTCCCAAATTTCCCAGTTAAAAATAAACTTTCCCTGTGTTAAGTGACAGTATACTTTCCCTTGGCACTGCCGAACTGACAAATCCTTTGAATTGTAAAGGTATTATATACAAGCGTAGAACTTCCCGGTACTTCAGCAAAAAATAACTTGTTTTGGAAAAATATTTGATGTGCAGCATCATGTACAGCACATATTTTCAAATTACAAAAGTATAAATACGAATTCCACCAATTAAAGCACGGTATCTTTCGAAGCACCGAAAACGAGATTGCGATGAGCCATTGCAACCAATCATAGCTCAAGTTACAGTACTCCCCAACCAATGACAGCAGATATTCAGAGCACAGGACTTGTGTTGTAGTCGGCCAATAGCAAAATCACTGATAAGTAGAGTGAATATGCAAATAGGAAAAGTTAATGGTTTAAATTAACATACATTCAGTATAGCTACATGAAAAGATAAGCTATCACCTACAATATACCAGTCATCGAAAGCTTTTTGCCTTTTTTTTTTTTAGGATACGATGGATCCTTTGACAAGCACTCCAACTTTTCCATAGAAAAGCCAGTTACATTGAAAATTGCTCAAGATTTCACCTCGAACTGCTTTTGAAGGATAATTTTACTTTTTGCCACCGTTATTGCATAATTTGTAATCTATGACAGAAATAAAACAGATATGAAAAACTAAGCTTGTCCTTTTTTAGTGTGTTACCTTTCAAGATATATCAAACACAAATACACTGATTGGTTGGTTGATTAGGGGGAAGGGACCAAACAGCGAGATCATCAGTCCCATCGGGTAGGTGAAGGGTGGGGAAGTCGGCCATGCCCTTTTATAAGGAACCATCCCAGCATCTGCCTGAAGCGATTTAGGGAAATCATGGGAAACCTAGCCAATGGCCTTGCTGCAGTCGTTAACACCGGTTCCCGTCAGGTCACCGAAGTCAAGCGCTTTCGGGCTTGGCTAGTACTCGGATGGGTGACCACCTGGTCTGCCAAGCCCTGTGGGCAAGCGAGGTGCACTCAGCCCTTGTGAGGCAAACTGAGGAGCTACTTGATTGAGAAGTACTGGCTTCCGTCTCATAAACTGACATACGGCCGGGAGAGCGGTGTGCTGACCACGTGCCCCTCCATATCCGCATCCAGTCATGCCTGTGGGCTGAGGATGGCACGGCGGCCGTTCGGTACCGTTGAGCCTTCCGAGGCCTGTTCGGAGAGTTTTTTTTTATGGAAAACCTAAATCAGAATGGCCAGACGCAGGCCTGAACCGTCGTCCTGCCGAATGGGAGACCAGTGTGCTAACCACTGTAAGGTGTTACTCGGTCTAATATGCTGTAAATATTTAAATAATGGCATAAATGGCTGGTCTTCTAGATTCAAAATTTTTCTACACGGCTGTCCCTCAAAGTGTTAAGTTTTGAGTGACAGTCAAACGCTCTGTGATTTAAGAAATTAATCACAGATTCTCACATGCGACGTAAGTCATCTTGCTTAATAGGAAATTTACTTCATAAATAACGCTTCTCAAACCACCATCCTCAATATTTTCCCATGACCTGTTATAAAAGTAAACTTTTGTGACATCATACTCATTGAAAGCAGTTTGTTGTTACAAAATATAACACAGTTTTCATCCTAAAGCCTTCAACACATTTTGCTGTTGGCAGACACTTGTGTGTGCACTTTGTTTTGTAGAAAATGGCGCATTTTCTTTGCAACTAAAATTTCATTTTGGTGTTATTCTGTCATTTATGTTTTCTTTCTGCAATATTATCCTGCTGTAGTGGGCCAAAGTAAAATTTTTGTTACGAATATCAGTTCTTACTCGTCAAAATTACAAAAATTTAACTGGAAACTAAAACAATGAAAAATTATCAGAAATCTTAAAGATTCCTGTGTTCTCCCCAGATTTCCCAGTTAGCCTGGGGTATATACACCCTGTGTCTATCCAGCAGCCTTGTTTCAACTTCAGTCTTTCAATGTAGCAGACATGATATGAAACTGCGTCCATACAGCTTCTCTGCGATAGCTATAAGGAACAGAAGTAATATTTATTCCTTGAGAAAAACTTTCAATACCCAATATTGCATAAATTAGTCTTTATTGTGGACAACCGGTTTTGACAGTTCTAACTGTCATCCTCTTGTCTTCAAAAAAAGTTTGTTATGAAACATGTTCCACTGTGAGCTTGTACCTTATGCCACACTGTCATTGCACTGCTTAAAATGCAGGACATTATACATAATTTAGTCAAAAATAAAACCATTTACAGTTAAAAAGCATCTCATGCACACGAGCACGTTTGCATAAGTAGTGCTCGCAGAGGCTTGTTAATTCTTGAAGCACATGATATTTAGCAAAATGCACATCTGTTTATGTTTGCAGAAATGTTCCACACATTGTGGATCCACACCTCAGCCAAAGTATGTGGTGCAACTACAGTTTAATGTATACTGTACATTTTAAGACTTAACGAGCCTCTGCGAGTGCTATGTATGTGAACATGCTCGTGTGCACAAGCTGCTTTTTTAACTGTAAATGGTTTTGTTTTTGAAAAGCCTATGTATAATGTGTTGGGTTTTATCCATAAGCTACAAATTCACAATGGCACGTGTTTCATCACAGAAATTTCTTAAGACCAGAAAACGACAGCTCCAACTGTTGAAATCGACTGTCAACAATACAGACTAACTTCTGTGATCTTTGCTAATGAAAGCTTTTTCCCCCTCACAAAACACAGACTGCGTCATCCAAGTTCTCAACATGACAGAATTCAGTCAATATTCACATAACTGCAGTGGGTACTCGACAGTCAATGTTTCAGAATACTTACAAACTGCACTTCTTTGACAAATGTCGGGACTGATGGAAGTGGTACAACTTCATCTCATTGGCCAGGTATCTGAAAGCGGAAAAAAAGGCATTCAATTATGTGTCCTCTTTTCTTTATTTCCTCTTTTTTTTCCTTTAAATTAGTTTTATTCGCTTAGCCATCTTACAAATGGTTTTGTTGTTCTATTTTTTCTCTTTATTTAAAAAAAAATCAACATTACACAATATTATAAGGGCATTTAGATATGAAGTTACAAATTCTCTTACACAGTGTTCAATGGGTACAGTGGACAAGAATGACTGTTGTTATTGTCAAAAGTATGATCATATGGTGTATAAAGTGAAACTTGAGACTGGATTGAGGACTTTTTGGTAGGGAGAACATAGCGTATGATCTCGGATGGAGAGTCATCATCAGATGTAAAGTAACGTCGGGTATGCCCCAGGGAAGTTTGTAGGGACCCTTGCTATATGTGTTGTACATTAATGACATTTTAGACAATATTAATATAACAATGGAAATAATCAATTATTGATAATACAATGTAATGCCACTGGCTCTGAAAGCTTGCAAAAGTCAAATCCTTTTGTGTGTGTGTTCCCCTGCCGCCGCTTGGTGAGTAGGCAATATTAATAGTAACATCAGACTTTTTGCAGATGCTGCAGTTACCTATGTTGGAGTACTGTCTGAAAGAAGCTGCATAAATATTCAGTGAGATCTTGACGAGATTTCAAAGAGGTGCAAAGATTGGAAACTTGCTTTAAAGGTTCAGAAGTGTAAAATTTTGCACTTCACAAAATGAAAAAAATGTAGAATCCTATGACTATAACATCAGTGAGTCACTGTTGGGAATCAGCCAGCTCATACAAATACTTGGGTGCAACACTTTGTACGGATATGAAATGGAATAATCACAAAGGTTCAGTCACGGGTAAAGCAGATGGCAGTATCCTGGGGAAGTTAATCAGTCTACAAAGGAGATTGCTTGCAAATCACTCGTGCAACTGGTTCTAGAATATTGATCAAGTGTGTGGGGTCCGTACCAGAAAGGACTAACGAGGGATAATGAACGTGTACAGAGAAGGGCAGCACAAATGGTCACAGATTTGTTTAATCCATGGGAGTGTGTCACAGAGATACACAAGGAGCTGAAATGGCAGACTCTTGAGGATATACATAAACTATCCCAAGAAAATCTAATAAGAATGCTTCAGGAACCAGCTTTAAATGATAACTCTAGGGATATACTACAACCCGCTATGTACTGCTCACACAGGGATCATGAGGATAAGATTAGAATAATTACTGCATGCACAGAGGCATTCAAACAGCAATTCTTCCCATGCTACTTATGTGAATGGAACAGGAAGAAACCCTAATAACTGATACAATGGGACATGCCCTCTGTCATGCACCTCACAGTGGTATGCGGAGTGTAGATGTTGATGTAGATGTCGATGACAAGTACAACACCCAGTAGTCTGATTGGCAGCATTTAATTGTTGAAATATTCTTATATTGCATAGGTTTCTTCCATCTCATTTTACACTAAAAAACCTGAACTTACAGGACTGAATATTTTAGTTGCTCTGATAAAGGCACTGGCATATCTAAGGCAAGGCTTATCATTCTCATAACAAGCCAGCTGATTACTCACCACTGCACAGTTATTTATTTATGCAAGTCCTCTATTAAACAAATTTTGAAAAGTACAAGTACTGTCTACCAATTATAAAGCAACATATTTTACACGCTCAATGCACTGTAACATAAAACTTGACTATAAACAATATTTTTAGCTTCCTCTCTGGGAGAAGAATACATAAATTTTTGGGCAAATTTAATTTTACAGAAACAACACGTTGCTGTCGGGGTCATCAATCTCGACACTGGTCTGATGGACATCTCCATGCTACTTTATCCTGTGCAAACCTCTTCATCTCATACGAACTACTGCAGCCTACATCTTTCTGAACCTGCTTACTGTATTCCTCTCTTGGTCTCCCTCTACGATTTTTACCCACCACACTTTAGTGATCCCTTGATGTCTCAGAATGAGTCCCCTCAACTGATCCCTTCTTTCAGTCAAATTGTGCCTTTCAGTCAAGTTGTGCCACAAACTTCTTTTCTCCCCAACTCTGTCCAGTACCTACTCATTAGTTACATCATTTACGCATCTAATCTTAAGCATTCATGTGTAGCACCACATTTCAAAAGCTTGTATTCTTGTCTAAACTGTTTACAGTTCATTTTTCACTGCTCTACATGGCTACACTCGAGACAAATATTTCCAGAAAAGATTTCCTAACACTTAAATCTGTATTCGATGTTAACAAATTTCTCTTTTTCAGAAAATGCAACAATGGAAAATCCAGGATGGAATGTAACAGTATTGTGAAAAGCAAAGTTGTTACTCACCATATATTAGATATGCTTTATTTACTTGTGACAGTCTTTTTTTTGTGCCTATTTGTGACTCAGCATTTCCACTTTGTGGTGAGTAGCAACTTTCCTTTTCATAATCTTCTTCAGAAAAGCTTTTCTTGCCATTGCCAGCCAACATTTTATATCCCCTCTACTATGACAGTCTTCAGTCATTTTTCTGCCCAAATAGCAAAACTTATCTACTACTTTCAGTGTCCTGTTTCCTAATCTAATTTTCTCACCATCACCTGATTTAATTTGACTACATTTAATTTCCTCACAATTGCCTGATTTAATTTGATAATATTCCACTATCCTTGTTTTGCTTTTGCTGCTGTTCATTGTATATTCCACTCATTTCGTTAAACTCCTCTTCCAAGTACTTTCCTGTTTCTGACATAATTGCAATCTCATTGACAAAGTTCAAGGTCTTTACTTCTTCTTCTCCTTGGACTTTAATTCCTACTCCCAATTTTTCTATGGTTTTCTTTACTGCTTGTTCAATGTACGGACTAAATAACATAAAGGGTAGGCTACAACATTATCTCACTCCCTTCCCAACAACTCCTTCCCTTTGATGCCCCTAGACTTTTATAACTGCTCTCTGGTTTTCTGTATAAGTTGTAAATAGCCCTTTGCTCCCTGTATTTTATCACCACTACCTTCAGAATTTCAAAGGGAGTATTCCAGTCAACACCGTCTAAGTCTACAAATGCTATAAATGTATCTCTGACTTTCCTTAACCTATCTTCTAAGATAAGTTATAGGGTCAGTATTGCCTCGTGTGCGCCTACATTTCTCTGAAATCCAAACTGATCCTCCCCGACATTGGCTTCTACCAGTTTCCCCATTCTACTGCAAATAATTCCTGTTAGTATTTTACAACTATTACTTATTAAATGATATTTTGATAATTTTCGCTCCTGTCAGTAGCTACATTCTTTGGAACTACAATTATTACATTCTACTTGGAGTATGAGGTTATTTCGCCTGTTGCATACATCTTGCACTCCAGATAGAGTTTTGTCAGGTGTGGCTCCCCCAAGGCTACCAGTAGTTGGATCTCATCTACTCCCAGGACCTTGTTTCGAATTAGGTCTTTCAGTGCTCTGTCGAATTCTTCTCGTAGTATAGTTTCTCCCATCTCATCTGATCTACTTCATTTTCTATTTCTATAATATTGCCTTCAAGTTCACCTCTCTTGTAGAGACCTTATACATACTCCTCTGCTTTTCAGCTTTACCTTCTTTGCTTACGACGGGTTTTCCATCTGAGGACACACCATATAGTTTTTCAAATAAACCAACTTCCCCACTTGATTATAGTTTCTTGTTTAACAGAGACCCTGTATCAACTAGATGCAGTATAAATGTAGGTTTACCTGTGCCTCTTTGTGTTTAGGAAGATGAACAATTTCTCAGAAAATACCACAATAGAAAAAAGAAAGAAAGAAAAAAGCTTCTACATTTCAACACTTCTAGAACATTCTCCATAACTGTAACTAAAAGTGCAATACATCAGCCCCCAAATACTAACAGACAATAATCAGGGTTGCCACAAATTTACAAGATATTTCCCTGATTTCCGGACAAGTTTTAGCACTTTTCCATGACAAATTTTGAAATCTCAAAGGTAAGTTAAGACGTAAGTTGACAATCTGTCTTTGCAGCTATGGTACAATAGTGCAAATGAGGAAATATTTTAAAAAGCTAGCAATCAGATGGGGTTTCCTGATGTGAGCAAAAATCTTAAGTACTAACATCAAACTCTTTTGTAATGAACTGTGTTTAGATGGAGAAACCAAGCCAAATGGTATGTGTGTTTCATTCAGACCACTGATATTATTTTACTTCAATAAAACGAAACACACATTGTGATAAAAATGGATATTTCCTTGGAGTTGGAAGACAGATTTAAAATACCTTCACTGATTTCAGAAATAACCTCAGAAAAAAGCTGGCCCCTTGAAAGAAGTGTACAAGGTGGGATAGAATTGTGTAAAGCAACACTGCAGCGGACCCCCAATGAAATATCGGTTCTACAATGTTTGTTATTGTCGGTTATTACCCACTGTGCTACATCTATTATTTTACAGGTATTCAGGGATTTCTCTTTCAAGAAATATATAAGCACAAACCGCCAGCAACTGGCATAATCTTTTTCTTCTTATTTTCCACGCTTTATAACATGTACAGTACTTTTAAGCGCCAAAATGAACTATAACAAATAAAATGTCTATAAAATGCCACACTGTACAACATACTTATGACGAGACAGTTGTAATTCCGGAAGTTCATCGCCCACGGCCTCTGGCCTGCCGGCGAACACCACAGTCCTAGTCCCACGGATAATCCGCGAAAATCTGCTGCATTACGTCACACACAAACAGACCCAGCCTGCGGGCAGGTCAGTGAGACTAGATCCGACAGGCAGGGCCTGCACCTCAGTGTGAACCAAATGGCTTTAGGTCGGCAGGCCCGATCCGTTACAGATACCCACAGGAGCAGCCTGCACTTTTGGCCCACCTCGGAAATCCCGCACACAGCCAGCTCTTCACGAGCAACAGACAGCTAGTTGAAGAAATGAGACCATGGTGATCAATCCGTGCAACAGGTAACTTGCTCAAATACTCTGACAATCAATAATAATGAGGATAGGTAGTACGGTAACTCACCATAAAGATGATTGCTGAGGCTCAGACAGACATGTAGAAAAAACAATCACACTCTCACAACTAAATGTTCATCCTAAGTATTTGTCACAAAATGAGAGTGCGCGCGCGCATGCACACACACACACACACACACACACACACACACACACACAATCTCTCTCTCTCTCTCTCTCTCTCTCTCTCTCTCTCTCTCTCTCTCCCCACTCAGACACAACTCAGTCACACATAACCTCTGTCTCCGGCCACGGCATCTGCAGTTTCTGAGAATCAGATCCAAATAAACTACTACTCTTGCTCCTTGGCTCTCGTTGGCAGCTGCTAGGCTAGGGGCAAGAAGTGGTGGCAGCACTGACTGCAAGCTGAGGGGAGTGGTAGGAAGGGAAGAAGCAGTGGGAATGAGGAAGTAAGGAAGCGGCACACACACTCGGCTGCTCCCAGCCGCGATGATGCACGACACCTCAGTAAACACCAACCATTTCATTTTCTGAGACAAAAACCAAATATTTCCAGTGTTTTTTTTTCTGATTTCCCTCATGTGTTTGAAATTTCCTGATATTCCCTGATTTCCATAATCTGTGTCAACCCTGATAATATCGGAATTTTCAATGATGTTTACCCAGCCCCCCATTTACGATTCTCCTAGTGATGGTCATAGTAGCCTCTACACCCATTCACAAACTCACAGCCTGTGAGTTCCCTCTGTGCTCTTAAGGCTCACTGAAAATCGAGTGCTGTTTGTCACATCCTTTTTAAAAACTTCAGAGAACACAGATAGCATAGGAATGGGTCCAAAATTCCCTACATTATCCTTTTCTCATAGAGCAGTTCATACAACTGACCATTCCCAAAGCAAAAATTACAAATGTGGGTAATTACTGGGCTAACATACAGGGTGTTTCAAAAATGACCGGTATATTTGAAACGGCAATAAAAACTAAACGAGCAGAGATAGAAATACACCGTTTGTTGCAATATGCTTGGGACAACAGTACATTTTCAGGCGGACAAACTTTCGAAATTTCAGTAGTTACAATTTTCAACAACAGATGGTGCTGCAAGTGATGTGAAAGATATTGACGACAACGCAGTCTGTGGGTGCGCCATTCTGTACGTCGTCTTTCTGCTGTAAGCGTGTGCTGTTCACAACGTGCAAGTGTGCTGTGGACAACATGGTTTATTCCTTAGAACAGAGGATTTTTCTGGTGTTGGAATTCCACCGCCTAGAACACAGTGTTGTTGCAACAAGACGAAGTTTCCAACGGAGGTTTAATGTAACCAAAGGACCGAAAAGCGATACAATAAAGGATCTGTTTGAAAAATTTCAACGGACTGGGAATGTGACGGATGAATGTGCTGGAAAGGTAGGGCGACCACGTACGACAACCACAGAGGGCAACGTGCAGCTAGTGCAGCAGGTGATCCAACAGCGGCCTCGGGTTTCCGTTCGCCGTGTTGCAGCTGCAGTCCAAATGACGCCAACGTCCACGTATCGTCTCATGTGCCAGAGTTTACACCTCTATCCATACAAAATTCAAACGTGGCAACCCCTCAGCACCGCTACCATTGCTGCACAAGAGACATTCGCTAACGATATAGTGCACAGGATTGATGACGGCGATATGCATGTGGGCAGCATTTGGTTAACTGACGAAGCTTATTTTTACCAGGACGGCTTCGTCAATAAACAGAACTGGCGCATATGGGGAACCGAAAAGCCCCATGTTGCAGTTCCATCGTCCCTGCATTCTCAAAAAGTACAGGTCTGGGCCGCCATTTCTTCCAAAGGAATCATTGGCCCATTTTTCAGATCCGAAACGATTACTGCATCATGCTATCTGGACTTTCTTCGTGAATTTTTGGCAGTACAAACTGCCTTAGACGACACTGCGAACACCTCGTGGTTTATGCAAGATGGTGCCCGGCCACATCGCACGGCCGACGTCTTTAATTTCCTGAATGAATATTTCGATGATCATGTGATTGCTTTGGGCTATCCGAAACATACAGGAGGCGGCGTGGATTGGCCTCCCTATTCGCCAGACATGAACCCCTGTGACTTCTTTCTGTGGGGACACTTGAAAGACCAGGTGTACCGCCAGAATCCAGAAACAATTGAACAGCTGAAGCAGTACATCTCATCTGCATGTGAAGCCATTCCGCCAGACACGTTGTCAAAGGTTTCGGGTAATTGCATTCAGAGACTACGCCATATTATTGCTACGCATGGTGGATATGTGGAAAATATCGTACTATAGAGTTTCCCAGACTGCAGCGCCATCTGTTGTTGACAATTGTAACTACTGTAATTTCGAAAGTTTGTCTGCCTGAGAATGTACTGTTGTCCCAAGCATATTGCAACAAACGGTGTATTTCTATCGCTGCTCGTTTAGTTTTTATTGCCGTTTCAAATATACCGGTCATTTTTGAAACACCCTGTATGTGCCACAGCATTTAGATATTCTGCTACACATCCCATTATAATCCACGGGAATCCTTAGTCTTCGGCAATTTAATTAGTGACTCGATCTCCCTGTTGTCAGTACCACAGAGCTGTAATTCGTGTAGCAGTCATGGAAAGTCATTTTCTAAGAGATGAATTACTCCCTACAGAAACTAAGTTTTAATTTAATTCAATAGCTGTTTTTAGAAAGTGACTCTGTAAGTGTAACAAAATAGCAAAGCTATCATAGTTGTGGCACTGCTGTCCACTGACCCTGTGTAATGTGTGTGAATTTTACTGAGAATTTTCCGAGAAGAGAAGAGGAAACTGATTTCGAAATTTAAGTGCCGAGACAAGTCATCCACCAAGAAACAGTTACGGTTCTGCATTAATCCTGACAAGATTTGACTGTATGTTTATTGAACAAAAATTTGGAAATTGGTATGATAAAGATAAAGATAATATTTGAATAACACAGTTTGGAAATGGTAGGAGTAAACTTAGTAAAGACTTCTAAAAATTTTTGCGAACAGTTCTCATGTAGAAACATCAGACTGGCTAACAGTACTGCAAGAATGGATAAAAACCTGTCTCAACCACAATAAAACATTTATTTAAAAGTGTTACCGGTTTCAGTCAGAATGTGACCATCTTCAGACCATTTATATGATGACGGTAGGCGGTGGCGCAGTGCTGAACAGGACAGGTGTTATGACTCCACAAAGTGAGTTTTTGACATTCATGGAGTAATAACACCAGCTCCATTCACTGCCACTACCTAGCATCGTGGTATAAATCTTTTGAAGATGGTCACATTGCAACCGAAACTGATAAACATTGTAAACAAATGTTTTATTGCAGTCGAAACTGTTTTTAATTCATTTTTAAAGTAAAAGTTTTGTCTACTGTGTGTATTCCAGTGATGTAATGATATAAAAAAATAAGAGAGTTTTATAACAATTATGCATGAAATGAAAGGATGTTTCAATATTTGTAATTAATAAGTTTCAATAGTCTATAATTTAAATGTTAAGCATAAACTACTTTTTGCAACCAAATGTGGTTGACCACAGTGGACTTCTGACTAGGGCAGTTTGCTCAGGTGACTTGCTGAGCCAAGAGCATGTGAGGTGTTTTGGGGTCTTTTGTCAGTGGACGCCAATCTGGTAATGTTGTTTAGGCAGCAAAATGCTACTCGTGCAGGAGTGTTGAGTAAAGAATTTTGGAAGTTAATGTTTTAATGTTTAAACTGAAACATATCAGTGTTTCGTTCAGTGGTTCTGAGGTATCAGTAGATGGCATCCTTTTGTGCACGACTTAACTATTTTTTTAGATTCACATACATAGTTTATCCAAAGACTGTAAGTCATTTGGCCTATTTCATTTGTTCTTGTTATAATATTGAACAAGTTCCAGCATCTTGATATCATAAGATCTCATCTTTCATTTTATATTTGGTGTCAACGAATCCTGTGTCGAGGTGTTAGAGCTCGAAATCTGAAATATTGTGAATAAATCAAGTGTTTCAAAAGTCTTGTTTACATTCATCAGAAATGCCCTGATTCCAGTTGTTTAAATATATCACTCAATGTATTTTTAAAAAATTCACTGACTGTATTTCATTGGCTACTTGTTTAAAATTAAAATGTGCACTTAAGGACATAACTGGAATGGTGGACAACCACTCCCCTCCGTAGATGAACTTTCTGCTACTCATTAGGTTGTTCAGTCACCCCTTTGGTGGGGAAGTAAAGTTGGTTCCTTTGGTATGCACATGGGGTACTTATTAGTGCGTGCTGCTACTGCTTATGTTGCAACTTAAGCACTGTACATATACCTGACTTAACAGTAACAAAATCAGCAGATATGTAGATGGCACATTCATAACATATAATCAAATTGAAGAGCAAATAGAAATGTTGTTATGTAGATTCAACAGCTTTCATAAGAACAGCCATTTCACACAGAGAGAACACCAGAAAGATAACAATATAAACTTCTTTCACATGACAATAACAAATACAAAGCAGACACTGAACATCAATGTGCACAGAAACCAACACAAACAGTCACTGTCACTGCAAATCCCCCCACCACACACACACACACACACACACACACACACACACACACACACATACACACACACACACACACCAACACATGCAAAACAATCTGCATTCACTGCTTTCTTAAACAGAATACAGAAATTCCCACTTCATGCTGGCGACAATGACCCACAAACACACACAATCAAATAGTGGCTATGATGAATATGAACTAGGTGTACTATCACAACACATACCAGAAAACAAACTGACAGGGCCATCAGCCAACATACAAAAACCCAACTGTATAACTATACCACAATTCAGAGCCATTTTATACAAAACAGCCAACCTGTTCGAAAGCAGAGGTATCAGGATCACTTCTGCCAACAACAACTTAACTGGTTCATGACATCTCACAATCAACAGAAGAACTGAGCAAATTACAAACTTACAGAGCTATATGCAGTCATTGCAACTACTGTAATACTACAGTGATCAAATGGGCAGAAATTTTAAAACCCATTTTAAAGAACTTGTTGACCGTTTGAGACTTGATGAACCTAAGAAGTCAGCCACAGCAAAACACATGGACAAAACAGGCCACAGTGTTGCAACAGCATAATTTCAAAAAGAGCTGGAAAATGGCCATCTCGGAGGAAATGGATGAGTCATCCACGTTAAAAGTTGAAAAACAAGATCGTAAATGAAACAGTGGAGTTTAATAACCCACATTTCTTGACCAACTTCAATTCAATAGAACACATATATACACATTAAGATCATATACAAACCTAGGCCCCAGCAACATCTTTGAAATTCTTTAAAATAAAATTTTATAGTGTCATTTCTAAAATAAAATTGTCACAGTCTCCCATTCTGTAATATATGTTGTCGAGCAATATCAGTGATGTGACAGTATAATATGTAGAATGCATCGCAAGTGACTGCCAACAGCCGGGTAGACATACTGATAGGTAGATCAAGACACAGTCTGTTCTGACTGCCATGTTGCTTTGCTCCACAGTCAAGTTCTTTTGCGATATCGTGTTTCCAGTTACCTTCAGGAATTTGCCAACGATGGATAACAAATTCATAGAAATGTTCATAGAAATAGAGGTTGCTGAACACATCGTAAGAAGACAGCCACTTCAGATGAACAAAGTGAGTTGTTATTTAAAATTTTTCCGTGTGAACAGCAGACCAACAAACAAAGAGGCATCGCCTCTTATTAAGCTATCCTTCTGTTTCTCTGCAGGATGCCCACAGCAGCTGCCAAGACTATACACATAAACTTTAACATCTACGCACCCTTGCGCTAAATATTTTTCTACTGACACTGCAGCTCAATGATGATGCCTAACCTCGTAGTATGTTGCTAATTAAATAATTTCAGTAGTCAAGAAATTTTGTGACTGGTAGCAGTATTCCAAAAACCTTTTCATATTTAAGAAACGCACAGTAGCAAAAAGCCTCGTTGCGTATCATTTCCTGGCCACATACGTGTCCTTGTCATGTTTGCCATTGTGGGTGCTACACTAGGTTTCTGGTATTCTGGCGACGGGGGCTACGCTTCCGCAGGGAGAGGGCTGAAATATCCATAACCCTTCTACATGTACAAGCACAGCGAGGGAAAAATGACTGTCCACATGCCTCCTTAAGGGTCCTAATTTCTCTTATCTTCGTGGTCCTTACATGAAATGTACATCTGTGGCAGTAGGATCAATCTGCAGTCAGCTTCAGATGCCGGTCCTCTAAATATTCTCAACAGTGTTCCTCGAAAAGCGTGTCACCTTCCCTCCAGGGATTCCCATTTGAGCTCGAGTTCCCGAAACACCTCCATAATACTTGCAGGCTGATCGAACCTACTAGTAACAAATCTAGCAGCCCACATCTGCATTGCTCCAATGTATTCATTTAATTGTCCCTGGTGCACATCCCTGGCACTCTAGAATAGGTTACTCAAGAACAGGTCGCACTAGCGTCCTATATGCTGTCGCCTTTACAGCAAAACCACACTTTCCCAAAATTCTCTCTATAAACTCGAGTCAATCATTTGCCTTTCCTACTACAATCCTTACATGCTCATTCTATTTCAGATCACTTTGCAATGTTGCACCTCGATATTTAAACAACATGACTGTCAAGCAATGCACTACTAATGCTATAATCAAACATTACAAGTTTGTTTTTCTTGATCATTTACATTAACTCATATATTTCTACTTTTAGAGGTAGCTGCCTTTCATCACATCAACTAGAAATATAGTCCAAGTCATACTGTATCCTCCTACAGTCACTCAGTGATGATACTATCCCATACACTACAGCATCATCTGCTAACAGCCACAGATTGCTGCTCACCCTATCTGCCAGATCATTTTTGTATACAGAAAATAACATAGCTCCTATTACACTTCCCTGATGACACGCTCACCATCGAGAACAACATACTGTGTTCTGTTACTTACGAGCCACTCATATATTTGAGAACCTATTCCATATGCTCGTATCTCCGTTAACAGTCTGTAGTGAGGTACTGTGTCAAATGTTTTTTTAGTAATCTAGGAATATGGAATCTACATCCTGCCCTTCATCCACAGTTCAAAGGATATCATATGGGAAAAGGAAAAGCCAAGTTTCACATGACACATGAGTGATGCTTTCTAAAACTGTGCTGACTGAAGGACAGAAGCATTTCAGTATTCAGGAAATTTATTACATTTGAATTGAAAATAGATTCAGGAACTCTGTAGCAAATCAATGTTAAAGATATTAGTCTGTAATTTTGTGGATCGGTTCTTCAACCTTTCTTACATACAGGAGCCCTTTACGCTTTTTCCCACTCACTTTGGACTTTGAGTTGGGCAGGAGATTCAAGATAAATGCAAGCTAAGTACAGGACCAATGCCGTAGAGTACTCTTTGAAACCAACCTGGTGACACTTGTTTTCAGCTGTTTCCCTTGTTTCTCTATGCCAGAGGTACACTACCGCTCATTATTTTCGATACACCCTGCTATTTCATATTTACAACACAAATCGAACATTATTTCTCACAAAATATTATTATATTAACTTCCACATATATAATACAATCGCAATCATTATATTTTACTTTCATTAAAGTACCCTCCTTTGAATTTAATGAATGTCTCACAAATTCGAAGCATGCGGTCAATCAGTTTTTGTAGGTATTGTGGATCTATATGATTCCACACATCCTTAACAATACTCCAGAGATATTCCTTGGTGGATATATTAACTTCCATGATATATCTGTACACTTCATCCCAGACTATTTCAATGGGATTACAATCAGGGCTTTGAGACAGCCATACCATATCATTCAGTACTTTCTGATCTTCCTTTGGTGCAATGTAGTTCTACAGTATGCTGACCAATGTTTTGGGTCATTATCCTGTTTTAAGGTGAACCCCTTCCCTATTAAGTGCAATCCACTTCATATTGCCCAATACTGAAGTATGCGGTGGTACTGCTTCTGATCCATACACCCCTCTATTTTCACTATGTCACCAACTCTATCCCCAGCAAAACATCCTAAAACCATAATAGAACCTCCACCGTGTTTAACTGTAGGTAGAACACACTTCTGGGCTACCGTTTGCCCTACAAATCGGCGAACAAATATTATCCTTCTGGTTCCAAAAATCTCTAACTCTGATTCATCGGTGAATAACACCTTCAGCCACTCTTCCAGTGTCCAACTACGGTGTTTTCTAGTCCATTCAAATCTCTTCTGTTTATCTATGGGCCTTAGAAGGGGTTTACTTACTATGACATATCCTTTCAACCCGATTTCAGTCAGTCTCCTTTTTACTATTGCAACAGATATTGTTGTCGTGTTCACTTCTACCAATTCTGCATGAATTTGGGGCGCTGTTTTAAATCTGTTTCCCTTACTGGTAATTCTGATATATTTATCTCACTTTTGGTTGTTTTACGAGATCGTCCTGGTCATGGTATGTCCTTATTGCTACCTATTGTCTCCTGGCAGTGAAAGGTGTATTGCACTCCCCCTACAGACACACTACACTGTTTCACAATTTGGCGAATAGAGAAACCTGCTTGGCTAAGTGCTACAATACCAGCCAGTTTTTCTACGGACATCTCCACTCGTGAAGCCATACTAGCAGTGTGCACACTTCAATGTCACTAAGGCACTGAAATGCAGGAACCACACATTATGTATCTTAGCAACACTTGTCATTCGCTGCAGACATCACATCACTACAGGGAAAATGCAGGTCCACTTAATGCGGCGTCTGCCACCAAATAGGTAAACAAACATATCAGATAGGTACATAATATTTATGTATACAACATTGTTTGTTGGATACTGTTGTATCTCTATGACCACAAACAAAAATCATGACATGTGTACAACTGTTGTACTATTCCTTTGCTTCGTGAACCGTACCCACGGTATTAGACCTTATCTACAGAATCTAGATGTCATTCATTGCGTGTACTGAAATTAATTAGCAGTAGTGTATCTGTTATTGTATCTTCCATATGAGGGTCTGTGCAGTGGTCAAACTATCTTCGAATGACTCTAAAACTGTCCTTATACAGGACCAGACAACTTCTCCATCACTAATTAAAACTCAATCGAGAAAATATTCTTATCAATTTCTCTTCGATAGATGTCCCACGAATTACTGAGCAGTACGTGTTGTTAGTGGGTGTCAATAAAAGGCAATGGAAATGCCTGAATTCTGTTGCTTAAATCGATCGGGTGAAAGCTGTTCGGAATTCTTGAAATCGAGGAGTCGGCCGATAGCATTTGTAGGGTTTGGAGGAGGAGGCTAGTGCTCTCTGGGGTGGAGCTGGTGTTCCAAGGTAGTCACCATCAACAGTTACCTTCCAATCCTGGAAAGACTACAACAATAGAAGGTGTATTTCTGAGTGTGGGTGTGAATTCTGTCCAGTCATTTTGCGAACACACATACACTACATATGCGCATGCCTTATATCACATAGCAGATCCATAAATTCCAACTGTTTTCATGGAAACTGAGTGTGGTATTTTTGTGCAACTTTTTTGTTTCTGACTCTAAACTGTTCACCATTTTTGTCTTTGTGTATATTTTTGACACAAGTTGGTATGAACCAGCTGGAGGTGGTGTCATAAGTGTATGCTATGTACACAATCCAGTCCCACTGTTGAATCTCGGATTTATTCCCGACTGTAGTTAGATATGGGGCTTTCTGGAGGCTTCTCACATTGTTGGGAGGTGAAGGCTATTTTAAAATGAAGACTGAAAAAGCCATTATTCAACTTAGATTTGATACCACACCTCTTGGTTTTTAGGCATGCACTTTACCATTAAACCACCAGGTCCAACATGTACTTGGATAGTTCACCTACAGATAGCATATATATATATATATATATATATATATATATATATATATATATATATATATATATATATATATATATATATATATATATATAAATGTGTCATATATGGTGATATCTTTTGATTGCAATTAATTAGAAACTTAAATTATTTACACAGTCAAGGAACCATAGAACTTAGTACTTGACATAACTTTCATTGTCATAAATATACCTGCTCCTGAGGAAAAGGTGTCTTGACAGGCAGGCGAACAGCAGACTGGGGCCAATAAATAGCAAAAAATATTGTTTTATGTGACACAGTAAGAACTCAACAGTTTCTGGATTTTATTCCTTTACTTGTACTGTGAAACCATGCTTCTTGCCAAATTTTACTATTGTAAGTCAATGTAAAGCACAATTTAGGATTTCGCGAGTGGGTTTGTGGGTGTCAAATATGCGAAATAAGTGGCCATACTGCACGGACTTTGAGAAGCTTAAATATTTTACATTGCCAAGGAACCATAGTAGCTGACAAAAAATTTCAACTTGGTACACTTGATACCTGTACCCATTCCCGGAAAAAAGGAGTCTCAACAGATGGATCAATGTAGGGGCCACTCCTGTTCCTTATTTATATAAATGATATGCCCTCTAGTATTACGGGTAACTGGAATTGTAAGCCCTGACCTTGGTTAGACACTTAATCATTGATCAGATAATCAAACAAATGTGAGGAGTCTTCTATTAAAAGAATCCACCGGTTTGGACAGTCACGTAGAGATTATCCAGGCGAAGACACCATTCGGACACGGTGGGGTGTCACGTAGAGTACAAAGGTAAGTCTGAGCACCTAGCGATGCACTGAATGAACAAACAAGCAACATATTCCACATAAGAAGGTGCTAAAATTAATTCTTTAAGGAAAGTTGGTAAATTTAAACATTTAACAGATGTCTTAGATCAACAGAACATAGTTATCACAGCCCTTCAAGAGTTAGCCGGGACACTATCGAATCAGGGGGATATCGAATTTATAAAGGACCACCAGGAGAAAGGGCAATAGAAAATCTTCCCCAATTTGGTGTGGGTTTCTTGGTACACAATAGAATATTTGATTCCATTGACGATCTTTCGTCCAATTCCTCAAGAATGGCATTGTTAACAATTAAGGTGAAAAACAAAAGATACACACTGATAAATATTCATGCTCCAACTAATGTTAAAAATAGAACTGACAAGGATGGAACAGAAAAATTCTGGGATGAACTTGATCAACTAGTAAGGACCATACTAGAAACTAACATTAAAATTCTGTTTGGAGACTGTAATGCGAAGACAAGACGAGAGAAGAAATTTCGAGGTGTTGTGGGGCGATGGCCAGCTCGTAAACTTATGAACAGGAATGGGGAACGGTTAATTGAATTTTATACTACAAATGGATTGGTGTTTAAGACAAGGTTTAAGAGAAGATCACATAAGTTAATGACGTGGAAATGTCCTAACGTCAAGCTAGTAGAGTTCCAGATAGATGTGGCGATGGATCAGCAATACCATAAGGAAGTCTATTTTAAGTGCTGCGTGGCGTTGATGTTTATTCAGACCACCACATTTCTAAAATTAAAATCTAACTGACACCTAAAAGAAAAAGCAAACCTGAAAAGTTAGATACAATGAGAACATATGATCCTAGTTATAATATTAATAATCAAATATATTACGAGAGATCAAGAATACCTTTAAGTGACAGATTAAAAGCCTTAGCTGAAGAAGTAGCTCCTGTATGGAAACGCAAGAAACATGCTTGGTGGAATGAGGAATGCGATGTAGTGATTCAATGTAAACATAAGACCTGGTTAAATTACCAACAAAAGAGAACTGAAAGCTCCAGGGAGGAATTAATAAATGCTAGATGATCAACCGCCAAAGAAATTAGTTGGGTCAAAAGGCAATTCCATAAGGAATCGCTAAAAATATATTGAGGATGCTTTCAATCACAACAAAACCAGACATTACTAACAGACATTCAAACAGTACCAGTCGAAATACACTCCACCTACTCTTATGATGAAGGATACAAACGGAAAAGTAGCACACAACAATTATGACAATTCAATGATATTGGCTAAATATTTCAAACAGTTACTAAATAGTGTGGAACCTGAACATCATTCTGAATCTGACCCCTATCCAAGAAACAAAACACATTTAGAAAGACTTATACCACCACTTCCAGATGAAGTACAAGCAGCGATTAACTCACTTCGGAATTATAAAGCAGCAGGTGAGAACCAACTAGTGGCAGAACTTTGGAAATATGCAAATGAACAAATTATTCTGAACTTACACAAACATCTTTCTGACATTTGGAATACTGAGAATTTACCAGAGGAATGGAATGTTGCGATAATCCTTCCACTACACAAAAAAGGAGATAAATTGGATCCAAATAATTATAGGGGTATATCCCGGCTGGATATTACTCATAAAATTTCTTTCAAGGTTCGGTATTTCAGAATTCATGAATAGCTTGATGGTGAACTAGGCGAATATCAAGGAGGCTTTCGTCCAGGACGAAGCTGTCCTGATCAAATTATTATTCTCATGTGGATAATGAAACATCAAAGGGTCAGGGACAAGAAAGTAGTGATCATGTTTGTCGTTTTTAAAAAGGCCTACGATAGTATCCATCGTGAATCTCTACTGTCAATTCTTAAAGAATTTGGTTTACATCAGAAACGTGTCAACCTTGTTGCAGTCACCCTTCAAAATACTAAAGCTAGAGTAAGGTTCAGAAATGAATTCTCTAAACCTTTTGAGATCCATACTGGCCTATGACAAGGCAATGGATTGTCTCCATTATTGTTCTATTGGGTGCTGGACAAAATCGTGTGTAAATGGAACAAGATACGCCCACCACCTGTTAAGACTGGATGAAAGATTCGACGTAACTGCCTTGCATTTGCATATGATTTGGCGCTATTAGCAAACAATATTAATGAAGCAAAGGTTCAGACAGAACAAACAGAATGACTAGCGGCAAAGATCGGATTGCAAATTTCGTTTGAGAAAACAGAAATGATGCCCAGCTTTCTCGGTTGACACATCCCATATCATGCTCCATAATGATCAAAAAATTAAAATAAAGTTTAATAACTTGGTGAGATTATTACCTGGAATGTTAATGAAAGAGCATCAGTAGATAGTAGAACATTAGAACTTCAGTGAGTGCAGAGAACAATGTGGCCAACCTACAAAAAAAATCTCTCTCAATAAATGCTAAATTTCGACATTACTCCTCCATCGTTAAACTGGAAGCGACATATGCAAGTGAAACACTATTCCGACTAAATACTCAAGCAACAACTGACAAATTGCAGAAAGTTGAGATAAGAATACTCCTAACAATTATCAGTAAGAAACATGAAATTAATGGGCAGAGGAGACTTTTGCCAAATTCAGTAGTGTATAAAGAAAGTGAATCCATTTTTGATAAAATTCAGAAAATAAGGATTGCATTTTTTGGCCACATATCTCACCTTCCAAATACTAGAATCCTGAAGCAACTTTTAGACTACTTCTGGAACAGTAAAACCAAAAACATCTGGTTTAAAGAAGTACAAAGTGATCTGGATGAACTGAACATCACCACACACCAAATTCAACAAAGTGAAGAGAAACTGCTTCTTGAGAACAAATACACATGGCTGAGATTCAAACCATCAGTATGGAAGAAATATGTCATATCTGCAGAAGAACGAGCAGCCAGATCACTGCGAATGAAGAAGTTTTGGAAAATGAAGAAATTGCTGACTGCTAAGACCTAAATTTAATCATTGTAGACTCTGTTGTATTATGTTTGATTTTAGTGCTCCGATGTGGGCATAAACTATGTAAATAAATAAATAATTACGGGTAACTCTAAAATATTTCTGTTCCTGATAACACTAGCTTAGTAGTAAAGGATGTTGCGCGCAACATTGGCTCGGTTTCAAATAGTGCAGTTCACGACATAAGTTCGTGGCCTGTAGAAAATAAACTAACGCTAAATCACAGTAAGACTCAGTTTTAACAGTTTCTAACACAATTCCACAAAACCTGACATTTTAGTTTCACAGAATGGGCATATGATTAGTGAAACTGAACAGTTCAAATTTCTAGGTGTTCAGATAGATAGTAAACTGTTGATGTAAAGCACACGCTCAGGATCTTGTTCGAAGACTTAATGCTGCCATTTTTACGATTCGAATGCAATCTGAATTGAGTGATCGCCCGACATGAAATGAGTCTACTCTGCTTATTTTTATTCACTTATGTCATATGGTATTATGTTTTTGGGGTAACTATTCCCATTCTAAAAGGATAGTTTTGGCCCAGAAACAGGTGGTTCGGGCAATAAGTCATGTAAGTTAACCTCTTGTAGACCCCTGTTCACAGGTCTGGGTATTTTGACATTAGTCTCTCAATATATATATTCCTTACTGTCATTTCTTGTTAACAATATTAGCTTATTTTCAAGAATAAGCAGCTTTCACTCATTTAATACTCGGCAGAAATCAAACCCGCATTTGGATTGGACTCCCTTAACTCTTGTGCAGAAAGGTTTGAAGTATACTCCTGCAACCATTTTCAAGAAGTTACCACTAGAATTCAAAAATCTAGCAGTAATCCACGCGCTTTCAAATCTAAACTGAAGAGTTTCCTCATGGGTCACTCCTCCTATTCTATTGAGGAGTTTCTTAAAAATTAAGCTGATTCTTACATTATATTGCTGACTGGGTGTACTGAAACTTATGGCTTGACGTTTTTCAGGCTTATACGCATTTTATTTTTATCTGTTATTACTTTTATGTTGTAATGTCATGTACTGACACATTCCAGGACCTTGGAGATTTGCTCCTCAATTTGATTTTACAGAACTTGACGCGTAAATAAATAAAATAAAAATGGCCACACGGGTAGGCAGACAGACGGACGGATAACATAGTGATCCTGTATGGGTTCCATTTTTATCAGCTGAGATACGGAACTCTAAAAATGAGGAATTGTGCAGTTTATTAATAATGTAAGGCACATAGGCCCACATTTTGCATGTATTGTTACATATTAGTACACATATTTTGTTTGTGTTGTATTATCGTTTATTTGAGGTATTCCTTGGGCGGTGTGTGGCATTAGAAATTTGTCAGCAAATGCCTTTATGTCACACCAACTCTACATGGATGTCTTAAGGAGCGCCTCAAAGTAAGAGATATCTGACACTGTCAATGAAAGCTACAAGCAAAAATGCTTCTGTAAAAACTTGTACAGAAAAACTGACAGTGAGTACTAAAAGTTGCTCTGATGTATATACAGAGGTAGCATACAACAAGGTACTCTGTTATCTAATTCTGTCGATAACTATTTCCCAGTATGAAGGAGTAAATAATAATGATAAATAATAGTAAAGAATATAGTGAAAAGGAAAATACTTTAAGAGTAACAAAATTGTAATGGATTTTACATACAGCAGACTCTCTCACATGGCAGTCCTGGAGTGTAACATGAATCTGGAATGGAAGAAATTTGGTTTGACAGTTGAAATAGAAAATAATTACTAACAACTTGCTAGATATATTTGTAATCAAAATTTACTATATTTTTGTCATCACATGCCTTGGAGTTAGATACCTGGACTCTATTGAAACTTATAATAAATGAGGAGGCTAAGTATTTGCAGCAAGAAATTACTACAGGAATTTATTACCCTTTTCTGTTTGGACTTTGATCATGTAGCAAATTTATCAAGACTGAAGATTATTTTATTTCACCACTGGCCATTAAAATTGCTACATCACGAAGATGATGTGCTACAGGCGCAAAATTTAATCAACCGGAAGAAGATGCTGTGATACGCAAATGATTAGCTATTCAGAGCATTCACACAAGGTTGACGATGGTGGCAACACCTACGACGTGCTGACATGAGGAAAGTTGCCAACCGATTTCTCATACACAAACAGCAGTTGACCGGTGTTGCCTGGTAAAACATTGTTGTGATGCCTCGTGTATGGAGGAGAATTATGTACCATCATGTTTCCGACTTTGATAAAGGTCGGATTGTAGCCTATCGCGATTGCGGTTTATCGTAACACGACACTGCTGCTCGCGTTGGTCGAGATCCAATGACTGTTAGCAGAATATGGAATCGGTGGGTTCAGGAGGGTAATACGGAATGCCGTGCTGGATCCCAACGGACTCGTATCACTAGCAGTCGACATGACAGGCATCTTATCCGCATGGTTGTAGCGGATTGTACAGCCACGTCTCGATCCCCAGGTCAACAGATGGTGATGTTTGCAAGACAACAACCATCTGCACAAACAGTTCGACGCAGCAGCATGGACTATCAGCTCGGAGACCACGGCTCCAGTTACCCTTGACGCTGCATCACAGACTGGAGCGCCTGTGATGGTGTACTCAATGACGAACCTGGGTGCACGAATGGGAAAACGTCGTTTTTTCGGATGCATCCAGGTTCTGTTTACAACATCATGATGGTCGCATCCGTGTTTGGTGACATCACAGTGAACACACATTGGAAGCTTGTATTCGTCATCGCCATACTGGCTTATCACCTGGCATGATGGTATAGGGTGCCATTGGTTGCAAGTCTTGTTCACACTGACGGCACTTTGAACAGTGGACGTTACATTTCAGATGTGTTATGACCCGTGGCTCTACCCTTCATTCGATCCCTGCGAAACCCTACATATCAGCAGGATAATGCACGACCGCATGTTGCAGGTCCTGTACGGGCCTTTCTGGATACAGAAAATGTTCGACTGCTGCCCTGGCCAGCACATTCTCCAGATCTCTCACCAACTGAAAACTTCTGGTCAATGTTGGCCGAGCAACTGGCTCGTCACAATGCGCCAGTCACTACTCTTAATGAATTGTGGTATCGTGTTGAAGCTGCATGGGCAGCTGTACCTGTACAAGCCATCCAAGCTCTGTTTGACTCAATGCCCAGGCGTATCAAGGCCGCTATTACGGCCAGAGGTGGTTGTTCTGGGTACTGATTTCTCAGGATCTATGCACCCAAATTGCGTGAAAATGTAATAACGTCAGTTCTAGTATAATATATTTGTCTAATGAGTACCCATTTATCATCTTCATTTCTTTTTGGTGTAGCAATTTTAACGGCCAGTAGTGTACATGCAGAAGACAAATAAGGAATAAAATAACATCACTGTTTGTGGGAGCACCTTCCTACAAAGAGCAAGGGTAAGCTATTATCATGGAAAACCTGACAGTCTTATCAACTGACCAACACGTAGTTTCAGAATTCAGGGTATCTGAGTAAACTACTGGCTCTTCAGACTAGGTTTAGGCATTTGGCAGATAAAACATCTGGCACTACAATGATTTAAGATTATATTTATTTTGGAAGTTTCATAGATGACAATACATTTGTCTCATTAACTGTAAGAGTCTGCTACAAGATGAGAAGTAGTTAGATTATCACAATGGGAACAAGATGAGTAACTGGTAGAAAGTTAAGGAGAAGTATTTTAGGCATATACGAACCGACATACAAGATGTAATTGGTATAAGCTGCCAAAAAAAAATCATGTTAGTAAATCACAACCAAATGATTTAAAACATCTAGTAAAATGTTTGTCCATTTCCTACAAATGTTCCAGGGGAAAAAAAAAAAAAAGTGTTCGACTCGGGACAATGTTTTTGGAAAAGTTGACACTGGACAGCACACATGGATTAGATGTGACTTGTGGAAACATTAAGCATAGTAGACTGGAAGAATCCATTAAAGAGAATCAAAAACTAAGGGAGCCTGTCCCACACCTCCTCCAACACAGGTACGCTTATGTAAGCGATCGGTTCCCATTATTTACCACTGCGCAGGGGCGGTGGCAAGGGGTTAGCTATGGGGCTATAGCCCTCCCCCCCCCACCCCCCCACCCACCCAAATGGAGTATCATGTTACACTGGATAAAATGACTTCAGAAATCAGCAAATACATAACTTCAACAGATTCAACCACTTTTATGATTATATAGCAATATAGGTTGCAATGTATTTCAAACACATTTTAACAAAAGAATAAGAGCAGCAAATAGCTTACTATCTAAACCAATAAATATCATTTAACTTAAAAAGGGCATCTTATTGTTTATTAATATACACTGGATGATTATTGATGTACGAATACCACTTACAATAATCAAGGAAGCAAAATAGGCCTACGCTGGGTATGCCTACCAACACAAACTGCTGACCCCAGACAAAAAACTTCGAAATTGCCGGACATCTGGGACAAATGGTGTTATTTTCACGAGCACACACATTCTGTAGACATGTTACCAAAAACTATTACCAAAAACAACTTTAAGCAACACCAAATTTTAACAATTTGTCAGTGGAGGACCCCAACTCTCGTTTAGTTAAGCGATATTCCATTCCCCCAAAACCCCCCTTGACCGACTTCTAGGATCACCACTGCCCCTGCGCATAAAGATATAGCGAGAGTGAATCGGAAACAGGTAGGCAACAACAGATGGCACGGTAAACAAAATACTCATCACAGATTGAACCGTGTTTGACTCATGACAGAATAACTAATTTTCATAACGTGCACACGAGGAATGAACACAATCCATGCCAAGTAGTAGCAAGACATTTTCAGTATCACTTCTCTGTAAATGTACGGGCAGGTATAATCGACGATTTAATTATTGGCCCTTACGTTTTACCTGCATGATGGATTCCTAACAATTACCGAAACTATCTAGAGGAGACATTGCTAACAACTTCATTGGAAAATGTTCCATTAGCCATATGTCACAACACATGGTTCCTCCATGGTGGTGCTCCACCCCACACTGGTCACACAGTATGGAGGTTGTGAATGGACGATTTCTAGGACAATGGATAGGATGTTTTTGTGCACATTGATGGCCAGCATGCAGTCCTGATTTAAATCCACTGGATTTTTTTACTTTTCGGGCCATATGAATGGAATTACTTATGTCCAGAAAGTAAATAGTGTGGATGAACTTACACAGAGGATACTCGATGCTGCCAATACCGTGAAGGCAAATGAGCACACGTGTGAATGAGTGTGACAAGACTGGGTTCGCCATCATGAAGCATGTGTTGAAATAAATGGCGGGCATTTTGAACACTGGTGTAACACTAAACAATGTAATGTGGGTTTCAAAAAAAATGGTTCAAATGGCTCTGAGCACTATGGGACTCAACTGCTGTGGTCATAAGTCCCCTAGAACTTAGAACTACTTAAACCTAACTAACCTAAGGACAGCACACAACACCCAGCCATCACGAGGCAGAGAAAATCCCTGACCCCGCCGGGAATCGAACCCGGGAACCCGGGCGTGGGAAGCGAGAACGCTACCGCACGACCACGAGATGCGGGCAATGTGGGTTTCATTACAGTACTTTTGTAGCAAAGGGAAACAACTTGAATTTAATTTTCATTGCAATTTTATTGTAAAAAGAGAAAACAGTTGATTGTAATTAATGCACAACAAATTATAATTGGTTCATTTTGTACTACGGGAAACACATTTCATTTTATGTAGCTTTTCTTTACTACCATGACCTCCTTTATGGTAATGTTGTAAAAGAGAAAACATCTGGTTGTACTTAATTCATTGATTATGTAAAATGGATTATATGTTGTCAACCACCCAGTGACTGTTTAAACTGCTTGTTTCGGTAGTATTTTAATACCTAGACACCACGCAGCATTTTTGTACACGTCCAATGCTTACATTGCTCTGGTTCATCCATTACCTTTCTCTGACCACTGTGTCAATGTCTGTAATAGACAAGAAACGCTGTATGCCGTCAGATGACAATGTAAACAGATGTGCATCAACTATCAAACCCACAAATATCTGCCTTTTAGGAGTACAAAAATTAAGAATGTGATACAGTGATATCTCAATAGATTTTTTTTGTCAAGCACAATGACATGTACACGCTGTATAATTATGGCAGCTTCTATCATTTACACCCTGTATAAGTGTGACTGGATGGTGGCCTGAGGACTTTGTGCCCTGGTCAGGAGGTACCTTTTGTTAGGGTCTATTATGATGAACCAAATGATGTAAAAATTCATAATGAATGTTAAAATTAGTATTGAGGTCAAGTAATGTTTCTTCTTCCTTCTTTACATTAAAAAAAGAGGGAGGGGGTAAGCACCTACATGGTGTAGATTAATGTAGTGCGAAATCTTTCTCCCCTTGCTACAAGGAAGAACCTACGAGGGTAAGTCAATTATTATACACAAAGTAGTTATAAAATTTTATTGTAATCAAACAGGAAACTTAACAAGAGCATCATTTTTCGACATAGCCTCCTTGCGTTTCAACACATTTGGTCCATCGTTGTATAAGCCTCCTGATTCCCTCATAAAAGAAGGTTCTCAGTTGAGCTGTGAACCGGGAATGAACCGCTTCTTTCACTGCTTCATCCGAGGCAAATCGATAGCCCCTCAATGCCTGTTAGATTGGACCAAACAAGTGATAGTCAGAACGGGCAAGATCAGGATTATATGGAGGATGATCCAGTACTTCAAATCTGAGTTTCTGGAGCGTTTCAGCAGTGTGGGCAGCAGTATTCAGAAGGGTTTTGTCGTGCAACAACACAACACCTTTTGACAGCAATCCTCAGCATTTGGGCATTTGCTTCGAACTGCGGGCTTTAGCCTGGCAGTAAACATCTCACTACAATGTACATTGTTTATTGTTGTGCCCCTTTCCCCATAATGTTCCCGTATAGGGCCTTGTGCGTCGAAAAAAACAGTAAGCATCAGTTTTCCTGCAGACGGTTGTCTCTTGAACTTTTTCTTGCATGGCGAATTTGGTTGTTTCCATTCCACACTCTGCTGTTTACTTTCCGGCTTGTAATGATGGATCCATGTTTCGTCACCAATAATGATCTTGTCTAAGAAATTGTTCCCTTCATTACCATAGCAATCCAAATATTTTTTGCAGGTGTCCAACCGCATTCGTTTAGGCAACTGTGTGAGTTAATTTGGGACCCATCTTGCACAAACTTTATGAAACGCAAGTCTGTTGTGGATGATTACATAGGCAGAACTGTGACTAATTTGCAGACGATGTGCCACTTCATTAATAGTTAATCGTCTATCTAAGAGAATCATTTCACATGAATGCTCAGTGGTTTCTTCATTTGTGGCGGTAAACGGTTGTTCGGCTCCTTCATCGTGTGTAACACTTGTGCAACCATTTCAGAATTTTTTCAATCCATTCCTAGACACTCCGTTGTGGCGAAACACTATTCCCATATTGTACTGAAAGTCTTCAATGAATTTCGGCCCGATACGCCTTCTGACCACAATAAAAGCATCACTGAACGTTGCTCTTCTTTGGTGCAAATAAACAGCAGAGCAGCCAATGAACAAAGTATGCGTCATCAACGTAAAATGACAGTACTACCAAAATAAACAAAAATATAACTAAATTGTGGATAACAATTGATTTACCCATGTATCTAATAGTAATTAAACCCTTTTTTCTCTGCAGAGACACAATTCTTTTCCTTTTTCCCCTGCTACAGACACTGGCTAGTTTTTGGCTGGAATTGCTCAGAAGGGAGAGTCCTCCAGAAATGGTAACGCTAACAGTAATCAAAATGCTTGAAGAAAAGGAACATCCTCTAAGTCTTCTATGAGAGGTAAGTTATTATTTACTGATGTTGGTGCCTTAACAAGTGTAGATTAAGATTTTTATGTGAATAAATGATTAGGTCTCTCCAACAACAAATTACATAAGAAGTTCTTATGTTGTATAAGTTAAAATGGGTTTTGTATATTTCATCTGCTACGTGACAAAACTGGGTTTATACTGTTTTATACTGGGTGGCAGTAATATTAATTGGTATGGATTTTCAGGGGAGGTTAACTTAACTTACTTCTACGTAGTTACATTAATTGCTTAACCTGGTTTAACTAAAGGATTAATGATTAAGCAAGACATGCTAACAGCTAATTGGCTCTCTTTGCAGTGTAGTCCACAGAAGTAGTGAAACAATGTCAGTACAAATAGTCTATGAACAGGCTTATTATAGTTTTACCACACTTATTGAAGTCAAGGAAAATAATCAGTTTCTGACCTTAAACATATTTTCTTCAATTCCTTTTACTTAAACTTTCATGTTAATTATGTCTGCTTTTTAAAAGGCCCACGTTCCTGATACATAAGGTAAACATATGCATTTTTTTCTTGCTATTATCATTTCTTATTATTTTCCTCATCATTACTATCATTTTCATTTTATTTTCAAAATTCACATAACTACTTGAGTCTTACGGAGAGCATGTTGTTTGTGAGCTGTTTGCATCATCATAGCTCTTTCCGCTATGTTCTTGACAAGTAATGGAAACAGATGTGATGACTAAAACAACGCACAAACAACATGCTCTCAGTAAAACTCAAGTATACAAACAATTTTCTCAGTTCAAAGTCAGAGAAATGGCCACTGAAGATCTGTCTCATTCCAATCGCCCTTCGACTGCTCGAAGCGAGGACAATGTCAGCAAAATGTGTGATCTGATTAACAAAGATCTATGCAGGCAACTGACCAATTTGAGGACATGCCAGGGTTGTCCTGGAGCTCAATTCAGTGCATTTTGACTGTTGATTTGGGGAGGTGTAAAGAGGCAGCACAGTTTGTGCTGAAAATTATCACCACAGATCAAAAGGATCATCACGTTTGAGCCTGTCACAAACTTAAGGATGCATTCAAAGACGATCTAAACTTTTTCAACAAAATCATCACAGGTGATGAGAAACAGTGCTATCGGTATGATCCAGATAGTACGCAATAGTCAATTCTATGGAAGTTAACTGGCCCACATTGTCCAGAAAAAGCTCGGCAAGTGAAATCGAACGTGAAGACACTGTCAATTTTTTTTTTTTTTGCATCAAACGGATTGCACACTCATAATTTGTCCCTCAAGACCATACAGTGAACACCAATTCTATATGGAAGTTATGAAAAGTCTGCACAGGAGTTTGGTGTGAAAACGTCCAACTTTGTGGGATTCCAGTAATTGGTCCCTGCATCTTGTCAACACTAACACACACACACACACACACACACACACACAGCTCTCAGTGTTCACCAGTTTTTGTCCTCAGCAAAGACGACTACCTTGACCACGTGCCTTATTTGCCAGATTTACCACCCTCTGACTTCTTCCTGTTCCTGAGGATAAAAAGAGACTTGAAAGGGAAGTTTTCTGCCGATATCAAAGATGTACAACGCAGTGTCACGAAGGTATTAGCACTTCACAAAGAGGACAAATTTAAAAGGTACTGCCAACACTGGAATGAACCTTTGGACAAGTGCATTAATGCTAATAGAGTGTACTTAGGAGAAGGTCAAGGATGTGTTTGAAAAACAATAAAGTAAATGCTTTCTACAAAGCCCCTTTTATATTCACTAGTCCCACCCACCTCCACCGTGTCACATAGAACTCCTAGAAACAGCTTCCTGAAAATGTTTATGCACCCTTCTAAATGTGAGTTATTACTGTCATCACTAAGGCACTGTTTCTCACCTGAAATCTTGGTTGCAGTGGGAGATTGCTAAGCAATACGGCTACGGATATAAGTCAGGTCAAATGGCAACAACGTGGTTGGAGATAAGTTGGGAGACACTACAAATGTGGATACCACACTAAGAATGTTTACAATTTGAGCATGAAAAACTTTGTGATTACTGAAAAGAACAGACCGCTTCCCATATACTCCATTCTACATTACACAAAATATAATCAATGTGTGTGTGTGTGTGTGTGTGTGTGTGTGTGTGTGTGTGTGTGTGTGTGTGTGTGTGTGTGTGTGTTTGGGGCTGATAGGTGAAAATGTAATTTCACTGATTAGCAAGGACACTGCAATGGGGTTTGTCACTGAGTGAACACTATTTGATCATGTGGTGCAATACAGTGCTATTTTTCCCCATTCTGTTTTGTCAGCTTTTTGGAACAGCAGATCTAGTGCTGTCCATTGCTTTATTGTGATCTTGTCCCCTTGTGACTATTTAATACAAAATGACAATTCCTCTTCTTAGTACTATCGAGGCTTAGGACTATTATTATATATCTTATCGTAATCATTATTAAACGTGATATCTGATACCAATATGGATAATGTGGAAATTATCATCTGTGCTTCTGGTACCTGTGGGCTAGTTTATATCAAATCGCCAAAAGATTTTGACATCAAAGTGTCAGGTATTTATTATTTTTTATTTAAAGTATATACCCACAGAGTAAACAAAAAGTAGGCCTAATAAATTTAATATTCTGTTGAAGCACAGGTTATTTGTTTTTCAAATAACAAGAGAAGCATTTTTTGAGATTGCCATGAAACTTCAAAACTACTGTTGCTAGAAATCTGAAACTGATGTTAACATAAATGACTTAGATCGAAATAAATTCACCGAATCCAAGTAACTTGACATCAATTCTTACAATACGGATGTCCTACCAGATGGTCACGTGATAATTTGTGCCGGACAGAGACTCGAACCCAGTTTTCCCACTTATCACATGTGCTCGCCTCAGGATTAGGCTGTCTGTACTTGCCTCTCAGACCGACCAGCACCTATGGTGTCGGGATGAGGACAATGTAACGTATATAAGTTTGTGTCGATCCAAGAGGTGTGCACAGATAGCTTCATTCTAAGGCAACCGCTCACGATAAGCAAGGTATCTGGGTTCGAGTCCCAGTCCGGTGCAAATTTTCAAATGTCACCAACAGGTAAAACATTAGTACCTAAAATAGCTGACACCAAGTAATTCACATTCAGTTAATTTATTTTGATCTGAATTCAAGCGGCTGTTAATCATTATTAACATAATACTCCATATTGGTGCAGGCCCTAGATTATAATGAATAGGTCTCCATTCTCTACAGTCCTATTCCCACTAATGCAGGCATACAGAATTAAGCTGCAGGCATTCAGTGATGAAAGTAAGACTACAGTATAGCAACGCAGTGTTTGGATCGGTCCAGAAGGTATGAACAGATAGCCTAATGGTAAGAGGACTCCTTGCGATAAGCGGGAAATCCGGGTTCGAGTCCCAGTCTGGCACATATTTTCATATAACACCAGAAGGTACAACATCTGTACCTATATAGCGAATTAATTTCGAACAGTTGTCAATCACCATCAACACAAATAATGTAAATGTCTAGGTTTGAGCTTTGATTAGAAATCTAAAGTGATGCTCAATTTTTTATTTTTTTTTAAAGTTTGGTAAGTGTCAAAAACAGTTCTTTTGTTTACATACAACGGGTTAAATTTCAAAATAAAGAAAGCAAGGGTATTTGAGATACAATGTTAAGACCATTCTATTATGTACATTTTAAGTTGTTTAAGTAACAAGCTGCGAAATGATGACTTTTCTTCAGGACTGATAACCTCACTGTTTGGTCCCCCCTCCCAAATCGACCAACCAACAACTTTCCTCCAGAAGCAAAGCTATGGTATTAGTCTTACTAAGAACTGAACTACATCTTTATCAATCCTATATATAGTATGAATATGATGATGTATTTAAGTAATAAAAGTTACCCACTGTAGAAATAAAGGCTAACAATGACTTAAATGAACATCATTTGCATTTTGTTTGGAAAGGTTTAAGCAATCCTTTTCTCCCACAAGAGAATAAAAATGAATAAAATAAGATTACACAAAGCAGTCACTTGAGCTATGTTACCTGAAGTCTCATTTGTAAGATGCCTTTTGTTTGGATTTTACAACAAATTGTAAACAAGAACAAACAAAGTGGTTATTATGATACTTTATCAAAAATCAAAGTACAGACTCTCCCAGTGGCCGTACTGGGCTCAGCTTACCCTAGAATACAACCAGTTAAGATGTGTAAGATACTTCAAGATATAGATAAGGAAAAGCAATGAAGCAGTTGATCCTTTTGGGCACAGAACTCTAACTTTTAATTTCTTTGAATGTTGGAAAGCAACATACCATCAACTTTGAAAAATGGTAGGCTACTCTTGGTTCAAGCAGATGCAATCAATCGAGGTTCAATGACACATTTTCTGTAGAAGTCTTCTGTTTAGGAATGGTCTATGCACCTGATTTATCATTCACAGCATATGGCTTAATTGCAACCTAAAATTCACATATTGGAATGAGAGAGGGAAGTCCCTCGGATGATTTCTGAATCGCTGGGTTCTGACGGTATTCCTTTGTTCAAAACAGATTCCGACAATGGTTTCTTGAGCTATTATTGCACAGCTGTTTGTGTGTCATAATTTCATTTTGAAATCAACATCGCATTAGCAGAAAGTCTGTTGTCACTGGCCCATAAATACGCTATAAGCACTTTTACGATTTGTTATGAGAAGACAGTGAATTCTGCTTCATTATTGTTGAAGTCTTGTGAATGCTGCCATTTTAAGATAAGCTGTTGAATGGAAAACATTAAATATCACTGTGTTGCATTTTACGCATTCTAAAATGTCTATGTGTAATACATGTATCCGAGTTCAGTATTATCCTCATTGCAGTATGCAACCAAAGGACGCATTGTGGATTAGCTGACGGTCCACCGGTAAGACTGAATTTCATACATCAAAGCACAAATGAGTAATTTTCAACAAAATTATAGGTTATGAGAACTTGTGAGTCATCTTGTATCATAAGAAAACTGATTGCCCCTTAATAACATTAGGGACCCATGACCTCAGCAGTTTGGTCTCATAAGACCTTACCACAAATTTCCAAAAAATTTCTCAAATAACATAACAGCGTAACTCTCATCTAAAAATAGAATAGAAACTACACCAAAACTTCCACTCCTCATTATTGATGATCCCTTGTAACTTAAGAAAAATCAATGTAGTGCAGTAGACTTCAACATTTAAAAATCAATTCCCCTTTCTACTCATCCTCTCCTCACCTTCAAATTTTAACAAAGGCAAACAGAAATACGGCAGCAATACATTTTTCTTAGAAAAATAAAAAGTGTGTTTTTGAGATTTTCAAATAGATTTTTTCATCAATTTTTGCCAGGAAAATTTAATCTCACAGTAATTAACGCATAGTTCAAGGGCTTTCAATTGACAAGAGTATAGTTATAGAGCTATATGCAGAAATATTTTCCAAAAGGTTTGGAAAATCACGCAGTTTCTCACGATTTCAAAGAAAAAAGTCTAGCATAGGGAAACGCTGTTGGAATTCGCGGTGTTTGTTAACTACCTGGTTATTGTCAGATGTTCAAAAAATCTGACACAACTGAGACATCAAGGTCCAAAACTTAATCAAATTTGTCTGATCTAGGTGCAAAATTACGCTGGGTACAAAATTAAGGCAGTGGAAGAAGCGTTAGATTAGTGGTATGAGTGAGATGAAGTTCAAATGTATATTATGAGCTTCAATTACGGCAAAACTGAAAGCATCTGTCTGTCTGCCAATGCTTACGCATTTTTCAATGTAACGTGGCGTACCTAACATAGTTTCAAAAATAAACGAATAACAAGGATGATAAATACTTGCATCGCATTACATGCTCATTCTTCAAGTTACTGTACTATTTGTTCACACGCCTTGATTAACAGCAAAAGTGGTACACTAGTGATGTAAATCCACTTACAGCCATATATTAAAATGTACAAAAACTGCAGATCTTTGGTAACGTTTTTTGAATTCAAATCGTGCATGACTGAACACAGTAATCCCGTTACCACACTATTATTAATTTGTTTTTGTTTGTAACCAGTAACAAACATATCGCTCCACATATTATTACGGAATAGCTGTAAAACAAATGAACAGAGACCAAAGCTACCAACGTACTACGTAGCTTTGGCGACAAAAACCAAATTATTGCTTACCCAACAGCTGCAGGCAGATCAAAATCGCGAAAGTATCACTACTCCCTCCTCAATATCACCATTTTCTTTAATTGTTTCAAACATTAATTCTATTTCTAAAGGCGTTTAAATTACGTGAACCTGTTGTATCTTCATTTTAGTTCATCGAAAATCACTCTCAGTGACATGGAAGTGAAAATTTTTTTATATCCAGACTGCTTTTTCAAATTCTTTCGATCGCCCATTTGCTGCATCAGTCACTGCTAGAATCTGGAACGAAAAACTAATCTAATATGGGTGAAGCCGTGGGTTTTACGACGACACGATAAAAGCATTCAACAAAACTTGTTACGTGAGCTTACAGTGGAAGACGTCAAGTCGTACATCAATTACTTAAGAATGGATGAGCATACATTTCTGTATGTGCTCAGTGAAGTGTATCCTCATATCACAAAGCACAATATTCACTTAACAACTGCTACATCTTCAGAAGACAGGATCACTGTAACACTCCGATTCCTTGCTACAAGACAGGGTTATGTTAGGTTAGGTCAGGTCAGGTCTCGTCTCCAATCTTCTTAATCTATTTTTGTATTCAGGGTGCCTCACGTTGTAAAGCGCCTCATCAGCTTCATACATCTCTATTAATTTTGTAGTTGTCAGCACACACCAATTGTATTTACACGGGCGTCTAAAGCTAGCGAAATGAGGGATGCTCAACTACCGGACGTACCGATAGATGGCTCTACCAGCTGATTACTGTCGTCTGTATTGACCGCCATATTTGAATTTGCCAAGAAGTTGAAGCGGGAACGTGTTGTATCTCCGCTTACAGTCGCTCATGTGCAGTGAAACGGCATTTATCGCCGCGCCCACGCACTATGCTCATGGGAGAGGCTTTGTGGCAATAAATGACTAAAGCGGTTTCTGGACAGGACACATTTATTTTTCCTGCCGTTACAATAAATGACAAATAATATACTTCGCTAATGTCCGCCTATATAGGCGCGTTGCACTGGCGGCGCGGCTCGGTCACCGATCCCGGAGGGTGTACACTCCAGTGACGAGCCGTGGCGCGACCGCGTGGACCGAGCGAGAAAAAAGGCCGCGTCACAGAATGCTCTGCTCTTGGCGCGACCGGAGGCGCCGTAACGTCCGCGAAGAAGCGAAACACAATTTAACGGCGACTGCGTTTACGACCGCGCGTACGCATTTACGGCGGAGTCACGTTGACTCGACGCACGTGGTCCGCGGCGGAAGAACTGGGGAGACGTGTGTCGCGTCGCGTCGACTAGCTCGCACTGATAGCAGCTTTGTTCCCGTGCGGTCCGGTGTGCGACGCACCGTTGCCGAAATTCCGCATAACGGTACAGCTGCCCCTACTTGTGTCGGCAGTGCCGTAGTTCAGCCCTTCGTGCGTTGGACGGTGCTGCCGCCACACAGATCCCCCCCTTGGAGAGCGGAGCTCCGTAGCTGCGAAAACGCGGCGATCGTTCGCGTGTGTTTAAAGTTCGTGCACTGCGTGATGGCAGTGCGGCAGCTTTGGCGGGGGTCGGTCGGCGTCGGAAGGGCGGCGGCCCGTGACGTCAGCGCGCCGGACCGGCGAGCGTGCGGTGGGCGTGTCCTCGCGCTGGCGGCTAGTGACAGCAGCAGCAGGCACTGGCTGCGACTGTCCGTAGCGATGCGCGTGAAGGCGCGCGTTGCAGGTCATTGGTGGCGACGTCTCGAAGGCGCTTGCGCGAGTGCGGTACCGTCGGAACTCGAACGCGGGTCCGGGAGCTACTACGGACAAGCCGGGCGGTGTGGTGCGCGATGTCCGGAGCTCGACGGAGAAGCGAATGAGGTAAGCAGGCGCGGGTGCCGATCCGGCCTCAACGCCCGACGCGGCGGAGGCAAAAGACGCGAACGCGGGTCCAGGAGCTGTGACGAACGCTCGACTGGAGTTACCGGCCGAAGGCACTTGCAGCTGGAGGTCGGGTCTCTACAGCGGACGGCGGCTCGTGGGCGCCGAATTCTGACGGCGTTCGGCGGCTCGGGCGCGTGACTGCCGGTTTCGGTGTCGTGGCGCGCTGGCGACGCAGCACGGCCGTTTGAATCGGACGCGGCGGCCGGCGCGCGTGACGTAGTCCGCTGGCGGCTGTGGTGGGGGCGACCGGTGCGCCTGTGGTGGGCGCGGTCCGGGCGGCCGTACCAGCTGCCTGGGTGTGGTGGTGGGAGGCGCACGTGGCGGTGCGATGACAGCGGGCTGCAGCTGTGTGTCACCGGCGGCTCCGGGTGCGGGTTCCGTCTGACCGTTGGCAGAGGGCGTGTCGTCCGTGAACAGATCTTCTGCCGGGTCGAAGAAATGCATGGCTGATGGAGCGGGCAAGACGTAGGCTGGTTTGACGCGGTCGACTGACACTGTCGACGGCTTTCCGTTGCACTCGAGGACCAGCGTTTTGTCTCCTCGGGCGATCACGCGGTGCGGTCCACTGTAGGGCGGTCGGAGAGGTGGCCGTACTGCGTCGATACGCAACATGACGTGCGTGCAGCGCTGCAGGTCGGCGTGGACGAATATCTTCCCGGTGCCGTGCCGCGTCGGTGCGTGCGCTCGGAGGCCGGCCATGTGGCTGCGCAGACGTTCCGCCAGAGTGGGTGCCACGGCGTCGCGTGGGAGTCTTACATCTTCGACAAAATCGCCCGGGATTGTCAGGGATTGCCCGTAAACGAGGTCGGCAGGTGATGCGCCGATCTCCTCCTTCGGCGTGACTCGCAGGCCGAGCAGCACCAGTGGAAGCACCTCTGGCCATGAGGTGTCGTGGCAGGTTAGAGCGGCTTTGAGAGTCCTGTGGAACCGTTCGACCATGCCATTCGACGCCGGATGGTAGCTGGTTGTCCTGTGTAACCGGGTGCCACACAGTCTGGCGACGTGCGTAAACAACGCGCAGTCGAACTGGCGGCCGCGATCAGTTGTCACGTGACTGGGACATCCGAAGCGTGCCACCCAGGTGTCGACGAATGCGGTGGCGACGGTCTCGGCTGTGACGTCCGCGACGGGCGTTGCTTCCGGCCAGCGAGTGAAGCGGTCCACCATAGTGAGGAGGTACCGCTTGCCTTGTGAGAGAGGAAGCGGGCCGACGAGGTCCACGTGAACGTGCGCAAATCGGCGTGTCGCGTCCGGGAAGGTGCCCACGGGTGCGTGGGTGTGCCTCCCGACTTTGGCGCGCTGACATGCGGTGCAAGTGCGCGCCCATTCGCGACAGTCCTTCCGAAGCCCGGGCCAGACGAAACGCGCAGCCACGAGCGTCGCGGTGGTGTTGATGCCGGGGTGTGACAGTCCGTGGACACGGTCGAAGGCACTGCGCCGGAATTTCCCCGGGAGGAACGGTCGGTGCGTGCCGGTTGAGGTGTCACACCAAATCTTCCGTGCGGAGCTGGGGACAGGCACCAGCTCCAGTTGCAGGCCGCTGGAAGTGTCGTGACGGAAGCGGTGCAGTTCTTCGTCACTCTCCTGTACTTGGGCCACGTCCTCAAAGTTCACAGGGGGTGAAATAACGGCACACGCTTGGGACAAACAATCGGCGACGATATTGTCTATCCCGGAAATGTGTCGAATGTCAGTCGTGAATTGCGACACGTACTCTAACTGCTGGAGTTGGCGCGGTGAACACTTAGTGTGGTTGTTCTCGAACGCGTGGGTAATGGGTTTGTGATCGGTGAAAATGATGAACTGTCGGGCTTCTATGGACGGTCGGAAGTATTTCACCGCCGCGTACACCGCAAGCAACTCTCGGTCATAAGCGCTCCAAGCACGTTGCGAATCGGAAAGCTTTTTAGAGAAAAAACCGAGAGGCTGCCAACTCCCGCCGACGCGCTGTTGTAACGCCGCGCCGATGGCGGCCTGGCTGGCGTCCACGACTACAGCTAAGTCTGCGTCATGTACCGGGTGCGCGAGCAGCGTCGCTTCCACGAGATTCCTTTTTGAGTCCGTGAAGCTCTGCTCCATTGCGTCTGTCCAATTCACGAGGGTCTTCCCTTTAGAGATAGGACCTTGTAACGCCTTAGTCAGCGGCTCTTGCACCGCTGCGGCGTTGGGCAGGTGTCGACGATAAAAGTTCAACATGCCGAGGTAGCGTCGTAATTCTTTGTGCGTCTGCGGACGCGGCATGTTCTGTATTGCCTTAACTTTCTCCGGTAGCGGTGTCGATCCGGTGGGCGTAATTAAATGGCCGAGGAACTCAATTTCCGTCACGCCGAACTCGCATTTAGCGGGGTTAATGACGATGTCGGCTTCACTCAGGCGCTGAAAGATGGTCGTTAAGTGGCGGCGGTGGAGTTCGGGCGACTTGGAATACACCAAGATGTCGTCGAGGTACGCGAAGCAAAATGGCAAGCCTCGCAAGACGCCGTCCAGGAACCGCTGCCAAGTCTGGGCAGCATTCCGAAGACCGAAAGTCATAAACAGGCTTTCGAAAAGCCCAAAGGGCGTTACGATGGCTGTTTTTTCGATGTCTTCGGGCGCCACCGGAATTTGGGTGTACGCCTTTGTGCAGTCAATCTTGCTGAACACCGCGCAGCCCGCCAAGGCGTAGCTGAAGTCTTGAAGGTGTGGGACTGGGTAGCGGTCCGGCACCGTTCGCGAATTAAGGGCGCGATAGTCCCCACACGGGCGCCACGAATTGTCTTTCTTGGGCACTAAATGCAACGCCGATGACCATGGGCTGCTCGATGGTCGCACGATGCCTTGCCGCAGCATGGCCTCGAACTCTGCCTTTGCTGCTGCGAGTCTGTCCGGCGCGAGTCGACGTGGGCGACACGATGTGGGGGGTCCGGGTGTGGTTATTATGTGGTGCACCGTCGAATGTTTGATGTCTCTCGGTGCACCGGCTGGGCGGGTGAGGTCGGGGAATTGTTCCAGAATGTCAGCGTACGGTCCGGGGCACTTCACGGGTTTAACGCTGTAGTATGCAGCCTGCCAGCGCTGTCCCGCTATCTTTAACTTAGTCGTGGCGTCGATGAGCTGGCCGTTTGCGATGTCGGCTAGTAGCCCGTAGTGGCCGAGAAAGTCTGCGCCCAGGATCGGCTCATTGACGTCGGCCACGGTAAAAGTCCACGAGAACGTGCGCCGTAGGCCCAGATCTATATTGCGGCTGTGTGTGCCGTAAGTTTTAATAGTGGAGTTGTTTGCCGCTGTAAGGCAGAGTGCCTCGGCCCGCCTGCGGTCTCGTAACATAGAACGGGGGAAGATCGAGAGGTCCGAACCCGTGTCGACGAGGTACCTCACGCCTGCCCCCCGTTCCGCAACAAACAGACGCTTCGATATCATATTGCAGCCGGGTGCGCCTAGGTCCGGTCGCAGCTGGCGTTTGGGTGCGAGCAAGGAGCGCGGCACCTGGTTGCTTCGTTGCCGAAGCGGGCGTGGTACCAGCAGTAGCCGCTTTGTGCGTGGTGTGACGTCGGCGGGGTACCGTTGGAGCGGCTGTTGCTGCGTTGCCGGCTGCGCGAGCCACGCTGCCTGTCGCCCGGTCTGCTGCCGCTGCGGCGCGTGCTGCCCTCTTGCTGCGAGCGCGCCAACCGGTCGACTTGCGTCGAGAGAGCTGCCACCTGTGCGGTCAAGTTTTGCACTAGCTGGTGCAGGTCGGCATCCGATGCGGGTGCGGGAGGCGCTGGCCGCCACGGAGGTGGGGGGACGGAGTCGTAAGCTGCCGCAGCCGCGGTGCTAGGCGCCGTTGTCAGCGCGTCGTGCACCCTGTCGGCCACGTTAGCGACGGCGTCCAGCTGCATCTCCGTCTGTGCGGCTATCACTGCCTGCACCTGAGCTGGGAGGCTGCGCACCCAGATAGTGCGCAACAGCGAATCTGGCACCATATCGGACTGCGCGAGGCTCCGCAAGTGGCGCAGGAATTGCGAGGGCCTCCGATCGCCGCATTCCTCTTGCCGCAGCAGTTGGTGCACACGCTGTTCCTCTGACGACGAAATCCGCCGGATCAGCTCTTCCTTGAGCCGTTTGTAGCTCGACTGCGTCGGTGGGGCGGTGATTATATCCCGCACTTCGGCCGCATAGTTCTGGTCCAGCTGGCTCACCACGTGCCCAAATTTCGCCAGGTCGCAGGTCACGTGGTTGCTCATAAATACCGCCTCAACCTGGCTGAACCACATCACGGGGTCGCGCGGCCAAAAGGGAGGCAGCCTGATCAATGCCCGTCCACCGCTTGTCGGCGTTCCGGCGGTCGTAGGAGGCGTCGGTGTGGCGGGGATTTGCGCGCCAACATTGTCCTGAGCTGTCTGCGGCTGCGTGGCGTCCGCGCGTGTAGTCCGTGCCTGTAGCTCATTCTCTAGCCTCGTGTTGCGTGCGAGCAGTTCTTCGACGGTCTTTCGCAACTCCTCTAGTGTCGCCATCTTAGTTCAGAGTCGAATCCTCGTACAAGAGGAAAGCACACAGTGAAAATAACACAAGGGAAACACACGAAAAGAAAAAAATAACACTAAGCAGTCCGCGATCAAAATATACGCACACAAAAACAATACAAAAAAAGTTAGTTAAAAAAAAATTACTACGGAGCACTGTTCGGCGCGGGCGTATGCGCGCAAGCCTACTCGCGGTTCCACGTCTCTCGTACCGACGAACGTTTGTCACCACGTGTTTTTTTAGCCTCAGATCACGTCGGGGTCACCAGTGAAGCGGGAACGTGTTGTATCTCCGCTTACAGTCGCTCATGTGCAGTGAAACGGCATTTATCGCCGCGCCCACGCACTATGCTCATGGGAGAGGCTTTGTGGCAATAAATGACTAAAGCGGTTTCTGGACAGGACACATTTATTTTTCCTGCCGTTACAATAAATGACAAATAATATACTTCGCTAATGTCCGCCTATATAGGCGCGTTGCACTGGCGGCGCGGCTCGGTCACCGATCCCGGAGGGTGTACACTCCAGTGACGAGCCGTGGCGCGACCGCGTGGACCGAGCGAGACAAAAGGCCGCGTCACAGAATGCTCTGCTCTTGGCGCGACCGGAGGCGCCGTAACGTCCGCGAAGAAGCGAAACACAATTTAACGGCGACTGCGTTTACGACCGCGCGTACGCATTTACGGCGGAGTCACGTTGACTCGACGCACGTGGTCCGCGGCGGAAGAACTGGGGAGACGTGTGTCGCGTCGCGTCGACTAGCTCGCACTGATAGCAGCTTTGTTCCCGTGCGGTCCGGTGTGCGACGCACCGTTGCCGAAATTCCGCATAACGGTACAGCTGCCCCTACTTGTGTCGGCAGTGCCGTAGTTCAGCCCTTCGTGCGTTGGACGGTGCTGCCGCCACAAAGTTTCTCTCGGTCTGTACGGTGTATAAGGAATTAAGGATTATCGAAATGGTGATTTCTTGTTCCGCTCTCAAGTGTACGAAGCGATGGAGTAAGGAAAGTGACTTACCATTTCACAGGTAATAGGACTACCTGTACAATACGACAACAATACAGACTTAGTGCGTTTGCGAATTCGATGTTTTTGAACAGGTTTCCTCTAAAGCACCCAGAGCTGCTAAAGAAGTGGATTACTTCCGTGAAGCGGAAAGATTTTAAACCTACGTCTTGCAGTTTTCTTTGCGGAAACCTTTCCCGGCAAGATGATTATGTAGTGAGCCCTGGAACGTGGAAGAAACGTCTGACCCGAAGCAGTGCCATCATTTTTTGACTTTCCGACACATTTGATGCCACCAAATAAACAGCCTCGACGACATGTTAGGATTTTGAGTGACAACGATGCTTCTCCATTTGAGGTAGCTAATTAATTTCCTTGCTATGTGTGTGGTTTTGACTTTTGTGAATTTATTTCGTACGGACACTAATGGGCTGCATAGGTCTAAACAATGTTGTAATACAGTTCCATATTTTTGTTTTTAGTGTTTTGTCCTGGAAACCGTGCTTGATTTGCCCTCTGCAGAAGCTACTGATTGCGTGGAGAATGTTGTCAATGAGAATTCTTCCGTGGAAAGCATGTCCCATTTATCCAATGCAGGATCTGCGAATTGTGTCGAAATCGTTAGTATAAGGATGTTTTCACACCCCCAAAGTTTTCTTATAATATTTTTTCATCAAGCCTTGAGTTATTTCAATCATATATAACGAAATTATTTCTTGATTTCAGAGTGCAGTTGGTTCTCAAGTAATTGATTGTGGTATACAGTCGAAAGTAGAAATAGAAGACAAGGCGACCAAAACCTGCAATTTTTTCTCAGACATTGTGCACGAATTAAAACGTAAACTGAAGTGTGTCCGTGCAAAACTTCGAAGAAGAGAGAAGAAAGTGTTTTCCATGGATGACATCATAAGTTCATTGAAGGAGAAGGGGCTTCTTCCTGAGAAGTTACATAACTTCCTCAATCATCAGAAAGGAACACAAGTGGAATTAGTGTGCAATTTAGTGGACAACTCTCTCTCGTCAAAGGGTAATAGATACACAACTAATGTGAAAATGTTTGCGATGACTGTGTGCTTTTATTCACCAGCAGCATATGAATACCTGCAAAAATTGATGCCTCTGACCCATAAATCATTGATTTCCAAACGGGTGGCAAGTGTCGACTGTGAAACTGGCTTCTTAAAAGATGTTTTTAAGTACGTTGATTCGAACCCAATCGTAAGGGACCAGTTCAGCGATTCATGTCTAATTGTAGACAGTGTGGCACTTAGGAAGCAAGTAGTTTGGGACCAAGGAACTAAGCAATACACAGATTTTTTAGAGTTTGGTGGGGAAGTGCCTCAGTCAAAAGAAGTAATGGAGGCATCTGAGGCTCTGGTTTTCATGCTTGTCTCTATTAAAGGCAAATTTATATGCCCGATTGCATATTTCTTTATCAACGGTGTACAGGCAAATAATCAGGCCACACTGATGAAATCCGCTTTAGAGAGGCTGCATAGTTCTGGCATTAGGGTTTGGTGTGTTACATGTGATGGCTGCAAGGTAAATATAAGCACTTTACGTACACTTGGCTGTACTTTAAATTTTTCCAAGGGCGATTTTAAGAGCTACAATGTTTATTGTACGTTGGACATGTCATATGATGAAGTTTGCCAGGAATGCTCTAGCAGAAGTATCTGCTATTGGGTCTCCAACTGGCATTATTAGATGGCATTTCATTGAGCAATTGATCAAGGTACAACAAGAAGAAGGTATGACATTTGCCAACAAACTATCAGGACAACATATAAGTTATGTAAATAGAAAAATGAATGTTTCATTAGCTCCACAGACTTTGAGTTCTAGTGTGGCAGATAGTATAGAGTTTTTGAGGAGGGTTGGTGATCCAAATATTAAAGGAAGTGAAGCAACAGTAGAATTTTTGTACAATATTGATAGGATTTTTGATATTCTGAACTCCAGAAATCCATTAGGTAAAGGGTATAAGAGCCCCCTGAGACTTGACAACAAATCTTATTGGCTTGGTATTTAAAAAAAAAATTAAATTAAAAAAAATGGTTCAAATGGCTCTGAGCACTATGGAAATTAGCATCTATGATCATCAGTCCCCTAGAACTTAGAACTACTTAAACCTAACTAACCTAAGGACATCACACAACACCCAGTCAACACGTTGGTATTTTCACACACACTGAAAATTATATCAAAAGCTTAAAAATCATTGGTGTTCCATTGCTGCTCCATGCAAGAAGTACTTTTGCTTTTGGGATAATTTTCAATATGCAATCAGTAAGGCACATAGCTCTGACACGTATGCTTCGTGTTGAATCTCCTTTGAAGCATTTGCTAACATATAAACTGTCACAAGACCACATAGAGCTTTTTTTCCCCTGCATTCGGTCCAGATGTGGTTGGAACAACAATCCAAATGCATACCAGTTCAAATGTGCCATGAGAAAATTGCTCTTGGGTAACAGTGTCACTGCAATGAATGGGAATTGCTCAAATTTTAATGTGTGTTGTTTGCCACCTGACTATGATTTTCATGCAAGAAAGCATGTAGTAGAAAGTGATGAAAGTGCTGCAGAAAATGAAGTAGAGGAGTGGTGTGCACTTCTTGATGATAAGATTAAGTTCTCATTTCACAAGTAAAACATACTCTATTATATTGCAGGGTATGTGTCATTGCGCCTTTCAAGGCAGATCACATGCAAAGACTGTCTTCACATACTGAAGCCACCAGTAGTTAAATCTGCATTAGAATGTGATTCTCACTATGCATTTCCCAATATGGCCAATAAAAATGCATATGTAAATTTTGTTAACTGGGGAAAACTGGTTAAAACAAGTGACTGCGTGTACTCTGTTGTAGAATACTCAGAAACTGTTTTAGATGTTTGTGACTGCTGGGGATATGTGACACAAATATATACAGGCCAAGATTTTGCATTGTGTTAAAAATAAATTTGTAGATTACCCATTTCCTGCTCTTGGTCATGATTACCGTTATGAAATTAGGATTGAGGACTTACATGAGACTCAACTTGTTTGTAAGATTGCATCCCTATACTCCTGCATACGCTTAAAAACATGTGGGAAAAAAGCCTGCTGAGAAAATTTTAAACAACAAATCAAGTATAAGGCAGAAGTTAAATAAACTCACATTGTTTAATCATGTAAAGTGCTCAAATTGGAAAAATTATGTAATGGGACATTCCATGCAGATGGGTGCGGCATTATGACAGATTTTTTAAAACTATTTTGTCCATAGATTTGTTGTTGTGTAATGATGAACTTCAAAAGATGAATCACATTGAAGTAAAATTAAGTCTTTACATCCAGTGTAGATATTGGAACAAAATTATAATTGTTTATTATATAAACTTATTTTAAGATGTTTGGTGTTACAAAATATGCACTTGCATTAAAAACGGGTGATTTGTGTGAAATTAATGAAAAAAAAAATGTTCTGAGACTTATTTGACAGATGGCTTTCAGTGTGAGAAAATATGTCCCTCAATAACTATGTTACCTTGAATTTTTCACTTTAAGAAAACAGTTTAATCACGGGATGGGTGTGATCTAATGAAGTATGCAGTGGCCCTATGTTTCAAACAGTAACGTTTGTGGATACTCTGCAACATAAGAGCAATAAAATTGTTACTCTGTTAATTCTTGTTTTAATACTTCCTATAATGAACACAATGTTCCAGTTGATCACAAGCATTGTTATTACTTTATAACCATTCTAGAATAAGGGGACCTGAGACAGGCAAAACCTAATTTTCTGAATTTTGTCTTTATTTTGCTAGGATGTCTTCCTACGCTCCTGGAAATTGAAATAAGAACACCGTGAATTCATTGTCCCAGGAAGGGGAAACTTTATTGACACATTCCTGGGGTCAGATACATCACATGATCACACTGACAGAACCACAGGCACATAGACACAGGCAACAGAGCATGCACAATGTCGGCACTAGTACAGTGTATATCCACCTTTCGCAGCAATGCAGGCTGCTATTCTCCCATGGAGACGATCGTAGAGATGCTGGATGTAGTCCTGTGGAACGGCTTGCCATGCCATTTCCACCTGGCGCCTCAGTTGGACCAGCGTTCGTGCTGGACGTGCAGACCGCGTGAGACGACGCTTCATCCAGTCCCAAACATGCTCAATGGGGGACAGATCCGGAGATCTTGCTGGCCAGGGTAGTTGACTTACACCTTCTAGAGCACGTTGGGTGGCACGGGATACATGCGGACGTGCATTGTCCTGTTGGAACAGCAAGTTCCCTTGCCGGTCTAGGAATGGTAGAACGATGGGTTCGATGACGGTTTGGATGTACCGTGCACTATTCAGTGTCCCCTCGACGATCACCAGTGGTGTACGGCCAGTGTAGGAGATCGCTCCCCACACCATGATGCCGGGTGTTGGCCCTGTGTGCCTCGGTCGTATGCAGTCCTGATTGTGGCGCTCACCTGCACGGCGCCAAACACGCATACGACCATCATTGGCACCAAGGCAGAAGCGACTCACATCGCTGAAGACGACACGTCTCCATTCGTCCCTCCATTCACGCCTGTCGCGACACCACTGGAGGCGGGCTGCACGATGTTGGGGCGTGAGCAGAAGACGGCCTAACGGTGTGCGGGACCATAGCCCAGCTTCATGGAGACGGTTGCGAATGGTCCTCGCCGATACCCCAGGAGCAACAGTGTCCCTAATTTGCTGGGAAGTGGCGGTGCGGTCCCCTACGGCACTGCGTAGGATCCTACGGTCTTGGCATGCATCCGTGCGTCGCTGCGGTCCGGTTCCAGGTCGACGGGCACGTGCACCTTCCGCCGACCACTGGCGACAACATCGATGTACTGTGGAGACCTCACGCCCCACGTGTTGAGCAATTCGGCGGTACGTCCACCCGGCCTCCCGCATGCCCACTATACGCCCTCGCTCAAAGTCCGTCAACTGCACATACGGTGCACGTCCACACTGTCGCGGCATGCTACCAGTGTTAAAGACTGCGATGGAGCTCCGTATGCCACGGCAAACTGGCTGACACTGACGGCGGCGGTGCACAAATGCTGCACAGCTAGCGCCATTCGACGGCCAACACCGCGGTTCCTGGTGTGTCCGCTGTGCCGTGCGTGTGATCATTGCTTGTACAGCCCTCTCGCAGTGTCCGGAGCAAGTATGGTGGGTCTGACACACCGGTGTCAATGTGTTCTTTTTTCCATTTCCAGGAGTGTATTATATTTTCCTGTGTCGAGGGGGGGGGGGAGAAGAGAATGCAAATAATCATATAGAATTATCTTTCTAGCACTACAAAGTGCAGAATACAGTGATTACAGGTACACGTGGAAATCTCAGAAATTTCAGTATTCATGTTACATGCCTAATTTTCATTAACATTTACCTTAATTATACAGTTACGCTTTTTGCTGATTTGAACTGTGTACTACATGTTAAAAAGATTTTGTTTGGTCATAGTAATAAAAGCATTTCATTTTGTTAGTTTATATGTCCCATACGGAACTGAAATTATCAAGTTATGATGACAAAGGAAGGAAATAACATTAAGGAATCTTACTTCACAGAAATTATGTAACAATGGTTACACTTTTTGCTAGTTAACTTTAACATAAACCATTTAGTTTTCCATTAAGAGTGAAAGCAGTTGCATGAGTCACGTAAAGAACAAAGTTTCTCATAGGGAACTAAAGTATTGTACGTTTGAGTTATTGCAAACCCAAAGTATTGTGATCTTCATATTTCTATTTAAAAAAGTTTGTAACTCAAATTCACAGACATTTTGGAATCTGTACATACATGTGTGTAGCAAGGTACTTTTCATGTGCCATGTGGAACCTTTAATTTTCTGGTTTAAATATAATTTGTTTCATGAATTAACTTTAATACCAGCACTGTCTGAATGCATTATTTACCATTTAGAAGAAGAAATATTAGTGTACAGAATAACAAACCTCATGAAAAATGCGAGAGATTGTTCTGTACAGAACTTGGAATGGCTCTTTATCAATAGCAGGTAAAAAAGAAGGCTTCTATTAAATGTTCAAAGAAACCAGTCAGTACCTCTTAATTCACCATAGAGGTGATACAGTAATAAAACAATTTACTTTTTTCAGAATTTCTGCTAAGTATTAAAAGTGTGAAGATGTATTCAATTAGTATTTGCTTTACCAATAACCTGTAGTACAAGCACACGTATAAGCAGATAATTATGGGAGTCAAGAGTTGTGTTAAAATTAAAGATACTGACTGTTATTACTTGCTCACAAAGCATTGTAGTTGCTGTACAGTTTATGCTGTATGTGGTGTACCCAATGTGATTCCTGGAGGACATAATATTCTGTTATCCCATGGGAGTGTACTGGTACCACACCTATTGAAAGTAAGTTTTGTTGTGGAATAGTTGTATCAGATGTCTGTACCAGAAAACAAATCTCCACTGTGACACCCTTATGTTCTTGGTATGCTATTAGCTATTATTACAGGAATACTCTTCACATGGAGGAGGAAGCATAGTGAGATTTTCTTTTTCATCATTTCCAACATTGTACACAACTTTCTTGCACTTTTATGTTATCACATTTTTTCCCTTGATAATCGAAAAGAGAGAGAGAGAGAGGGAGGGGGGGGGGATTTAAGTGAGCTTTCATAACTGAAAACTCCACTTGTGTCATTTGTTACTTTCAAAATGTTACTCTCTTTCCAAATACTGTCCTATTTCTTCAAACCAATTTTGAATTTCTCAGGTTATTACATATTATTTACTGTACATTGTCCAACAATACTTCTGTTATTACCAGATAGTTTGTAATGTGGCACTACCTTTGTGCCACTGGTATTGGCTAGTGTACTTTTGCGGATAAGAAAATCGACTGGACTAGATTGTCCTGTCAGTATAGGACAAATTCAGACAATATGGAACTTTTTACACTAAATTTGCAATGTGATGTAACCCTTGTCTCACACATATTGTAGCAGCCATTGAGGTGTCTGTCTGGCCAGCTTCTGCAGCTTTCACTTTCAGGTTTGTTTATTGCTTGGGCCGTATACTGACAACCAGTCATTCCAGTGATTGACACCATGTCAAAGACTGGAACCAAGATTCACAGAAATAGAATTCTATGGTTGTAATTCAAAGTGTAATTAATTTTGCTCACTGACATGTTTTGAATTCAATTTTATAATTGTTTGAGTGTCAGACTGGAAAATTACAGTTTTAAGACACCCCAACCTTAAAATTAACATCTGTGATCGAGGTTATTTTCAACAAGTTCCTTCACTTCCTACATCATCATGGATCAGTCCAATATAATATTATTACTAGACTTAACTTCCAAATGATATAAGTCAAGCATTTAAGAGGAGCCTTAACGTTGGGCTTTGTGCTTATCTCATTTAAATGTATTTCTTGTCTCGTATCAAAGACTGTAGCACTGTTAAAAACTGGTGCTTCTACCATATCACTCGGTTTAAATACACCGTGTCATGTACAGGCGTTAATAAAATCATGGCATTTAAATTACTGATCAAAGAGAGTGCCAAATTCGTAAGTGCATGTTGCAATTACAGTGTCAGCATATATGCAGATCGGTAATGCGTCACTTCAGATAAAGAAAAAATAACGATTTTTTCTGTTTATACGTAAATAATACTTTAATAGTTCAGTTATAATTTCTGTTGTCAGTAAAGATACCCCTAAGCATAGGATGTCAACTTTTTTTCAAGAGACGTCTTCACTGTTGTCCACACTTGATTTTCCGAATTATACCAGTAGTTAAAAGCTTCGGCAAGTAAGGTAATTTGTTGACCTCCATTGAATCTTAAATAGTGTTTTAAAATGGGCAAATAAGTAAAGCACTCATAAAATAGTAAACAATTTATAGGTCAGCTTGTCAAACTTTCAAAACACTCTCGAATTTAGGAATTTCATAGCAGAACTGTCACTGTTTTTTCTCGCTAGATTAGAAACACTTCATTATGTTGATGTGTAGATATCTAGAACATCCAGTATAAAATACTTATGAGGGCGCAGAACGAAAAACATTTTCATCCGTGTTTTGACACTTCGTTTTTTTGCCAAATTCAGATATGACGGACACTCAATGATATAATCTCTTGCCAGCACGCGCTAGAGCCATCTATCGGTAGGTCCGGTAGTTGAGCATCCCTCATTTCGCTAGCTTTAGACGCCTGTTTGTATTTACCGGCAATGTTTATAAAAACACTACAGACGACAGAACGCTGCAGCGATGCTAGCGCTCCATGTGGTGGTAACATGTCACATTGCAGCGAACAGAAGACAAGCGATTTCTTTGATCAAATCTACAGCGAGGCCCTAAATTTGATCAAATATTGGACGACATTTGACAAAGTCCCTATTACACCATCAAAAATCTTTGACAAAGATATTGGGACAAAGAAATTTGATAGTGTAATACCGGCCTTAGTGAAATGAGGGATGCTCAACTACCGGACCTACCGATAGATGGCTCTAGCGCGTGCCGGCCAAATTTCATATCATTGAGTGTCCGCTAGAGGTCACTGGTATGTGAATTTGGCAAAAAACTAAAGGTCAAAACACGGATGAAAATGTTTTTCTTTCTGCACCCTCATAAGTCTTTTATATTGGATGTTCTAAATATCTAAACATCAACATAATGAAGTGTTTCTAATCTAGCGAGAAAAAACAGTGACAGTTCTGCTATGAAATTCCTAAATTCGAGTGTGTTTTGGAAGTTTGACAAGCTGACCTATAAATCGTTTACTATTATTTTTATGAGTGCTTTACTTATTTGCCTGTTTTAAAACCCTATTTAAGATTCAATGGAGGTCAACAAATTAGCTTACTTGCCAAAGCTTTTAACTACAGGTATAATTCGGAAAATCAAGTGTGGAAAACAGTGAAGACGTCTCTTGAAAAAAAATGTTGACATCGTTTGCTTATGGGTATAATTACTGACAACAGAAATTACAACTGAACTATTAAAGTATTACTTACGTATAAACGGAGAAAATGATTAATTTTCATTATCGGTAGTGAAGCATTACCGATCTGCATATATGCTGACACTTTAATCGCAACATGCACTTACCAATTTGGCTCTGACTTTGATCAAAAATTTAAATGCCATGATTTTGTTAACGCATGGTGTATTTTAACTGAGTGATAAGGTAGAAGCACCAGTTTTTGACAGTGCTACAGCCTTTGATAGAAGACAAGAAATACTTTTAAATGAGACAAACACAAAGGCCAATGTTAAGACTCCTCTTAAATGCATGACTTGTATCATTTGGAAGTTAAGTCTGGTAACAATATTATATTGGACTGATCCATAAAGATGTAGGAAGTGAAGGAACTTGTTGAAAATAACATCAATCACAGTTGTTAATTTTAAGGTTGGGGTGTCTTAAAACTTGCAAGAGCAGTTAGATGTATGGGAGGCAACGGCAGCACAATATGGAATTCATTTCTCTGCAAAGAAGAGTGAAATAATTGTCACAACAAGGAAGAAGAATAAGCCAAATGTGGATATAACTTGTGGAGGGGAAAAACTACAAGTGGTAGAGAACTTCAAGTACCTGGGAAGCATGATTGAAAGTAAGGGGGGAAACGCAATGGAAATAAATGAAAGGTGCAGAAAAGCAGGGCAGTTCTACAAATGCATTAGGGGGCTTATTTGGAGCAAGGAGGTGCCACAGAAATCCAAGGGAATTATATACCGAACCTACTTTCTCCCCATATTGGCATACGGAAGTGAGACATGGGTAATGCACAAAAGCGACAAAAGTAGAATACAGGCTAGCGAAATGAAGTTCCAGAGGAGCAGGCTGAGTGTAACAAGACGAGACAGATTACGAAATGTGTATGTGAGGGAAAGACTAAAGGAGGAACCAGCACAGGATAGGATAGAAAAATCAAGACTGCAGTGGTATGGACACATGAAGAGAATGGATGAGGGAAGAATTCCAAAGAGGATGTTTGATCTGCAACTGGAGGGGAAGAGGCCCAGAGGAAGACCAAGAGATAGATGGGTGAAGGGAGTGAAGGAATGTGTGACGAGAAGAGGAGAGTACTGGACGAAGGTGGAAGAGGGGGAATGGTGGAAAGACAGAACACGATGGAGAGGCTTGTGTTCCCGACAGACCCAGCCAGTGGCTGGAAACTGTCCAAGATGATGATGATGGTGTCTTAAAACTGTAATTTTCCAGTCTGACACCCAAACAATGACTGGTACCATGGTTTTATTTTAAAACCAAAATTACAACCATGGAATTTTATTTCTGTGAATCTTGGTTCCAGTCTTTGACATGGTGTCAATCACTGGAATGACTGGTTGTCATTATAGGGCCCAAGCAGAAAACAAACCTAAAAGCGAAAGCTGCAGAAGCTGGCCAGACAGGCACCCCAATGGCTGCTACAATCTGTGTGAGACAAGGGTGACATTATATTGCAAAGTTAGTGTAAAAATGCAGTAAATGAAGCAGGCAAGAAGGAATACAAACGTCTCAAAAATGAGATCGATAGGAAGTGCAAAATGGCTAAGCAGGGATGGCTAGAGGACAAATGTAAGGATGTAGAGGCTTATCTCACTAGGGGTAAGATAGATACTGCCTACAGGAAATTTAAAGAGACCTTTGGAGATAAGAGAACCACTTGTATGAACATCAAGAGCTCAGATGGAAACCCAGTTCTAAGCAAAGAAGGGAAAGCAGAAAGGTGGAAGGAGTATATAGAGGGTCTATACAAGGGCGATGTACTTGAGGACAACATTATGGAAATGGAAGAGGATGTAGATGAAGATGAAATGGGAGACACGATACTGCGTGAAGAGTTTGACAGAGCACTGACAGACCTGAGTCGAAACAAGGCCCCCGGAGTAGACAACATTCCATTGGAACTACTGACTGCCTTGGGAGAGCCAGTCCTGACAAAACTCTACCATCTCGTGAGCAAGGTGTATGAAACAGGCGAAATACCCTCAGACTTCAAGAAGAATATAATAATTCCAATCCCAAAGAAAGCAGGTGTTGACAGATGTGAGAATTACCAAACAATCAGTTTAATAAGCCACAGCTGCAAAATACCAACACGAATTCTTTACAGACGAATGGAAAGACTAGTAGAAGCCGACCTTGGGGAAGATCAGTTTGGATTCCGTAGAAATACTGGAACACGTGAGGCAATACTGACCTTACGGCTTATCTTAGAAGAAATATTAAGGAAAGGCAAACCTACGCTTCTAGCATTTGTGGACTTAGAGAAAGCTTTTGACAATGTTGACTGGAATACTCTCTTTCAAATTCTAAAGGTGGCAGGGGTAAAATACAGGGAGCGAAAGGCTATTTACAATTTGTACAGAAACCAGATGGCAGTTATAAGAGTCGAGGGACATGAAGGGGAAGCAGTGGTTGGGAAGGGAGTAAGACAGGGTTGTAGCCTCTCCCCCATGTTATTCAATCTGTACACTGAGCAAGCAGTAAAGGAAACAAAAGAAAAATTCGGAGTAGGTATTAAAATCCATGGTGAAGAAATAAAAACTTCGAGGTGCGCCGATGACGTTGTAATTCTGTCAGAGACAGCAAAGGACTTGGAAGAGCAGTTGAACGGAATGGATGGTGTCTTGAAGGGAGGATATATGATGAACATCAACAAAAGCAAATCGAAGATAATGGAATGTAGTCGAATTAAGTCGGGTGATGTTGAGGGTATTAGATTAGGAAATGAGACACTTAAAGCAGTAAAGGAGTTTTGCTATTCACACTTCGCCCTACTTCCTCCACCGCTCTGACAATCCCCTCCCGATTGCGCGTGGCGGAGTTGCCATTGTGCACCACCGCCAGATCCCCGTTCGGCTCCAAACTCTCCTTCCCGACCCCACCGAACACCTGATCCTTAGTCTCTTCTTCCCCGGCCTTACCGTTACCTGCGCCACCATCTATGTCCGCCCCAACGCCCCTCTTCCCTTCGACTTCCTCTCCCATGTCGACCGTACCTTCTCCTCCTACGTGATCGCCACCGACCTCAACATACATAGTCGTTCCGCTGCCCAGTTACGGCGGTGGCATCAGTTCCTCTCCTCCCTTCAAGGCGACCTCATTCTCATCTCCCAGCACACCCGTCCCGAATCCGACTCCACTCCCGATGTTATCCTCTCCTCCCCTAACCTCCTTGGCCGCATAACGGTGGATGTCCTGGAGCCTATTGGTAGCGACCATCTCCCTGTCCTCCTCACCATTTCAGACGGTCGTCGCCCCTGCCCAGACCCTCGCAATGACCCTCCCCCTGAGTACATCCATGAATTTTCCCGTGCCAACTGGAATGCCTACCGGAATACCCTTTCCACCCAGGCCGATAGCCACTCCTTCACCTACAACCACCCTGACGATGTAACCCATGCCGCCTCCTTTCTCCAGCAGACCTTGTCTGAAGCCATGGAGGCCCATGTCCCTACTGTCGCCATCCACCCCCACCGTCCTACCTTACCCCCACAGGCCGTCCCCCTCCTCCGTGAATCCCGCCATCTCTACCATGGATTCCTCTGCACACGTGACCCAGGCATACTACGACGCCACTGGCAACTCCAGCGACAGATTCGTAATTTGCTCGCGGCTAAGAAACGCCGGGACTGGCGACAGACATGCACCCATTTAAATGCTACTCTATCAACTTGTCCAAGTTCTGGTCAGCCTTCCGTTGCCTTACCGGAACTAAATCCTCCCTCTACTATCCTCTTCTGCATGATGATCACCCCTTCCCAGACTCCCTTAGTAAGGCCAATCACTTTGCCTCTAACCTCTCCGATGTGTTTTCCATCCCCAATGATCCCCCGTTCGATTACTCCCTCTTCCCGGATGTCCGCGATCGAACTGACACCTCTGTCCCTCCCCTCACACCTGGTTTCCAGTACTTGGACAACATTGCACACACGGAAATCAATGCCTCTATCACTACACAGGATCTCATTACTACACTCCACACAAAACGCAACACCGCTCCTGATCACGATCGTGTCACCTTCGTGAAGCTCCTGTCGCTTTCCTCTCCACTCTGGCTAGGCTCTACAACATAGTCCTGTCCACCGGTTACTACCCCAACCTGTGGAAAACCTCCTGTATCCTTAAACCTGGAAATCCGCTGTCCGCTGCCTCCTCCTACCGTCCCATCAGCCTTACCTCAGTCTTCAGCGAGGTCCTGGAATCCATCCTCACCCGACGCATCCACCAGCATCTCCGCCAGCACCACCTCCTTCCCGTTACCCAGTGTGGCTTTCGGCCGTCCTTCTCTTCTGACGACCTTCTCCTTCACCTCACTCATCTCCTTTCCGAACAGCTTAATTCCTCCACGATCTTCCTCTCCCTGGACCTTGAACATGCTTATGACCGCGTATGGCATTCTGGTCTCCTCTTCAAGCTCCAAACCTTCGCCCTTCCCATTAACTACGTCCGTCTGATCGTCTCCTTTCTCTCCCACCGTCCTTCCTACGTCACCATCCATAACACAGATTCCTACACCTTTTTCCCCTCCGCCGGTGTGCCCCAAGGCTCCGTCCTCTCCCCCCTTCTGTACCTTTTGTACACGGCGGACATCCCACCGCCGTCATCCCCCATCCACCTTCTCCAGTTTGCCAATGACACCGCCTTCCTTGCCCTTGCCCCAACCCTGCAGTGCTCCCAACACCTTCTCCAGTCCCATCTTGACCAGTTCACTGCTTGGTGCAACCAGTGGTTGCTCAAGGTCAATCCCTCCAAAACCCAGGCGATCATTGTAGGCAAAACCACCCCTTCCTTCTGCCTCCTTGATTTCTATCTGACCATCTATGGCCGTCCTATCGCCCTCACTCCCACCCTTAAGTACCTTGGCGTCACCCTCGACCGTCGCCTCTCCTGGACTTCCCATCTCCGGACAATCCAAGCCAAGGCACACTCCCGACTCCGTCTCCTCAAGCTCCTTTCCGGCCGTACGTGGGGTCTGGACCCCTCCACCATCCTCTACACCTGTAAATCCCTCATCCGCCCTATCTCTTGTTACGCCCATCTGGCCTGGATCTCCGCCCCCCCCTACCTTTTATAAATCCCTACAAATCCTTGAATGCCATGCTCTCCGCCTCGCCTATCACATCTGTCTCCCCTCCCCCACGTGGCTCCTGCATGATCTCATCCCCTTCCCCCACTACCTCCTTTTCCTTGAAAGGATACGGATCCTGTACACCTCCCGCAAACTCGATCCTCCTCATCCGCTTGTCTCACCCATCCTCTCCAACCCCCGCCTGCTGCCGCACCTGTATTCCCACGTCCCACCCGGACTCCATCTCTCCACCCCCCTTACCCTCTCCCAAGGTGGCTTCCGCCAGCTCCCCCTCCATGATGATGTCCTCCTCCCCTCCATCTACCCCTCCTACCAACTTTGATCCTCCCTCCCTGTTCCTGCGTCTGTTCCTTGGGCACCCTCCGTCCCTCCTCCCTTTCTCCCCACTCCTCCCCTGGGCCTCCCCTCCCCTGTCCCTCTAGTCCTCCTCCCATCTCCTCAGCCATTAGCATCTTTTTCTCTCCACCCTCTCCACCCCCCCTCACCCTTCTTCCCCTCTTGGCAGATCCCCTGACTCGCACACACTATGTGGACTTTCGTGCGCTGGAGATCATCACCATCAGTGTCTCGTGTGTGTGATGTCGTTTTGTGTTTTTAGTGTCCGCCGTCACAGTTCTACGTTCACTTGTGCCGTCGGATTCAACAGTGCTATGTGCGCCGTGTCAACGTGTTTTCAGTGTCATTATTGTCGAGTGTGAACAGCTCCATGTTTTTGGTGTATCTGCGACCACTAATTTATGCCCGTCACTATGTTCATTTTAATACTCCATTATTGTACTGTTATTGTCAACACTATGGCTGAAGAGCGATGTAGCACAACGCTGTCAGCCTACCTGATTGTTCAGTTATTAAAATAACAATAAAGGAAAAAAAAGATGTAATCATGTTAGATAAATCCTTGCATTCCGGCCGTGGCTTTCATGTAAGTTACAACGGTAAATAGTTATTGACTAAAAGAAGTCTGTCACTTAGTTAACATGGGTTGGAGGCATAGCATGAAAGTATTTTGGACTATTGGGTTATTAAGAAAGCTTCGAGTCTTTACTAAAAGGTTGAACAATATTTTGGGGGATGAAGATTGTATCATAAAAAAATGATACAGAACTAAACTATCGACCTACTATAAATATAAATCCGTCCAGGCGATAGCAGTGTCACCTGCTGAGGAATAACGTAGTCCAGCACATGCATGGTATATGTTGTATCGGTGAGCATGCTGTCTGTGTGTACAATGTGGAAGGTACATGATCTATCTGAGATTGGGCGAGGGCAGACTGTAATGGCCCAGAGGCTCGGCACGAGCATTTCGGAAACAGCACAACTTGTCAGGGGTTCAAGGAGTGCTGTGATTAGTGTCTTCAACACATGGCGAAACTGAGGTGGAACCAAGTCCAGATGTCAGAGGGTTGGGTGGCCACCCCTCATTACAGATGTTGGACATTGTAGGCTGAGTAGACTTGTAAAACAGGACAGGTAGCAACCTGTGCCCTCGGACGTTAATCTGAGAAGAGTACAAGTGTGTCTGAACACACAGAAGACGGAACGCTCCTAACGAAGGGCCTCTGCAGCTGACGACCCTGGCAAGTGCCAATGTTAACATTATAATGTCGGTAACTACGACTGAAATGGACTCGTGGCCATCGGCACTGGACATTGGGGTAGTGGAAGAGCATTGCACAGTGTGATGAATCCCAGTCTTTCAGGGAGCAGCTCCTTGACACCCATACTTCGGGATGGATACAAGCTGGTGGCAACTACATTGTGCTCTGGGGAACTTTCATGTAAACATCCATGGGTCCAGTGGAGCTTGTGGAAGGCACCATGAGGGCCAAGGAGTTTTGTACACTCGTTGCAGACCACATAGTTCATGATGTTCATGTTTCCTGATGGCAGTGGCATTTTTCAGGAAGATAATGCACCATGTCGCAATGAAAAGAGTGTGACACAGTGTTTCAAGGAATACAGTGGCGAGTCCCAATTGATGTGCTGACCCCCCAACTCTCGAAATGTGAACCCGATCAAACCCATCTGGGATGTGACTGAAACTGGCATCAGAGCTCATCACCCCCCTTACAGGAATTAGGTGACTTGTGTGTGCAGATGAGGTACCAACCAGCCATTCTGCAGGTAGTCATAATGGTCTGGCTGATCAGTGTTTGTAGGTTAGAAACAAGAGCAGGCCTAGTACCAATCATTGTGGCACTCCATGTGTTATGTTCCTCCATTCTGAAGTTATTTTCAAGCCTGAGGTACAGTCTGTCCCTGTCATGAAGGTAAGGTCCCATCCATGCAAGAGAGACACCATTAATGCTGTAATACTTTATTTTGCAAAGTATAACTTTGCGTTCCACACAATCAAAGGGTTTGGTTGGGTCACGGAATATGACAATAAGATTTTTTCCTTGTTTAGCTCCGCTGGCTAAGACTTTATTTCCGAGGCCTTGTATTGCTTTGTGTGTGGATAATCCTTTATAAACGCCAAACTGGGAGGCAGTTAACAAGTTCTCTTCAGTTAATTGAGACCGTATTCTATCACATGCCACTTTCTCAATCACTTTTGAAAAGCCTGGAAGGAGTGATATAGTTCTGTAATTAAAAGTGATTTTCTGTGATTGTCCAGTTTCTAGATTGGTGTGACAGCATATTTACGTCCGTCAGGAAATATGCTCTGAGTGATTTACTGATTGTTCATAAAGATAATGCTCTCAATCTCAGCACAAGATGTCAAAACTGTTCTAGAAACACTACAGTAAAATTACTCCTTTTTATGGCCTGATTAATTCCACAATCAAGTGATAATTAAATGGAAACCCTAGCTGCAACGTGGCGTTGATATACTTCATTGGGGACATGTTGAAACCGTGTGCCTTGGCTGGGACTCGAACCCGGGACCTCCTCCTTACATGGCAGATGCTCAATCCATCTGAGCCACCGAGAGCGCATAGAATAGTGTACCTGCAAGCACTTATCCCTTGCATGCTCCCCGTGAGATGCACATTCCCAACATGTCCACACCACTACATTCGTAGTGCGCCTAATAGATGTTTGCCCATCATTCTCATTACTCATGTCAGATTAATCTACCAAGTCCCGTACATGTTCGGGCATAGTGTGTGCGTTCACACAAGAAGGTCGATGGCCAGGAAGCCATATTTTTTAACTATATATGACGGTAGTATCTGTTCCCGAAAGAACAGTTACCATAGATGACCATGCAACTTTGATAGAATGAAATGATAATTAAGTGGACACTGTAGCTGTAACCAGGCGTTGATATACTTCATTGGAGACATGTTGAAAATGTGTGCCCCAACTGGACCTTGAAGCCGGGATCTCCTGCTTATACGGCAGATGCTCTATCCATCTGAGCCACCGAGGGTACAGAGAATAGTGCGCCTGCAGGCACTTATCCCTTGCATGCTCCCCGCGAGACGCTCATTCCCAACATGCTTAACCTTTGTTTCTGTTCCCAAAGGCCAAGACCCATCTTTGGATGTGACACTTTATTCTACCATTCCCTCCTTAAATTCCAGACTGAAAAATCTGTACTCCTTACCCACCTTACCCTTGACAAATAAACTGCCTTCCAAACTGCCATTCCCGACAGCTGCTTTCTCTCTTGAAAATCCTACCTCTCAGCCCCTTAATGTGCTAACATACTCAGTGTGATTCTCCTTGATGCCAGCCATGAACTTGAACAAAACCTCTCACCATCTTAAGAACCTGTGTAGCCAATTGCTCAAATACTGCAATAGTTGTGTCCAACTCCTACACCAATCACCACCTGGAATGTGTCCAATTTATTTCCAATGCTCTCCCACAGGGTGCTAACCTTGTTATGTACCATCAACACAACTTTGCTTTACACTGATACCCACATACACATGGTCTCTCTGTCCTAGAATGCCACCTCTTCCAACAGTTGCCTGAAAGTCTTTCTAAAACTTCCTTTATTGTCACACAAGCCAGCTCCAGCCCTACCCATAACTACTTAATGTCTGAGAACCAGACCTGCAAACAAATCAGAGGCAAAGCCATGGGGACCAGGGCACCCCATTCCTATGACAACCTTTTCATGGGTGCATAAAAGAGGCATTGCCCAAGACCTATAAGCTCCCCACCCTGGTTCGATACAGATTCACCGACAACATCTTTGTGGTCTGGACTTGTGGTGAAGAACAATTTCTCCTCCTCTTCCTGCAAAAACTTAACTAATTTTCCCAAATCAAATTCACCTGGTCTTTTTTCAAACCCAAAGCAAATTCCTTTCATGCTGACTTCTGCCTCACTGAAGCTCACATCCAAACCTCAGTCCATATAAAACCAACAATACCTACACTTTATGAAAGCTGCCACCCCGTCTACATCAAATGCTCCCTTCCCTACAACCCAGGCATCTGCATCTACATCTACATCTAGAGAGATACTCCACAAGCCACCATATGGTGCGTGGTGGTGGGTACACTGTACCACTGCCAATCATTTTGTTTCCTGTTTCACTCACAAATAGAGCAAGGAAAAACGACTGTCTGTATGCCTTTGTATGAGCCCTAATTTCTCATACCTTATCTCTTTGGTCCTTACATGCAATGTATGTTGCTGGCAGTAGAACCATTCGGCACTCAGTCTCAAATTCAATTTCTCTAAATTTTCACAATAGTATTTCTCGAAAAGAATGCTGCCTTCCCTCCAGGGATTCCCATTTGAGTTCCCAAAGCATCACCGTAGCACTTACATGTTGTTCCAACCTACCAGTAACATATCCAGAAGACCATCTCTGAATTTCTTCGATGTCTTCCTTCAATCTGACCTGGTACAGGTCCCAAACACTTGAATAGTACTCAAGAATAGGTCACACCAGCATCGTGTATGTGATTTCCTTCACAGGTGAATCACTCTTTCCTAAAATTTTCCCAATAAACAAAAGTTGACCATTCGCCTTCCCTACCACAAACCTTATATGCTCATTCCATTTCATATTGCTTTGCAACGTTATGACCAGATATTTAACTGACTGGAGTGTATCAAGCAGGTCACTAGTAATACTGTATCTGAACATTACAGGTTTGTTCTTCCTACTCATCCTCATTAACTTACATTTTTCCACATTTAGAGCTACCTGTCATTCATCACACCAAATAGAAATTTCGTCTAAGTCATCTTGAATCTTCATGCAGTCATTCAGCTTTTACACTTTACTATACACTGCAGCATCATCAGCAGACAACAGCAGATTGATGCCCCTCCTGTCCGCCAAATCATTTATGTAT